>NC_090906.1:8441332-8776027 GCF_040956055.1 Brachionichthys hirsutus | reverse complement strand
TTAACAATTCTCACAATATTATACTTTATTGTTTTTGTGAGGAATAATAAAATGAACGATCAAAAAAACCTGCTTACAAGCAGAAAGACAACACGGATGTACATATATAGCCTTCATAAACTGTCTGTCCATTATTGCAATATTTGAGTTAAATTGATTTCTAAAGCTATGTTCAACCTTTTAGCATGAATAGTTCTGAAGTGGTCTGCCACTGACAGAACTACAGAACTACAGAGCTGTAAAGGAGGGCGGGTCTTGGCCATCCGGAGTCCATTTGAGATTTAAAATAAAAATAGTACATATATGTTTTGGTTTTATTTACCTTTTTATGAGAAATAAATACAAACAAAGAATGTTCAGGCCTAGTCGGAGTTCCTCGGATTTCTCAGACCACACGTTCATCTATAATATGATATAAATTTGACTGACTGTCTGCATGCTGTGATCTTTTCGTATCAAAATTCAAAAGAAGGACACGTCATTACGAGCATGTCTGTTGTTTATAGTGACATCTTGCAGCTCTTGTCCTTGAACGCCGCGCCGCATTTGTTGCAACGCGTCGCGGGAGCGCTGGTTGTCGGCTCCAGGCCCATCTTGCAGGCCGTGACGCACCCACGGACGGCCCACTAAAGCAAATGGCTTTGCATGTAATATCTAGACGTTTAGAGTTTTTTTTTTCTTATCAATACTCGAAAAAATTGCATCTCAAATAGATGCAAAATGGCAGTTTACTGCCAGAATAAAAGGACCAAAAGGACTTCCCCATCTTCTCTATTTCCATACAGCGGAACGTTCAGATTTTAATACAGCGGAGGGTAAAGACTGAAGGCCTTGTGAAGTCAGCTGAGCAAATGTGGTGAACTAGAATACTTTTCACCTCCAAAAAGGATTCTAAAACCCTTCAAATTGTTTAAATGCCCGCCGTCTGCTCCTTTGTGCATGATTTGAGAATACTGAACTACAATAAATAAATCATGAATAAAGTCAGACAGCAAATTGTAATATGGGGTTTATGTTTAAAAACACTGACGCCCCTTTTTCAAGTTAATACATAAATAACCGCAATAGATGACACTGCGAGGTCATTTCAGCGTAATTTAAAGGCTAAGGTTTAGAAGGACCTCTGGTAGATACTGCGGCTGTACAGACATGATACTGGGAAATGACGTTTCACGTGTGTTTATTGTCTTATTAACAATATTTGAACACTGCTGCCAATACACAGAATATAAACAAATATCACTTACATTTATGGACGAGGCCTGTTAACTGGTGGGAAACATCGATCAGGAAAGAGGTTCGATCGCAGGATTTTTTTTCCCCATGTCAGTCATTTGAATTCTAAGCTTTTATCGAAACAAATGAAGCAAGATACAAAATAAATAAATATATATGTATTTATTTATTTATTTTGTATACTCTTTATTGATACTCAAAATAAAGAGTATCGAATACAAAAGATGACGTGACTTGTGACGCAAGCAGTGCTACTTTGGAAAGAGAGGTTAGAAACAACTGCATTTTACGTCTTTAAAACAGAACACAGGCGAAGGCCTTTCCAAATAGCATTATTATGGCATTTAGTACTGATTAAAGCGAAACCTAACCAAACTGCTGTGCGTATATTTATCTATCTATCACTTTAAGTTTCGTTCTCAGCCTAAATAACGTCTCATTTACACGCTGAGGATGAAACCTCAGAGTTTCGGGTTTTGTCCTCCGCCTAATCTTTTTTTTATTTTTTATTTAATGCCTCTGTGCAGATCTCGCGAGATCTCCGGCGTTCGCTGTGTTCTGGCCGTTGCTTTGCAGCAGAGAGAGACAGCAGGGAGAAGGCGAAGGCAGGAAAGCATCATGGCGGACAGAGACAGTGGAAGTGAGCAAGGCGGAGCGGCCATGGGCCTAGGCTTCGGTTCCATGCACCCGGCGACGGGAGGGGCCGCCGCGGCTTCCGGGCTCCAGCACGAGACGCAAGAGCTGGCGTCGAAGCGGGTTGACATCCAGAACAAACGCTTCTACTTGGACGTTAAGCAGAACGCGAAAGGCCGCTTCTTAAAGATAGCAGAAGTCGGCGCCGGCGGAAACAAGAGCCGCCTCACTCTCTCCATGTCCGTGGCGGTCGAGTTCCGCGACTACTTGGGAGACTTCATCGAACACTACGCCCAGCTGGGGCCGTCCAACCCGGGGCTGGTTCAGGACGAGCCCAGGCGGGCGCTGAAGAGCGAGTTCCTGGTCCGGGAGAATCGGAAATACTACATGGATCTGAAGGAGAACCAGAGGGGACGCTTCCTGAGGATCCGGCAGACCGTTAACCGGGGGCCCGGGTTGGGATCGACGCAAGGCCAGACCATCGCGCTGCCTGCCCAGGGACTTATCGAGTTTCGCGACGCTTTGGCTAAACTTATTGACGATTACGGCGTAGAGGACGAACCTGCGGAATTGCCGGAAGGTTCGTCGTTGACTGTGGACAACAAAAGGTTTTTCTTCGACGTCGGATCCAATAAGTACGGTGTGTTCATGAGGGTAAGCGAGGTGAAGCCGACCTACCGCAACTCGATCACGGTGCCCTACAAAGTGTGGTCCAAATTCGGGAATACTTTCAGTAAATACGCCGAGGAGATGAAAAAGATCCAGGAGACGCAGCGGGAGAAAAGGGCATGCGAGATGCAGCAGCAAGAGGAGATGCAGGCGGACGATGGAGACGAGGATTGATATATGTAGAGTGCAAAAGTAATTAAAATAACAAGAGAAATATAATTAAAAAAAAAAACTCTACTGTATAAAGAAAGAAATCTAAAGATTTAACTGTAATGGTTTAACTCCAAGGGAGCATCACCTACAATATAAGAAACCTCCACAACCTTGACAGTTATGACATGTTGTCGCTCATCGCTGGATGTTACCCCCCCCCCCCCACTTATCCACCATTAATACAGTAACAGGCTGCTAAACAAAGTAATAACATTATATTTGAGCGTTGTTTCCTACTTGACAGAAGAAGAAGAGAAAAAAAAAAAAATATTGAATGAGTGTTTATTTCCCTTAACAGAAAACTTTTGTACCAGTTAAAAGCTGTTGTGTAGAAAAAAAAAAGAAAGAAAAATGTGTTTGCAAATGTTCAGAAGGAATTATTGCAGAGTTTAGAGGGGAAGATGTTTTATTTTTTTTATTTTTTTTTTCACACCATCTTAACGACTTCAGCACAAATCAGATATTCCATTTTGAAACCAAAATTCCGAAACTTTGTAAAAGGTTGTCACACGTGCTTGCCGTCCTATTTACCTTTTACCTGTGAGTGGAGATGTGTTTACACACGGACCATATATGAGGGCTAGGCCTGCTTCGGAAAACTGGTTGGCGATCATACAGTATGAAAGGAACATAGGCATTTTCATGAAATGAAATAAGTGCTATGTGTTGTGCAATATACATTGCAAAAAAAAAAAAAATCAAATATATTGGTGGGTTGATGGATTTCGACACGATGACATTTGCCAGAGGCATTCAAAGAAATATTAATATTTGTAATTTCATTTCAGTTGAAACTGTTGCCATGCGGATGGATATATTATAGACTACCTTCGTGTCTTGTTGTTAATGCAAGTGTGTTCATTTTAAAGGTACTAAATGTGTATTCGATATAGGAAATGCAGCAAAAACATGTAGCAAATGGCCGGATTGGTAATTTCAGAGTCAAAACACCTGAAGGTCCTCGTCGATTGGCTTCGTGGTCGGAAAAAACAAAAAATGGGCTGAATTAAGCAGGGCGCGGTTTGGCGTGCAACGCACCTGCAACAGTTTGTGGGTCTCGCTCAAGTCGTAGAAGTCCACATTGTGCCAATGAGCGCTGCTGCTGCATGTTGACCTGCGCTGAAGTCGATTTCGTTGGTCTCCGAAAATATTGGCTCAAGGACTCTTCCATATCTTTATCTGCCTTTTTAGTGTACGAACCTCAGTTCTGAGTGCCGAGTGATTCCCGTCCAAATCCAGTTCAGTCGCATCTCATAGATGTGTGATAGCAGTTTTATAAACTGTCAGTAAATTCCATAGAAACTGGCTACAATCAGATGAAGTCACAGTTACCTCGCCGTCGAATTACATGATCGTTCCCATGCTTAGATTGACTGGAAACTAGACCCCCTCTATTTTTTGGAGCCTCTGGTGTTGCCGAAACAACGCCTGACCGGGAGCGTCCTCTTCAGCATATTGAACAACCTGGTGCCTTAAACACTCCACATGCTTACATTGCTGGCCTGGTGCTTTGGATTGCAGCTTAGCTTTTTCTTTTGTTAGCATTTCCTCTTTCTTCCATTTTCGCCTCAGCCCTCTCCCGTGTGCTAGCGCACGACACATGGTGCTCAAAGGGTTTGTTTCAAACCCTAAAGAAAAAACGTTTGGAGCTGAGTTCCAAACTTTGTTTTCTGCCATCCCCCCCCCCCCCCCCCCTTCCTCTATTCTACCACCATCACCATTCTCCAGCCATCCAGGTATCGGCCGACATGTAAACATGGAAGGGGGTGTGGTCACCTTGATGCAAGATGATGCAGAAGAGTTTGGCTCATCACAAGCCAAGTGCATCAGCAGAGAGAACAGGGCCTGACTGGGAACATAAGTAGGGGCTTGAAATATGTATTTTTGTTGCCCCCCCCCCCTGCTTAATTAATGGGCAGCAGCAAGTATGTCTTGTTTTGTTCATGTTACGTGTTTGTTTTATATAGTTCTACCTTTTCAGCGTTATTCCACCTTATTTGTAATTTTGGAATGAATTTGCCCATGAAAAAGCTATATTTTCTGTGCAACATTTCATCACCGTGTGCAATATCGTATGTGCCAATGGTGGCAAAAAAAATACATGTATATCAATTAAATATATGATTACTATTAGAAAACATGTGACTGAATTCCATGGTTTTCTCATGGAGTTGTATGCCTTTATTTGCACTTGAAGCTCCATCCTGGGGGGGGGGGGGGGGGTAATAAACCAAGGATGTACTTGAACTTGAACTAGAGCAAGTATGCCTCTTTGTAGGAAAATGTTAAACTTGGTTTATGGGTTTTTGAAGGTGGAACACAAACACACAATGGAGTCAAAAAACCCAGTGAGATCTCTATTTTAGCTTTAAGCTAAGACAAGGTGCTTCAGTCCAATCCTCATTAAGGTGTATGGTGAACTGTCTTCAGTGGTTGTTGTGTGTAGCACTTTGCTTTCCCAGGCTAATGAAAAGCCTGACCAATACTTGTTTAAAATGATCTCAACAAAGAATGTCGTTTTCTCTTATGTCGGTTATTGTTTTTTTTGTTTTGTTTTTAAAGAAAGTATTTTATTTGCTCATTTGGTTTCGATGCATTGTAATTTATGTACATTTGACAAATTTTAAAAATAAATTTAATTTACCCATGAGGGAAAAATCTATATCCAAAATGTGTTATTTTCTTCATGTTTCTTTTCCTGTTGGGGAGAAAACTTCCCTCAATGCCCACACTGAGAAGCATCTTTTGATTCTTGTTAACTAATGATATCGCCGAATTCAACTTCTAAAGGTATGTTTTATGGTCATTGAATCTAAAAATGAGCTGCTTGGTGGGGGTTTGTGCTCTCGGAGTGCTTTTCTAGTTACTAAACAAATTTTCTTTTACAGCTATTAAAATTCCAATTTGGGAATGACCTCAGCCTGCCGATTAATTTCTTCTTCGGCTGTCTACATTAGTGCTGTATATTGAACGCAAAGCTATGAAGTTGTTCTGCAGTAATCATAAGCGTGCGTCAATGCCCTTCTGTTAGCCATACTGCTAATACTAAAATGAAACCATCCACAACTTGTATTAGTGACCTAACAGTCCGGAGAGCAGCAGGTCAGAATTCTCATAGGTTAATACTTTCACGAAGTCAGTCACATTGTCACAAGCTGAATTTTAGGTTTAATACATGTTGATTTCTTGGTATGTAGATTTTAAGCAGCCTATTAAAATGAGCTCTGTGCTGTCATTCCACCAGATTCTGTTGTTTCTGCCTCTAAACATGATACGCACACTTTCATTAACTTTTATTATTTGGTTCTGTACATTTTTCTTTACCGACTACCAAAAACACTTTAGGAAAAGTGAAGTTTGAGGTTTTATTGTGAAGCCAGTGTTCTCTTACCTCCCCGCAAGGATGGAAAACTGAAGCGGATGTCTAAAACTGAGATGGACTCCGGCCAAGATGCCGACTCGGAGTTCGCTCTTTGTCAACGAGCCCACGTAAAGGATTGAGTTTAGTTCATCGCTTTGGACGCACAATTGCAAAACACAAGAGCCGGAAGATGAAATGCATTCAGTCAAATTAGGCCTCTCTTTGCTGAAGCACAATCTGTTCTAAAATTTGGAATTCTGAGTTTGTTCGTCACTACTTTAAAGCTCGTTGGCACCAATTGATCCCAAGAATGCAGCTGGAGAAGATTAGTAGCATGCCTCGCTTGTTGCTGCTCTCAAACTGCTAGCCGAGGGAACCATTATCAGGTTCACATTTTACTGTTGCTGCAACATTATCCACCCAAAACCCTCCTTGGTGGCACCGAACAGCAGAAATGGATCACCCAGCATCCTGATGCCTTTCCACCATCTGACTATAAGCTGCATGCACACGTCCTTTTGCTGCATCTGGTCCTTGCAGCGCGTCGAACATGCTGCGCTGCCTTTGACGTTGCTTCTGTTGTTCTTTTGTGTTGTGTCCCGAAGCAGTTTTAGCACCGGCTGTGATGACGTAATTCATGCCAGTCTTCTCTGGCCTTGCCCAGTAGAGGATGCTCTTCACCAATAAATGATGAAGGCAATGAAACAGGATGGGGGAGGAGAAAGATGTCTCTGCCTTTAATGTGGCGGTCAGCAAGGAATTAGGTAATGGAGACATCTCCTCGAAGAAATGACGGGATGCACACATGATATCTCACAAAGGTGCACAATTATTTCAGATTTGGGTTGGATTTCCCTCAGAACAGAATGAACAAACACCCGGGCTCATATCTCATGATATGGGTTAGGGTTAGTCAGATCTTTTTATTTAAAACCAATAACTAACGCACAAGTGTCATGTGTGTGTGCAGCGACATAATGTATCGTTCACAAACTGACTTTAGGAAAATCACAATTTTTACAATTTAGTAGAATAACAAGAATGAAGTGGGTATTTCGATATGTTTTAAATACAAAAGCTTTGGGGGGGGGGGGCTTGTGGAAATGTAAAAAAATATATAGTTTGTGCTTTGTTGTGGTTTTGTGGGTGGGAGAGCAGCGGCGGTAAACGTCCTCCAAAACTCAGACTTTCTCGTTTTCTGCTATTTTTTTTATGTATTTTTTTTTTTGCGTGTTCAACTTCCTCAATTGCTTGCTTCTCCTTTTTCAAGGAAAAAAAAAAAAAGTTTGAATATGTGCGTGTGTGTTCAAGAGAGAGAGGGAGAGAGAGAAAAAGGGAGGGAAAGATTATGGAATGCTGTGATGTCATCAGCCCAGTCATACACACAAAGACAAGGAGGACCCACAGGCTCTCTGCTAAGTTAGCACGTTAGACTGCTGTGGAGCGGCTGTCTACATCCCACTGTGAGTACTTCACACATTCTGCTCTTCCCTTACCTTTGTCTCTCTCCGTGCTCCGTGCACCTCGCCCCTCTTCCTCCTTTATATATACCTTCTTTGCACCCCTTTGGAAGCAGACATCTGTATCCCGCCAGTGTGATACTTCTGAGACAAGCTTTCTTTCCCTCCCAAGTGCTGCTCATGTGGAAGCCATTGTTAAACATTTCGCTGAGACTGGAGGAGTCCATTTCAGTCCCTTGTTAGAGAATCTCACTCACGCTCCCTGGGGGGAGGGGGGCAGTGACCTTTTTTTCTTTCCCTGTCTTACAACCAAAAACTAACCATGTTAAAATGGAGCAGCACATTTTTCGGGGGGGGGGGGCATGTCTTCAGGAAGGGATGTGTGGAGGGGAGGGAGGTGGGAAGCTGATGACAGAAAGAGTGCCATTCCTTTGGAATCTCCTCCCATTCCGGGGTTGGAGTCTTTCTGACAGTTTAGAAGCTGAGTTCAGGCTCTTCCGTGTACACGAAGTCAGGGACAGGAAAGTCAACCGGATCGGCCGTTTCTGAAGGAACGATTGACGAAAGAAAGTTTCTGGCTGTGACAAAGGTGGGATTGAGAAATGTGCAGTTTAGTTTCAACTTTAAACTAAAAGCAGTAGCGAGTGGTAAGGCGATCTTCCCTTTGTGTTTTCCTTGTAGACTGGCTCAACGATGACCTTCGAAGACGACGCTAACTGACATCTCGTAGGGCGGGGAATCTGCCAGCACTAAACAGGAAGGAAGCAGGAATTTCCCTGCTGCTGTACAGAATGTACGAAAGCCATGGCCCTGCACTCTAATTCACCACTTGTAAACACGGGTGCTTTTATGATAAGGAAAACGATAGAAGGGCTTCATCTAATGACATGAGACTATAAACCGTCACTGCCCACCTCAAGAAGCGGCTGGCCGTAGGACAGCGCCGCCTCCATCCCGCTCCCTCGCCGGGTTGTCCCCACCAATCGTCCGCCGACATGCTGCAGCAGATCCTA
The DNA here is from genome assembly GCF_040956055.1 of Brachionichthys hirsutus. Taxonomy (NCBI): domain Eukaryota; kingdom Metazoa; phylum Chordata; class Actinopteri; order Lophiiformes; family Brachionichthyidae; genus Brachionichthys; species Brachionichthys hirsutus. Next base: position 8,767,442 of record NC_090906.1, on the reverse strand, counting down.
AAGGAAATGTACATCGACCCCGACGTGCTGGAAGCTCTCAACGAGGACCAGAAAAAGACGCTGTTCCTGAAAATGCGGCAGGAACAGGTGCGACGCTGGAAGGAGAGGGAGGAGAAACTGCAGAGGGAAGCGGGGGATGCCGAGTGCAAGAGGACGAAGCCGAGAAAAGGTAGCCACGACAACCTATCACCTTCAACTCACTCTTTTAAACAAAGCATTTGAGAGAAACCATCCTGAGGTGTTTGCGCTGTAGTGAATAACCTTAGAGAGGGCTAAAGAGCGTGAGAGTTGATCAGTCAACAGTTGGATGGCTGCATCTCACGGCCCTCGGCATCTCAGCAGCTGTTTCCCAGCATGCAACATTTACCTGGGGTAACAAACACCATCTGCGCCGCATAAATGGAGACCTGGAAGAAGATCTATTTATAGATCTAAAGTCCAGTGGAATTAATACACTGGTTTATTAATGCGGCACTCTCCCCGTGCTGCAGACACGGGGAGAGTGCACGCACATCTGGTGAACGTGCCCCCCCGATGTGACATCACAACGGGCAAGAGCGCTGCCAGACTTGTTTCAATACTTGATTACAGAACTACGCAGGATTGACTGGATGGTTTCATTTAGCAATATTTGAGTTGGAAATGACCCCAAACCACCAAAATATGAGTGAAGAAACATTGGAAAAGCGATTTATTTTGGAATAATATGTCCCCTTTAAAGAAGCGAACAGAACACTAAAGGGGAAATACAAAGGGTTTATGGTGAACTTAACCATGGCTCAAAAGTGACGGTGTATATGTACAAGCAACATTAAAAACAACAACAACAACAACAAAAACTGGAAACTCGGCCGGCTGAAATCTGTCCTGAAACCGGTTTGACTTGTGCTTCAGGAACTGGCCTGTCTGCATTATCTCCTTGGCGGTAACAGGTGCTGTGATGAGAAATGAGTGGTGTAATCGCTGACGCAGCATAATCCTCCATTCAAAAGAAGGGGACGAGTACATGTACAACTTTCTACTTTCTACGGCATCTCAGAGGCAGCATTTTTGTGCTGCTTTGCCGCTTTTCCTGAGCAGCTTTTAGTTACGTGTCCTTAAATTCAATGTGGAGTATTTTTTTCAGCTTGGTATTAGTACTTTAAATGAGGTAAGGTACCTGAATACTTTGTCAGCTCCTGCCAACCCACTCCAAGATGCCTTTTAACAGCACAGCTGCTTCATTAACTCCGACCGGCATGGTAATGCGAGCCGCCTCGTCGGGGCTAAGGACAAAGCATTTGCTGTGGACTGAGGCTTGTCTCTTATCTCCCGAAGACAAGACCGCTGCAGCTGCCCTGAGGAAGCCAGGCTGAGAGTTCGGATCCCGTGGACCCGACTCCTCGCCGCACAAGCTCGCCAGTCTATAATACAGAGGAAGTGGTGGAGAGTTTATGGCTCTCTGCGTAAAAATAGGAAATGAGTCGAGGCCCATTCCTCCAAACAATTAGCAGGCGTGAAAACAGGAAGCCAGCAGGAAACGGACGCGTTTGAACAACAAAGAGAGGGAGCTTGATTGCACGGTGGCTTTGTGGGAGGGCTCACATGTCGTCTGTGGTAGTTTCAGCCTTTAGCCTTTTCTGATCATGGGACTTGTGATTAGTACTGTGACTGCATGCTGGTGTGTTTATGCTGCAAGCAGGCTGGTGACACTGACGCAGGACAGAGACACAATTCACTGTAGAGATTCTGATTTCCCACTTGTGATGCTCTTAAAAAAAATAACATTTTGATTTCAAAAACTGTTGTTGTTGTTGTTGTTGTTTTTCTCTCACTTTGACGAGCCAGTTCACCGCAGCATTGTGAGTTCTGACATTCTCGTCCAACACTTCCTGTTACAGTTCAGTTAGGCCTGCAGGGGTAAATGCCAACACGGGTTTATTTTAAATGGCCTTGCCTTGACTCAGCTGACGGGACTCATTTTGTCTACACGTGACAATGACCATGTCATTTGTAGTTTTGTTTTTTTTACCCCGTTGACTCATTGTTTACCAGCGTTATGACGTCTGTGCGGTTTCACAGTCATCCTGGTGCCTCGAAAAATGTGATCCGCAGGGCAAGCTGGCAAAACCAGTTGACGACAAAAGCATGTTATCCTGCTCTCAACCCAACAAGCACCTTTGCCCTGAATGAGCTGCTTTGTCTTTCCGTGCATTCCTGCAGTCACAAGAAGGTGGCTTTGCATGTGACCTGTTTAATTTGTGTGTGTGTGTGAGACCGTGTTCTCACAACGAGTGTAACGCCAGATTTTATTTGTGAATGATATCAGTACCTAAAGGTTCCTCACAGTGATATCTAAACAAGATTAAGCCGCCGTCAGCGCTTTCCCGTCTGCTTTGTTTGCATCAGCTGTGTGGAGGAGCTGTCAAACGTTTGGCGCTGCCTGTTTTTAGTCTATAAACTACAACAGCAGAATAAACTTAAGCGATCTGCTGATGATGCATTTTGTTTGAGTTGAACAGAGGTCGTATTAATTATCTGGGAGGTTGCACTTTTTTTTCTCTACAGTTATGGCTCAAAGGATTTCTATTATCAAGTATAAAAATATAGTCTGCCTTCTTTTTTTTTTACATTTCTTTGAATGTAGAAAGCATCTTTGTTCAATGTGTGTGTGCGTGTGTTTGTGTCTCCTCCAGCCAACAGTAAGAGTGTGAGCTGGATGCTCGGCAGGGATGGAGACGTGGCTGTCGTTGTGATCGGGGAGGTCGATGAGTTGACCTCCAAATTTATCTGTGCGGGAATTGGAGAGAAGAAGCCGCAGAGTCTTCAGTACAACACACAGTAAAATAGATTTATAATTTATGAGGGTGTTTTTAACAGATGATGTGTTACTGGGAATTTCTGGTGCATACTTATTTTTACTGTGGTTTTATAGATGTTGCGATGTACAGTGCGTATATATCTGGCATTCTCTGAATGTGCTTTTCAGCCTTCAAACTATCCTGAAAAGCAGAAAAACCCCAGATCCTGTCAAAACTGAGAGAGAGAACCTCTCTCCGAAAACGCAACTTGGAATTTCGCTGAATCTAAAGGTGAGTAGCCGTTAAGTCTCACCATTTTCATTTTGCTTCATTAGCCCCCCCCCCCCCTTTTTTTTATTAACTCAATTTTGCTAAAAAAGAAAAAACGACGAAGGATTATTTGCTTAAACTATTTACTGATTTACTGATTTTCTCTACTTAAATTTTAGTTCATTTTCTTGAATCGTCTAGTTTTCTGTTTTTTCTTAGTTGTAAATGTTGTTGCACCTACAGGATCTGAGAGATCAGGTCTTTCAATTGTCTAGTACTGCAGAATTGACAATAAAGGAACATTTGACTTTGACATACATCCAAAAAAATGTTTTCAGATTGAGGATCAGTCTTGAGGATTTGCATTAAACTGTTAAACTGTCTGCTTCATTTTTTTAAACCTTCCGGGTCATCTAATTCGAACTTCTTTACATTCACTGTAGTTACAAACCATCAGCCAGGGAGAAGAAAATCTATACAAAATATTTATGCATCTGTTTCGTGGCTCAAAAAAACATTGTCGGTGCATAATTTCCAGGATGGTGTTATATTTGGGTGAGTGTGTGTGTGTGTGCGCGCGCACTTGGCAGTGTGTGAGCTGTTGATTTTGGAGTTGTTGCGGGGTGGGTGGTTGTCGGGGTGTCTCGTTTTCTTCACGCTATATCTTAACGAGGAGATTTGCTAAGTTGCCATGGCAACCGCGCGGGATGGATGGTCTCATCTGGCCTGGCCGCGATGCGTCTCTGCGTGCTGCTCACTCAGAGGAAATCGAAGCCTCCCGGCCAGCGTGCTGATTATCCTGCAGCCGCTTTAGAGCTCCCGCTGCAACACGGATCTGTTTTTAAATGTTATATTCATGAGATGCACTCCTCCTCAACTCTCCCTGAACGGACTCACACCTCAGCAGGATGACGCGTCTCCTCCTCTCTCACTATGTCTAACATCGCGTCTCCTCCTCTCTCTCTCTCCCAGCAGGGGAGCTGCGATGACGCGAGCACTTTGCACCATCTGCCGGTGAGTTGCAGCAGCAGCTGCCCTCTGCGCTCCCCTCAGCTGCCATCATGGCCTCTAAACGCTTGTGCAATGTCTTTGTTAAACCCACAGGTGTCAGTGAGCGAGCACGCCCCACCTTCAGCAGCAGAAAAGGTATTTTTTATTCATTCATTCATTCTCTCATTTCCCCCCTCTTCGATGCCACAGTCCATTTTAGATCTCCGGTATGTGACGTATACATTTTGAATAGATGCAGAGACATTTGGAACATATTCTCTGTTATCCCATGGAGAGCCTCTGCTTAGAGCTTTAAAATGTGGCCGCCTGCCTTTTCGTGGCCGTCCCCACCCTCTCTGAGTAACAGGAAACGGTGGTTAAGCCAGCTGTCCCTTCACTCCCAGCCGCTCTGCAGATCGTCTTTCTTCCAGCATGCTCCTTCCCTGCGTTCCCGCACCCCTCGCGGCCCTCTCCAGGGAACAGCTGAGCTGAGCTGTCCTCCTACTGGCTCCATCGTCGCTCTAGCCCTGGGTTATCCGGTGGGAGCTCGCGCTCTCCCCTCCCCTCCCTTTCTCTGTCTGTGTTTATGCACGCGCAAGTGTGCATGCGTTTGTGTGTGTGTGTGTGTAGGTGACACACGCTGCAAGAACAGCTGAATCAGAGAGGCGAGGCAGGATTTCTGGACTGCCCTAGAACAGATGGTTGGTGAACTTGATCGGGGAATTAAAACGCCAGAGATAGAGAATGCGTCAGACGCAGATGGATGGGATTGTGGCATAGTCTCCTGAGGTTTGTGCGCGTGAGCTCCCCCCCCGCCCCCCGCCCCCTGCCTGCTTTCCCCACTGATGGAAACGTCTCTCCACTTGTTATATTTATACCAGACTCTATACATGTATGGCCCAAACACAAATCTGGACGACGCTTACCCACAACGGAGGCGTTCTGGTCGGTCTAACAGCGGAGGAATCTCAGTTTAATTTTTTATTAATGCCTCATTTGTATACTTATATGGCGGTTTGCGTCTCGACGCACTGAGGGGGTTGCTTTGGTGCTGCAGATGCAGCTGTGGCTGCTGCAGCAGGATTTCTCCAGTTGATTTACGGAGGGATGGGCTGAGAGCGGGACAGAGAGTGATTGTTGATGAAGAAGGCGTAAGATCAGGAAGGAAGATTAGTCAGCCCGTGTGATTTCCAAGTCGCCTTATAATTTTCTCTCCACACACCCTTAAACTCTTAATCAGTGGTCATAGTCCTGTGTGTTTCATTAACGGCGCATTGTAATCATGGGGGGGCGCTGTAATTTGGTGAATCATGTTTCCAGGGATTTAATCAAACATGACAGTAATTCCACTGTACGTGAATTGGCTGTCAGCATTGATTGCGCTCCTCTCTCCTCTTTTGTCAATCTTTTTTTTTTCTGGGGAAGCTCGAGTCGAACTCGCCCGGCGCGATCGAGGAAACGTCAGCTCCCCAGCCCTCCATCTGCTGCAGCCGTCCCACGAGACCGGGCCCGTTCAATGTGAGATCGGCTTCTGCCACTGCAGCACCGGGTCCCGTTAACAGAAGGCCTGGCCTTGAGATTCTAAGGCCGGTTGGCGCCGCCTCCGCACCTTCGGCCGCCCCCGGAAGCCCTGTCAAAAAAGACTCTGAAACAACGTTAGCCGCCAAAGCTGGCCCGGCTGCATGGGAACCTCAGAAGCCACAGGAATCACAGGGTCAGAAAGGTAAGAGAGAGTAGCGTCAGGGTTACGCAAATGCATAGATGGATTGTTTATCTGTAATCGGTGCAGGGCCTTTACCCTATTGAAAATATCACATGGCACTTTCTATTTCAGAGCCATCGGCGCAGCTGTAGATTTAAACTTGCATAACCTGCGGTCAGGAAAAAAAAAAATCAATGGGTCAGGCTCACAAAGATTTCATTCTCAGCTTGCCAACCGTCTGCCGTCACGCTCATTCCACTGCTCGATGACAGAAGGGTGCATGTCAAGACAGCAAGGAGAAGGCATTTTGGTAATTGTGGATGTATCCTAGAAATATTAGGTATAAACTGCAGGTTAAATAGATTCGTCACTTAGTGTTTTCAGTCTGCTTTAGAGCATTTAGAGCACTCACTGTCATCAGAGGTTTCCACCAGGTTATTTTCCATGCAGGCAATGTGCACACATCCGTAGCCGGGGATGGAACCGCCAACCTCCTAATTAGTGGCTGTGATGCTCCACCTCCTGAGACTCCATAGTGGAATTGTTCAAATCAATTCCACAGCACTTCACCTATCATATGTGACGATAACGCTTTTCCCCTCCTCCTTCTTTAAGAGTTATAATGTCTGCGGGGAGCCGAGCGGCACACAGCTCATTCCAGAAAGGTTTCTCGGCTCCGCAACCAGGAAGAAAAGATTTATTTCCCCCCAAAACCTAATGCGCTCGCCAAACAGTGCCTCGGCCGCCTGGAATCTTTATGAACTGGCAGAGCAACGCAAGACTAGCCGAGAGAGGGGAGAGCTTGCGTGATTGGTGCCTCCTCCTACCTGCCTGTTTAGAAGCTTCTCCTTTATCATGTCAGGCGCCATTCCATTCGTTACTGAACACCGTGCGTTCACTTTGACTTAACTTTGACACAGATAGCATTTATTTTAGTAACACTTCACTCTGAATTTACATTGAATTGAATTGAACACATTTTCCTGTACATCTCAGAAAACATATTTTATTAGCTGGCGCACATACAGAGTTCATATTCTCATTATTGTGTGAATGATTTGTCAGGTTTTGCTGTCAAACCACAAAGGACAGGTAATGTTGCAATGCACAAAGGCACGGATTCACAATTCAATTCACTATAACCCTGTAAAGTCATTGCACTCAAAGTGGTTTGTAGCTTTCATTCAATTTGTCATCGATGAAGAGGAGAATATTTTTCTTCCTTTGCCCCATCTGTGCTTTTTCCAGCCTTTATCTGTGCAGGCGCTCCTCGTGTAGACAGGAGGGGTTTTCTCAATGACTATATTGATATTGTTATGGTCTTCCCATTTATGATGCCGGCGACTCCTTTCCTCTTGTCATTGCGATTCACTTACTTCCTGTTTCATCACAACAGCCAGTTTCATGAATTGAGCAAAGCCTCATTCACCATACTGTGACCCAGTTATTAAAATTGTTGGAAGGGCAAAGTTAGCGACATCTAGTGGATAAATAATGACACTGTATGAATAGAGTCCACAGACAAGCCTTGTTTCCTCAGGGTCCCTCTGCTGGGAAAATATTCATCCTACAGCAAATTCACAGCAAATAAAAGGGCATTAGTACAGTTCCAATCTGCCACATCATTATGATCATTTATTTACAAGTAAGATATATTTTCAGTGGCCGAACATTTTGTTAGACGTAAGATAGAAAAATACTCATTTTAACATCATCTAATTCACTTTGGCGTCTTCTTCATTATGAACATTCCTGACAGTTCGTTGTAGATTTTGAAAGCAGGACAAATTGCAGCCTGGGGATCCGATCACAAGTTGACAAGCAGAGGTGCGAATGCACCCGTGATGCATTCGCGTTACAGTGACGCAGACCACATTCATAGGCGCTCCATGCAAGATGTGACCATTGACTTGCAGCAGTGTGAACCTTAATGTGTCCTCTCCCACCAAAAAGGAAAGTCCCTTAAATCTGCTCCGTATCACGTTTTGCACTATTAGTCACAGGGTTTTAAAGCTGCCATGTATAAAGCCCTTGTAATCTCATGCTTTACCACTAGAGGCGCTAGTCTAATAATGCACCATAGTTTCAGCTGGGAGGAGCTATATCAAAAAAAACTTCTAAAATTATCACTTAAAATGATTTTTTTATAAAATCCTAAAATGTCAAGAAATATTACATTGAACTTTTTTTCCATCTCCGTCTCAGTATTCCATTTCCTGTTTAGCCTGATTCTTGGAGGCCCTGCCCAGTCCCAGTGTTGTGTTCCACAGTTTTCATTGGCAGGCTGAGGAGCCTGGTTGACCTGAGCAGTAGCTTCTGATTCATCTTATTCAAGGTGCTTTTTATCCAGCCATAGCCAACCAAAGATTATCGTGAGCAGCAGCTCTTGGTTATTTTTGTGATGTGGCTCCCTATAGTGCTGGAGATACCTTTTAATTTGAAGTTCCCATTCTTTAAATCAACTTATATTCTGCTGCTGTCAATTATCAATCTGTTTTCTTCATGTGCCGTGAGCTCATTGTTTCTAAGTTAATCTGGATCAGGATCAACAGTTTTGCAGTTTTTTAAAGAACAACAATGGTTAAAACCTTGCTTGATTATTAATATTAATTATTATATTAATTAGATGATACATTTCCAGATAATCATTGTATGGCTTTGTGCCTGCACCCACATCAGTGACTGGATAGGAGATTTGGTGGGCAATGCCAGGGCAGTGAATAATAGATGAATGTAGAAAAAGATGGAACGTATAGAGAAAGAAACAGCTGGTGTGGTGGGAGTTAAGGTGGGCTGAACAAAGCGTAAAATGGGTCTCAACTCTGGGAGGAAAATACTGACTGTCTGTCCTTGACAATGGCAGGAAGCTCATTCCAAGGGCAGGATGAGGCTGAGAAGGATAAAGATCATGCCTCAGCTGTTTTCTTTTGAACGCGGTTAATGACGAGGATTTCTGCATCCCGTGAGCGGAGACGGTGACCCACACAATAGTGGCGCTATAGATGCGTATTTATAGGCACCACTTGGAGCTAAAGGAAACTTATGACACCAGAATGCATCCCTTTGAGGATTAGAAAGGTTTCTTATGAGATTGGTTGCCGTGGCAAAAAATGATTACCTCTGCCAAGACGGAGGTTACCGGTATGTAATCGCCGGAGTTTGCGTGTCCGTCCGTCCATCTGTTAGCAAGATAACTCAAAAACGTTCTGAATGGATCTTGATGAAATTTTTAGGAAATGGTGGGAATGTTACCAGGAACAGATGTTTACATTTTGGTGATGCTCCAGAATAGATTATGGATTATGGATCAGTTTTACATTTTTGGTAACATTGCAGTCAATGGAGCTTCAAAATGTGTTTTATGAGTGGGTCTATTTTACTTAAACTGTGCTGATCTTCAACCTCTCTCAACAGGAAGCAACAGTATTAGGGAAAAAGTAACTAAATTAACTCTTCTCAAAAAAATTTTTTTTTTTAAATTTAGATTCTGATTAGTTGATGGTAGAGTAAAGTTGCGTGTCATCTGCATAAAGACAAAAGGGAAGGACATTAATGAACAGTGACAGCATGATGGCTGGGAGTGAGAGTGACGACAGTCCTGAATGTGCAGATGCAAAAAAACATGTTGTGTGCTGGCGTTTGTGTACGTTTTGTATGATTTGCAAACATGTGAGCATGAAAGTGTTGGCATGTGTTCCTATGAGTTCATGTTTCCGAGCCTTTTTCTGTCTGCCGGTCGGCTTCCCGCTCTTCTTTCTTCACCTTCAGAGGGAAGGACACACATTCCAGCGCCGCTTCCCAACTCTCGCCCTGGGCGACGCTCAGCCAGAACTGATAAGTGACAGGGGCCCCAGACCCCCCCCCCCCCCAGCTCCACTTACACACACCCACACTGACACACGCACACACACGCATGCACGCACACAGACATCACCTCTCTTCTCTGCCCTTCAGTCCCCAGACATGCTGCTTGGAATTCTGCCCTCTGCCCCACTTCTGCTGCCCCAACCCCACCACCACTCCTCCTCCCCGCCTCTCTCTCCGGCGGAGACGTGGCGGTCTTTAAAGAGATAGATTGGTCTTTAATTTTTGTGCGAGCCTGGTCAGTGACACCGTTTTCCGCCCCCTCCTCTTTGTCCTCCCTGTACATTTTACGAGCTCGCCTGAGATGCGAGGAGTGGCGAACGGAAGCTCAGACAGGAGATTAATCAACGTTGATGAGTGATTTAATGGAGGAATTCTCATTCAATTTAATGCATGTTTTCACAGGTAGCTTTAAAGACCTTTTAGATTTAGATTTCAGCAGCGTAAATGTGCAGGATTTACTTATTTATTTGTGCTTGTTTGTTTGTTTTTGGTGGGTGTTAAACCAAGTTAGTCAGATTTGCTGTTGGAAAGTATTGGCGTCTGTACATGTATTCTTTCTGTACAGCAGTCCATGCCCAGAACTCCTTTCCATCTCCTTCCATCTCCGGCTCCCTATTAAGCATTCTACTCAGACCTTCACCAAGGCTCTGAGCTCTGAAACTCTGGCCGTGAGTTTCTACGTGCCTGTGTGTGCGCTCCCTGCGCATGTGTGTGCTCCGTGCGTGCCTGAGTGTGTGTCAGCCTCAATTGCTGGAGCCTATCCATGGTTTCCGTGGTGACCGCACAACACAACGAAACAATCAGAGGCAAGCCCACGCAGCGCGGCGAGAGGACATTAACACAGGAACTGAGGGTCAGGGGGCAAAGGAAAGCAGGGCAAGGAAGAGACGAAGGGGAAGGTGGCGTTGGGCGTTACAGCCACAGGGAGAGGGACAGAGCGCACAAGGAGAAGAAGGAGAATAAACAACAATGGAAACAAATATATATATATTTTAGGTTTCTCCTTTTCAGGCCTGCAAGACATCAAGAGCTTTAAAGGTTTCCTGGCCCCAGGAGTCTCCTGTGTGGTTTTGGCTCTGTCCCACCTATTTGTGCATGTGTGTGTGTGACTTTGTGCTGGGCTGCGGTATTAGTCAGAGATGGCTGCATGCGTGACTGAATCCGTGAGTGGGAGGGCTGTGCAAAGGTGCGTGTTTGTGTTTGTGTGTGTTTGAGCATGCACAGACCTGAACGTAACATGAGATTCCGTGTGAAATTGAAATTCAACTGTTAGAAACCGCACTCGTGTGTGTGTGTGAGCTCCTCTAGTCACGTGCGCGGATGCTCTCACATATCTCTGTCCCCCGGGAATGACGCTAAAAATATGTGGCTCCTCGAGCCTTCTGGTGTCTGAGCAGCGTCTGTCTGCTCTCCGTTGCCGTCCCTGTGGCTCTCCCTCCCCTCTGTTACTCCTCTTCCCTCCATTCCTCCTGCAATTACACCCACTTCCAAACAGAGTACCTCAACAAGTGCACACACACACACACACCAACTACACCCAGCTGTGGCCCCAATACTTTCACTGAGGATGACCTCTGATCGGCCAGAGCGGGATAAAGGGAGACAAGTAGCGCAGAGAAAAGGTGGACAATCGTGAAGATGTGGGGAAATTCTCAACTAGAGTTTCTGCTTTAACAGCGATATGGTAGCGCAGCATACAGAAATGTCATTGTTTGCATTTTACCACTATTTCTAGAGTGCAGCAGCTTCAACGGATTTTCATCTGGATTAAATGCTCCCCCTAAACGATGCTGTTTTTTTCCCCTGCTGCAAACAAGCCACTGACCGCTGCAGTTTACAGTCAGCAAGCTCCCCCAGCGACGAGCCGCCGCACACAGGAAATCATCTTAGAATGCACAGGGAAGAGAAAACCGGAAAAGAAAATGCAAATCAAGTGATCATTTTGTGCCAAAGTCCCTCTGAGGAGGGTTAAAGCCGTTCAGTTCGAGCTCTTAATACAGTTTATAGCCGATGGAGAGTGTGAGCCCTTAACACAAGGACATCTATTTATTTATATTGAGTATTATTAGGAAATATTCCGTGCGTTATTGATTTTTGCATTCTTTGCACTATTTCTTTTATAATCGAGTGTCTTAACGTACAACTAACGCAATGTGATCCTTTCTTATTCAGGCGTCGGTGCGCCTGAAGCCAAACAGCCCCAAACAGGCTCAGAGAGGCCCCCCGCCGGCGACGGGCGGGGCCGCGTCGCTCAGCTGATGAAAACCTTCAGCACTGAAACCCCCACAGACGCCCCGCCGCGTGGCGTCAAGCCCCCCCTCCCCACGAAGCCCAGCCACTTGCGTCCAACGGCCGCGCCCACTGTTAGGTAATTCTTACGCCATCCACGCACCGACGCCCGCCCCACGCTGGACTATGTCGCAGAGCGGACTAATGACTCCCAGAGTGGAGGCTCTGAGGCGGCTTCACTTAATGCCGCTCCCCGAGCCCAGCAATGGATGTCATGGCTGTATTTTTAGATGCTGCATGCAGCACTGTAAGCACTGTGCGTGGGGTGGAGGGGGGGGGGGGGGATAAATCAATTCCAAAGCGAGCGGATTGATGACTATCAGGTGTATTCACTTGTATTTGATGCGTTCCACTTTGTGGAACGCGGAAACACACTCACTGTTTTATTTGGACACACAAACCTTGAATACATTGTTTACTTGCCAATGACATTATTTTTATTCCACGCAAGACATTCTTTTTTTTTCTTTTTTTTTTGCGTGAGCGCATGTTTGGGCACACAGCAGAACAGTTCAGGACAAAGTGACGGGCGTCGATGGGCATAGTGGGGGGGGGGTGGGGGGGTCGGGCACCGCCGGGTCTTCCCTCGTCTCCTCCCTGGGATTAGTGTCGGGTTGTCTATTTGTCCCTTTGCGCTGTTTGTGTCCCTCCGCCACCCGGCAGGAGCCTCGCCGCACCAAATACCTCGTCTGTCGATCCCGGTGGATCAAGTTCGACAGCCGCTGCCAAATAAAACAGCTCCGTCTTTTACTTTTCTCCAACTTTTTATCACTCCTATTTTGAGTGCTTGTCGTGTGTATGTGTATTTTTATTTTTATTGTTGTTGTTGTTGTTGTTAAATACATTTTCTGTTGGGAGAAAGATGTTTTGTAATGGGATATTTCACGTTAAGAAGATGCTCAGTGAAAAATGAGAGACATTTTTATATTTAATGTCATGCTTGTCTGGTGCAATCAAAGAAACAATAAAGTTGTGTGCATGTTGCATTTTGAAGGGTTTCTTTGTTGTTGTTGTTGTTGTTGTGGTTTTGAATTCTTGCCTCATTCTCACATTATTTCTCAAAATTGTCCTCCGCTGTTATAATTCTGCGTTAAAATAAAATTAAAATATTATTTTTGTCATTTTATATCCTATAAAAGGCAAACATGTCAGAGTTAAATATCAATTATCATTCTTTTTGATGTACCACTTTGTAGTTCAGCAGCCTTTCTCAATTTTGCATGAGAAATGATGTATAGAAAACTAAAAAGTGAAAACAATCTATTTCCATTTTTCAAAGAGAATGTAGGGGACTAAATGCTGGCTAAAGAAAGGATCAAATCAAATCGTCCTGGAGGTCAGGTGACCGTGGAGGTCATTTGAGGCAGCACGGCTTCCCTCTCCTTGGTTAAACTTCCTTCACCCAGCCTGGAGGTGGGTTTTAGGCCATTATCCAGTTGAAGAATAACTCAGGATCCCACTAATCTCCAACCGGATGGGAGGGTGTGTCACTGCAGAATGCAGTGGCAGTGATGCTGGGAAAATGTGGCTTCAATTTTCAACAAATCACCAACAGCGTAACTAGCAAAGCTCCCCGTCAGCATCACGTCTCCTCCTCCCACGGGTCATTTCAGGAACCACATGTGCAGAAGATACCATCGGTTCTCCTTTCCTTGCATCTCACAAAGGTTGGAACCAGAGAGCTCCATCGATTCATCAGACCAAAGCGGAGATTTCTACTTTAGGTTTCAACCCCGGCTCAGAGGGGTGAGTAAAAGAAGCGCGCCAATGTGAAATAAATTGCGCATTCATCTCGCAGAATGAAATCTGTTGCGCAAGTCTGGCGTACAGGATTAAGATCAAAGACACACCATGAGAGTTGATATAATTGTAAACTGATATCTGTCTTTCCTGCATCAGACTTCTTAAATGCGATGAGATGCAAAGTGAGATCCGTAAACAAACACTGAACAACTTTGGGAGTAGTGGACTTATATAGAGCAGAATAGCTTAGAGCAGTCACTGTAGTCATTACAAGGTACACGATAGGTGTGTGTGTGTGTGTGTTTGTGTGTTATGTCATAACAGATGTGTCGCTGAGTCAGAGATGTTTGGTGATTCAACAAGTCTCAACAAGATGGATTCACAAACAGACGATTTACCTTCATCATTAGTATTTTAGATTTGGGCAAACATTTATATATATCAGTGTCTGAAACCGGCTGACCCCTCACCCAACCCTCGGCTCACCCAACCATCGGATCACCCAACCATCGGATCACCAAAACCTCAGATCACCCAACCATCAGATCGCTTGCTTTTATAGCATGTGTGTTGCAGCTTTTCTCAGCTCCTCTTTAAAGTGCAGCAATGCTCACTTTCTCTATTTCAAGCACGAGTTTTGTTTATTCGGGACAAAAATGCAAGATTAGGATTAGCCTTTATTGTCATTACGTTTTTACACTTTTTACACTGCAAACACACAACAAAATTCCATTTTCACCCTAGTACAAGGGCCCCGTGAAATAACCACAAACGTCACGCATATATGCATAGGGGCCCCAGAGCATGCGGAGAGGGCATCGGGCGAAGGCGCCTCCATGACAGGGGCACCCGGAGCAATTAGGGTGGTGGTGCCTTGCTCAAGGGCACCACGGCAGTGTCGTATTATCATCGCCACATCACGGCCGCTCAATGTAGTGTCTTGGTAAATGTGCATGGATCTGGAATGTGTGAAGCTGCACATGGAGGTGGGGCACCAGGATCACTTACAAACCGGAGCATCACGCCGTCACAAACAGTCTGCAGGGAAGCGAAGCCTTCTCAAACACAAATGTTCTGTTTACACTTGAACGTACGATTCTCTACTCATTTTGAAGACTCACAACAACATGAAACATTTATGCTTCTACTGCACACACGCTGGAGGTGCTTGTGCAACACGCTGCACGACGGCGAAGCACGCTAACTGCGCGATGGCGCCGCCGTTTCCCAATCAGCCAACAATGGCCGTGGCTGTTCTGTGACGCGCAGAGACATCGTCGAGCAGTTTCCAGGAGATATCTGTGGCGACTCCCTTGGTATGCCCCCCCCCCCACACACACACACACACACACTTCTCCTCTTCATCCGCCGAGCCTGGCCACTGCTGTCGTCAGGGCCCTCCGACGGGAGATAAAAAGGGGCTGTTGTTGTCTCCTTCCTCGAGAGATGGACGCCTGTTTCTCCCCTTCTTCTTTTTTCTGCCTCGCTCGCTTGACTCCCACAGAGGGGGGGGGGGGGGGGGGGAAACAACAGAGTGGAGGAAAGAAAGAAAGAAAGCAATACTGCATGCTGTGACGTTCCACCACACCACCGACCCCCCCCCACACACACACACACACACACACTCCTCCACCACCAGCACCATCCACAGCACCCCCCCATTAGAGAGAGAAAGGGCGAGAGAACGGAGAAGAGAGGGGGCCAGGGCCATGTGATACACAGAGCATGCAGGCACAGCTTCACCCCCAGGCAGAATGAACGGGGGCCTGCTGTGGCTCTCCTGCATGATTAATCTGGCTGGGGGGCAGGAGGACTGCCACAGCCCTGCCTGCATTAACTCCCTACTCCCCAGGTCCGCGTGAAAACACACGGCAACTTGCAGAAACAGAACCAGACCCACGGTCAGACACAGGTTCTGCACGCTTGCAGAGAATGGCGACTGGCTGCTGGAGCGGATTCCCGTTGAGGCATCCGATTCTGGCCGCATTAAGTTTAACCGTCGACGGTCTCGCTGTCGTTTAGGTCGCTGATGCAACAGCAACCCCCCCCCCCCCCCACGCCTGGTGCCAGACTATAAAGAGCGCCACAGCGTGAGGGGCGATCAATAGCGCCGGCTTCTAGGCACTTCTGGATTCATGTGACTCATCCTCTCATGTGACCTCTGTCTCCCAGGCAACGTTGCGGTTGTGTGCCCGTGCCAGTCTTTCCCCCCTTTTTTTTGCGTAATTCATACCGAGGCAGATGGTCCAGGAAATGTGGCTTACTCCTCAAGATTCTCCCAGACAAAGAGCATTTGGCATGTGATGATCACATTTTTAAATGGCCATGACAGCTTCTGAGGGGACCGCACAGCAGGTCTGATTTATTGTCTCACAGCATTACAGCTAACGGGAATTAGCGTATACTGTGAGTGTCTCGCTCATGACTGGGTTTTACTCTTTAGAGCATACCGGAATGTTTGAGCTCCACGCTGACGCGAAAGCAGAAAGTGTTCTGAGGGCCGGCTGCCGTGCAACAGCGGAGACGGAGCATCAAAAGGCAAGGCAGAGGGTTAACATCCTGCAGTCTCCGTGTTCACTAGGAAGGAATGAAGTGTCAAACGTGCTTTCACCGTAGCGAGACGGTCAAACCTCCTCCTCCCACCCACCGGTCACCCCTCCAGCCTTCCAGCCCGCACACCTCCCACTCCCAACAACCTCCCACGGCCATGACCAAATTATTTTCCAGCCTCCCGATGATTCGCCTTGCCAGACCCCAGAAGAAATCTCCAGCGCAGTCCCGATCCAACCTCAGCCAGACTCAGCGTCTCTTTGTCTCACACTAGAGTAAAGTCTTCATTGTCAACTATGGGTCCCTTTGAGGTGTCCTTTTACTGAATTGCCGGACAAGTTTACGCTGGCGATCTGTTGACTTTGTGCCACGTTTGTGAGGAGAACACAATTAATCTGAACGCAGGTACGGCGCTAACACAGGTGTTCTGGTTTGAAGGGTTTGAATGAAAGCATTACATGAGCAACAGAGAGAGAGAGAGAGAGAGAGAGAGAGAGAGAGAGAGAGAGGAAGCTCAAGACAAAGAAAGAGGACCAACCCTCAAAAGTGAAAAAAGGAGTGGAACGAGAGCGAGAGAGCGAGAGAGCAAATAAACCCTATACCAGCGAGCAGGCCACACAGCCCTGCCAAACTGCTTGAAAAAAAAAAAAAAAAGCCCCCTCTGTTTTATTTATAGTGCGCTGTATCCATGGCAACCAGAGAGGTCAGGCAAGCTGGGCCTGCTGCTTCACCCTGCTCTGGGGATTAGGATTTCACAGAGGTTCTCAGATGTGAGGAAGGTGGGCTCGAGCGACTCGCTGCTCGCCAGCGAAGCCCTCCTGCCTCTCGGTGAAGTCTGGGCCCTTCGAGGGAGGAGAGGGGGCCGGGGGGCGGGGGGAGCAGCAGAGAGTCATGGGAATACTGTGGGAATGGTGGTTTGCGGCGACGGGGCTGGGAGGAAGGGGACTGGCACGGACGGGAAATGTATGTTAGCAGTTGGACGCAGGGTCTGTTTTTTATTTTTATACCTTCGGTCACACGAAGGCTCAGCGGAGTTTGAAAGTGAATTAACACACATCTCTTTTGGATTTCTATAACACAAACTCAACAGGATAAAGTATTGTGGAGCAAACTTTAGCACGTTCCCATTTCTTGCACGAAACCAAACAGCGCTAAACAGTCACACTGTTTGTATTGTTTTTATTTATTAACAGATAAGGTTTTTCATATCGTGCCGTCATCACCATTTATGCTTCTGGATCCTCCTCTTTTACATTTCCTATTTGCTATGTTTGCTGCTAAAGCACTAAAGCATCAAACTGCTTGTGTGTGAATTAAGAGAATTAAAAAAAAAAAAAGAGAAAAGACTTTAAAAATGTGTTTTTATCATTTTCAGGCTCCTTTCAAACACATCGAAGCAGCCGGAATGAAGTCTTTGGATGCAGAAGCAGAGAGCGGCCGGGTGGGAGCCAGCGAGCTCCGGAGCACATGAAGGAAGAGCTGACTGCCCCTCCAGGAAACGCATGGTGTGACGACAGCAAAGACCTCCACATTCCTCCTGGGGCTCAGGACGTGCTTTGCTGAGAGACGGTTGCTGGGCTGGTGTTGCACTGTGTGGACGATGTTGTCTGCTCTGCTCTGCTCTGCAGAAGGACAAGGATTCAACCGTCTGTCAGGGTAGCAGGTGTGAAAGTACCTTAAAGAGCCGTGGAAAATAAAACTGATCCATCGTCAGCGTCAGCAGGGACCAGTAATGAGTTCCCCTGTCTCTAGGGGGCACCATCCGCACCTGAGTCACCCGGCAAAGCAGGAGCCAGCTTTCCAAATGGAGCTGCGACCAACCCAACTTCTGTGGTTGCCATGACGAGATGTCAGAGCCACGTGATGCCCTGCATTGGAGGTGGTCAGTATGTACTCCGTGGAGTTGAGCATGTTTTATGATGACGGTGGAGAACAAGGAGCGTTGGTGCTAATGAGCTAGTGTGGCTGCTAACGAGTGGCATGTTGAGGCACGGCAGTGAAAAAGTTAACCTCGTTTAAATGGTGTAAAAGACTGGATTGGGTTGAAACAGACCAATGCAAAGTTAGTTAGTTTGGACGTGCGGAGCGCAGACACGACGAGAGTGCACGCACATCTGGTTAACGTGCCCCCGATGTGATGTCACAAGGGGGAAGAGCGCTGCCAGACATGTTTCAATACTTGAGTAAACAAACTACGCAGGATTGACTGGATGGTTTAATTTAGCAGGTTTTGGGTTGGTAATGACCTGAAACCACCAAAATATGAGTGTAGAAACATCAGAAAAGTGACCTTTTTTTAAATAATATGTCTCCTTTAAATACATTTCTGTTGTTCATTTATGAATTCTTTGTGTTCTTTAACCTATAATTCATCATTTTTTGATCTTTTTTTTTCTGACCATGTGTGATGCCGGCATTTCCTTTCACTGTTAAATACCACAAATTTTACACATTAATAGCATGAATATTATCTTTAGTGGAAACTCAACAGATATCTAAAAAGCAAGAAACGACAGAGCAGTGGAGCAGAGGGTGAATTCATGATGATACTGAGACATTGAGACATTAAATTATGATCATCTTAGTTTGACAGGATGAGACTGCGTAGCAGTACTCCGGTCTGTCCCGGCACCATAACGTAGCAGTGAAGGCGCCATATAGCGTCGCTCTGAGAGACAAATCCAGACAACTGTATACTATTAGAAGATTAATTATATTACACATTACAAATAAAGGTGAGGTTTCAGGTGAGTCTGTGTGTTATAGTGAACAGTTAGACCTGAGAGACCAGGTTCAAGCCCCTCCGCTGACTCATACCCCAGCTGATCCACCCGGAAGAGAATTTTGCCCTAAATTCTTCCCTGTTTATTTGTCAAAGACAATGTTGTATATGGGCATTTAAGATGAATTAGTCTCACCTGCAAGGGGGTATAAGCAGGCGTGTTTTGCTGGGAATAAACCTCTATGATGCAAGAGACCTGGTGACTGAGAAGCGAGATAAGCCTTCTGCTTGAAATCAATACAAGAAGACATCAGTAGTTAGTGTCGGCGCTCACAGACACCTCGTTTGAAGAAATATTGAAAAGAAAAAAAAAACCCAATCAGATATCCTCTGCAAAAAAAAAAAAAAAACAAGCATGAATATTTTGTGCAGGCAAAAAACAAGAACATTGGATTTTTTTCCACGAATTTTGACTCAGCTGATCCAGTAAGAGCCGGAAATATTGTTGATGCTGTGAAGTGGCGAGACAAGACGACGGCACTTTTATTTATCTGAAGCTGAGATGAAGCAGCGGTTTAGGATCTGAGCGGCAAAGAGATGATGCAGATCCAATTACTGTAAAACAGATAATGGTCTTTTGTATGCTTATGATAGAGGGAGTACACACACAAACACACGCACACACACACACAATGGGAGACACAACTATACTAGAACACACACATATGCATATTTCTTTTTACTTCTTTACTACTACGTACTGTCTGTGCGATAAATCATAATTACTCTCTCTCACACACACACACACACACACACATATATCTGACCTTTCATAACAACATCATTCTCTCTAACACAAATGACCATATTCCCGACCAATAGGGAACACCGAGACTGTCCACAATAACATCGCACACAGAGCGTCGTGGAAACCAGCTGACACGGACGCTGCCAGCGGCGACGCAGCTTTCTGGAGCATCGGCGAAATGTCTCTTGATTCAGTTTAGAATGTTTTGAACTTGATCTCGCCTTTAATATTAATGTATTGCTAATTAAGCAGAACAGCAGTAGAACTATAATGTCATTACGTGCACTTCCTTGGTTGAATAATCTGCTGATTCAGAAATGTATGAAAATAAAAGTTGGGAGTTTTTGCACAACAATTTACTCCTTTGTTCAGCTGGACACATTTTCACACTGAAAATAAGAAACAAGACTCGTGGTTGCAGGACTTCAAGGCGAAACGTCTCCTTTCTCCTCTGTGTTTTTCCTTCTGTCCACCTTTCTCACTTGCATTGTCCAACCATTCTGTTCATGTCTCTGTGTCTGTTTTGCTCATTTGTCTTTTTCTCCTCCCAGCACAGGGTGATCGGGGACTTGTCTGCGGAGGCAGGCTGCAGCCAAGGCTGCGTGAGGCTCAGCTCGGTTCTGCTCTGGTTCTGGTGCTGGCTGTTCAGAAGGCCCCTGCGGCTCAGGCCCAAGTCCAGGACGGCCAGTAGTGGAACGGACAAAGGACTTCATTCTCTATGGAGGGTAGGAGGGGGGGGGGGGGGGGGGGGGTGTTAGGAGATGAGAAAAGCGAGAGAGGGAGGAGGGCTGGCGAACCAAGCGCAAGGGGTCTTATCCTCCCGGCTCAAACACATGCCACCAGCTGCTGCCCCTTCCTGTGCTTTCATTAAAAGCCTCCCTGCGCCCCACACGGTAATCCACATGCTTCACGGAAAAAGTGTGAGGTAAATACTCCATGTCTATTTCTCAGCCTCCACCATTGCTGCTTCACCACCTTTAACCATGCACCTCTCTTTCGTTCTATCATTCTGTGATGTGCTCTGTTGGGCAGTGGGGAGGATTCCATTCCCCCTCTCTCTCTGTGTGTGTGTGTGTGTGTGTCTGTACCTGTGCACACGCCCATGGAGTCTGTCAGACTCTCAGCATTTCCAACACTGAATCAAGAGCCAAGGCAAGCATTGCCAGAGGGAGTGCCTGCAATGTAGGGCGCCCAGAAAGCTGGACGCCGGCAGAATATCAACGCCACACGGCAGACACTCCTCCCAGCATCCCACCTGCTGACTTACGTGATCCAAATGTGTGTGTGTGTGTGTGCGTGTGAGGAAGGGGGAGCTAGGTGGATAGAAGGTAGTGGGGGGAGGATAGGCTGGAGAAAATTGCCAGGTAGTTTCCAGACCCACTTCCCTGTGTTGCGCCCAATTAATCAGGGCTACATCTGTGTTGGATGGACCTTTACCCCGGGGGGGGGGGGGGGGGCGGGGGGGCGTCTGCGTTCCTGTCTGTTTATGCGCACACTATTTTGCTTTTCCGCGCGTTTGAGCGAGACGCTAGAGTGTGTGCGTGCTACCTGTGAGAGTGCATGGTGTGCACATTAGAGGGGAAGGTAGTGGGGGGGGGGGTCTATGCTTTGTGCCTGTGAAGATGGGAGGAGGTTATTGACGCTGGGCTTATTCCAGCCTTGCAGTCACAACAACAGCCGTGGAACTTCTCTGGTCCTCTGCTCTCCTTATTCATATAATTCTCTTGGTTTCATTGCCCCCCCCCATCCTCTCTACTTCCCTGGGCCTTGCAAAAAAGCTAAAGGCTCATACGCTTACCCTCTGAAGCTGCTGGCGCACCTGGACCCGAGCTGAACATCCGTCTTCCTCCCCCGTTTGGCTGTTACGTCTCCAGTCTCCTGCCAGCGCTATTCAAATGAAAAGCAAATTACATTGAATAATACCACTGCAGCCAGTGTTGAAGTTTCCACAGAGAAAACAGCTGCTTCTGTCGGTTTCCTTGCCGCATGCATGTGTTTATTACTTTGTTATTTTGATATGTGCAAAATAAATGGCAAAGGGTTGCTTCCATTGTTAAGAATCACCAAATTTAAACAAACAGCATTTTGCAAGGCCTTAATCTGAGTTTGTTTCATCCGACGGCAGTCTCTCGTTGGACACTATCCGCAGCTCGGACAGTTGAGTGTTCTCAATCTATTGATTGAATCTCGCTTGTCAATCAAAAGGGAAAATCTTTTGACTTCACCCAATAAAACTGCAAGGACGTGTCCTACAGTGTCTTGGGGTGTATTAATGCGACTACACTATTGCAGCTCACAGTTCAGCGTAGAGGCCTAGCATAGCGTGGCGCAGTGCAGCGTGGCGAGGAGAGACAGCTGCCCTGACAGATGCCGGGAGGCAGGACCCCACTGGGAAGCAGAGGGAGGGAGCTGGCACCGTCTCACCCCAGCGGAAACACCATAGGCTGCGGAGGAAGTGGGCAGGGGGACAAACCGGGACTCAGTGTGTGTGCGCGCGCGTGTGTGTGTGTGTGTGTGGGGGAGGGGGGTACTTGAAGAAGAGGTTGCACACACACACACACAAGGCGGTACAGACAGTATGTAATGATTCTAGCATTTTGGAACACAACTGGTTGCAATATAAATATTTTTACTTTTAAATCAAGCCACACAAATGTGAGACTGAAGCTCCGAGAGGGCTCTGGGGTCTAAGGGAAGGGGGGGGGGTCACACTGCAGTGGTGATGGGTAAAGGGAGTTCATGTTCAATAGCTTCATTCCAGCTGCCTGTGACTGCAGTCATGTCTGATCACAGAAATAAATGAATGAATGAAGCAAACCAGCAGCTCCTTGTTCTGCAGGTAAAATGACTGTTTAAGTATTCTGCTGGCTTTAAAGGGAGCACAGATGGAGTTGACGGCTTCCGTTAAACCCCACAAAGCGGTCTATGCTTTGTGTCCTCACTGGGGAAAAAGCGATAAATAGATCCGGTCCACACTAAAAAATGATCGAGATGTCGAAATGCGGATCTGGAGACATATATTGCAACGGAGACCACAGAAACCATCTGCTGCCTTTCTTGTCCGGTGTCACAACCAAGCAAGAACGTCGTAGCTGAAATGTAAGGCTGCGTTTATCAGTGACGCACTGCGTGTCACAATGCTGCGTAGAAACACAGCCTCATCTCAAGGTTGCTCCCGCTGTTCATCAGGGCGTTAGAATGGAGTCGAGTAACCGGACGGCAGCAGGAGGCCACTCTGGTCTGCAGGCGCAGCAGCGCAGCGTGTCCTCAGAGACTTCCTCCTCCAAAGTCACTGACCGAATGGCAGGAGGAGAAAAGCACTGATTCAAAAATTCATTATGATCCCCAAATAAATGCACAAGAATAATGACGCGCGTAAAAACCAAACGAAACAAACATTGATATATTTTCTTATCTGACAAAGTTAATGAAATGAGCTCACAGAAATGCACCTCCTCCTGAAATAACCGCAAACAATAGCTGCTGTGAGCATGGGGTTTTCTTCTTTGTGAAAACATCACGTTTAGGGAAACAGCTGTTTTGGTGTGTTTGTGTGTGCATACATGCCTTTGCGAGGGGTGTTTATGTGAGGGATGCTGCCAGCTTTGCATGCAAGCGTGCAGAAGACTAATTCAGCTGCAGGGTCTGCGCAGTTGGAAGTGTTGCCATGGTGAGCTGGACTGTCATGGCCAGAGAGAGACCGTCTTTGCTGTCCACATGTTTGTTTGCATCTGTCTGCGTGTTAGTGCACGTACACAAATGTAAAACAAGAACAATAATAATAAAATAGAATAACTGTCTGTATATTTCATTTAAGTGCTTGGGAAGTGCATTAACTCGTGGAAAAAGGGTATAACATGGGAAGTTGACGATACGAGCGGAAATGATTGGCGATGTTAAAATGCGAGTGTCGAAGGAGGTGTAGGTGCAGTGAGAGCGTAACGGCTGCACCCACTGGAGTTCTACAGCATGAGGCTTGGTTATATCAGTCCCTCTGGAAGAGTCTGAAGAGTCACGATAGCCTGTGTGCCACTCACACATGGCATGACAGAGCATTAAGTACATGCTATTATCACAGTTCCAGATTAGGCCATATTGGCAAGATTTCAAGCCATGAGTCATGCTGACTCGCTATATTACCTCTTTATTCTATCATTTTCTGCAGAGGTTTTAGCAGCATGTCTGCTGAGAGTGGAAAATGTCATCTTGATCTTTTTTTTGCACTTTAGCTGCATAAATCAGAGATGCCGTGTCTCCTGTCAAACAAATGTAAATAAAGCCATCAACCTAAAGTGTAATTTTATGAAAAAATGTCACTTCTGTTATTAATTACTTTAAACATATAGTCTTTTAATTGTGCAAATGTTTCCGACATTCATAATCGTCCCTTGTGTTTAACAACCGTGAGGTTTAGCTCATTGAATGAACATTTATGTATTCATGTCAACGTAAAGCCACGTTTTTCTTTGTCATTTTAAATCATCTTAAATTCCAGCTACAGTAACTTAGATTTTTGCCATTAAAGTGTTCTGAAAGCGGATATCCTTAACCTTCGTGTACGTCTGGTGTCGATTCATGCAAGTAAGTGCTGATTTAACTTTATTTGTCATATTGTGCAGTTTGTGGTATTAACATCTTAAATAAATCCCTCTCTTCACTAGTTCAAGCTGACATCAAAATATATATCATAATATATATAAACTGGTGTTAATCACCGACAGCCTGAGAGTTATATGAAACTCTTGACAAGTTCTACTTAACATTCTGAAGCATCCCCACACTGATGTTCTTGGCGCCCAGTCTTCCATATGTGACCACCATGCAGGTAGGATGCCGCATCTGAGGATGTGATGCTCTGAGGGGAAGTTAAGCGTTTGAGTAAATGGCCGGTGACATGCCCTGACTGTTAGCGAAACAGCGTAGATGTAGGCGACGCTAAGAATAATAAAAATAGTACAAAGTAAAATGATTAGACATTAGGATGGACATCATTTTCTGACAAATGACATAAGTTCTGAGAGATTTGATGACAAAGCTGACAGGAACACCGTTACTCGAGTAGCCTTTTTTTGACATCTTTATTTCTTCCTGCTTGTTTTGGATTGACAATATTTTGCTAACTCTCAAAAATACATGCAACAAAATTGTCAACATCAACTTTCATTGTGAAGGAATTTTAGAGTATAAAGAGGAAGCAGATAATGCAAAAATCAACATATATCTAAGATTAATAATATGCATGGCCCGAACCCGAAAAGTAATTCAGCGTCACAGAACGGATTTTATGCTAATCTTATCTGTATTGACAACAAAGGCGACATTTGTCCCCCTTGAAATCACAGAAATGTCATACACCCTGCTGCCAGAATCAAAGTAGCCATTGTAACTAAATGGTGCCAATTGTGATGTAAAGTTGCTCATTGTGGTGTGAATGTGAATGCCAGGATGTATGGCCATTTGTTTCTCATTACCATATTGGATATTTTAGAATAAGAAGTACTTTTCTTTGTCGTTGTCTTTGCGGAGAATAAATACATAGCTGTCAAGAGCCTGCACAAATAAACACTACAAACCAAACAAATATTTTGGTAGTCTTCAATTGACAGCCATTTAGAAGCATTGTGCACAGAACAAGAGATGCTCGGAGAGACATGCTCTGTCTATAGAATACCAGCAAAGTCTGGCATATTGTCCTAAAATAAATTATGGCACTTCCCACGGGCAGGTAAAAAGGTACAAATCTGAAAGTGAAGTAAAAAAAAGAGTTATTTCATCAGACCTTTATGGTCTCTTCTTCACTTTTTGCATTGAGGAACTGAATTGTCACCAAGTTGAGTTGCATTGTGGGTATGACATGGAAGTGGCAGGTGGTTGTGACATGGAAGGGAAATGTGTGGGATTAAAAAAATACAATATTCTGTTGCATGGTTTGGATTGTATTTTTTTTCTCAAGAACAATCACATTGGCCGTAAGCTCACAAGGTAACAGCGGCTACTAGGCGAGACATGCCAGCGGTTTATCCTCTTTATCGGAGATGTCCAGCACATGCAGATACAACAATAACTGCATCAGCGTTTTGGAATACGCAGCATGTGTAATAGTCATGGGAAAAACTTTACTAGCTTACTGTTTGACTGCACCTTGTCAGCCTGATAGATAACGACGATGATGCTCGGAAGCTATTTCGCAGTGTCCTCAACTGATCTCTAGCTTTTATTGGACACCGTGTCCGTGTCCAACCACATGTGGACACCAGACTGTTGTGTGAGAGGACTGCAGCAAAACAAAACTACTGTAGGGACGTTCACACACATCTCCTCCCTGCACTCCTGGGGGGGGGGGGGTGGATCCATTCCCTTCCAAATAAATACACGGCATCGCCGGAGGGGCAGAGTGACCGCTCAAGCACCGCTCGCCTGGGCACACACACACACACACACACACACTAACAAATGTTCATGAAATGTCGTTGCAACTTTCTAGCCGATTGATTAGATGATACTGAATGCCAAACGGACTGGTCACCTATCAATGATTAGCTGCTAGCTGAGCCCGCCTGATGCTGCTGTCCAAGCACGGAGAAGCCAGCTACCCTGCTGCATGCAATCACACAAGACTCAAAATCATCAAAATAAAAGTCAAACTACTTCGTCCTGCTCTATACATTTATTCCGCGAGCTGAATTGGTGAGTTTCAAATTCACATCTACGATGAAAGCAGATTCTTCATCCCCCTTTTCCTTCCTCCTTTGTGGGCCTCGTGCCTGACACCTTCCTCCGCCCTTTGCCATGCTCCACTTCATGTTATGAGCATCACACGTCGCCTCACTGTGCACGCGCTCGGGTGTGTGTGTGTGTGTGTGTGTGTGCGCGTGCATGCGTGCGTGTGTGCCTCAGTGGTGCATGTCATTTTGCGCAAAAGGTGAAGAAAGCAGAGGAGAGAATGAATGAGGAGGGAGAGTTTACGCATTTAGCCCGTTTGTTAATAATTAATGTGTCACAGGTTTGCAAAATTGCCTTCCGCTCTCTCTGTTCAATCCTCCCTTCTTCCTCTCCCCCCTCTGGCTTTCTCTTCTCCCATTTATTCTGTCTTTTCTCCACCTCCCTGGTGGAATGAGCTACCTCACGCGCTCCATCTCAATCTCTTCCCAAACCCAACGCTCAGTGTGGTGCTGCCGCATGCTCTCTAAAGGAAGAGGAAGCGCTAATGAAGAAAGAGGCTACAAGCATCCGGGAAAGACAACCGCCATGGCGCCATCTTTCTGACCAACACCGAGGACAATGCAGGTGACAGTTTGCTGCCATAACAACAGGAAGAAATCAGGCTTACGGCAAAACTGTCACAGAAAATGTAGGGTTCGTTCAGCGGCTCCAATTTCTGCCGTGTAACTCTGCTGCTAAATCTACACACGGAGTAAACCACAAATGTGTCTAAAATTAAAAAGCGACGAAACTAAACGAACATTGCGCTCATGCCTCTGCCCTTCCCGTGTCTCCTATCGCTGCAGTGCCCGTCACTATGCCAGCCGTCGACTGCTTCGGGGCGCTGGACTGCGCAGGCGGCAGGTGACACGGATTTCAATAAAGGGGATTATAGATGTGGGGACTGCAGAGAGGAAAAACAACACATTTGGGGCAAAGACACGCATTTGATTAGCATTACAGACACATAAATGCTATTATTGTGTATTGTTTATTCTGTACATTTTATTTTCATGTGTTTGGGAATAATAGAATAATCTGTACATTTCAATAACTGTAGACTATTAACTGGTTGAAAAGTGAAAATAATAATAATATTAGAAGTAAAAGTCTCCATACTATCCAGGAGCTCATTCTTGCTGATGTCAAATTCATTTTTATTAAGAAGCTAACAGTAGCATTTCATCACACGGCAGAGCGTAACTTCTCAATTATATGTGGATATCCCTGTGATGTATACTGTCAAAAAATACTTTTTACACCTTTAAATGAGACAATATGAAACCATTATTGGTATAGCAGCAATTATTGCTTGAACACAATGAGGCCAAGTGGCAGCAATTTAAAGGAAGAGCCTCATAAGCTTTTCTTGAGGTGTGTCAATTGCCTGGTGCTGGACTTCCAGGTCTCAGTAGATGGACAGAGGACCACAGCGCATCCTGCTCAGGACAGCGGTTGACATAATGAGGCCAGTAAACAAGCGTCTGTCTCCTCCACTGAGAGGAGGACCCGCTCAGACCAGGCCATTCCTCTTCCCTTCTCCCTCATTGTTAGGGTAAGCCCGGATGAGAGAGAGAGGGCAAAAACAGAATAACTGATTATTCTAGCAATAAAGTTGGAGATTGTTGTCCCTCCATCCATCTTCTTTCTTCAAGAGTAAACGACCACAATCCACCTCTGCGGGTCACGGGTGTTGCTGGACCCTCTCCCAGCTGATGACGGGCGAGAGGCCGAGTACACCCTTGATGCGTCGCCAGCGCATCACATGGCTGCAGAGAGATACGTACGCACTCACATCACTGTATAAGTCTGGTTGGGGCAGCAGTGGCTCAGTGGGTTGGGCCTTGGTTTGGGTTGAGAAGCAGAGAAGTCCCGGCCCAGACAGAATAGGGAGCGCGCGCTGGTGGCAGGAGAGGGGCCAGTCTACCTCCAGGGTACCGCTGAGGTGCTCTTGAGCAAGGCACCGTCCCCCCAACTGCTCCATGTGTGCCATTGACGGCGGCACCTTCACCCTATGCCCTCTCCATGCATGTCACAGGGCCCCTACATGCTGTATATGCATATGTGTGGATTGTTAAAGGGGCCCAATAGTAGTTGTGTGTGTGTGTGTGTGTATTGATTTGAATATATGCCGTACATATATTATAAAAGCAGTCTTTCTTTCTTGTTGTCTGCTTATTGTCAGAAAATCAAAGTCATAAGGGTAAAACTGAGAAATCAATGTATCTTAGCTTATTGCTGTGAGCCGTCGCGCTCACATCCCTGCACTGGATGATATGTGTCTTCATTAGCATGAACACTGTAGATTATTTTGAGTCAATCCCACACACACGTCCCACTGCCATAAATACTCTCTCAGCGGCAAAGCTGTGACTGAAATTAGACTCCAACAAGCCTGCTATGTACTCTGGTTTAAACTAACCTTGTCCAACTGTTTTGTGAAATGACCAAAAAATAATAATAAACTACTTTTATCTGCTCCTAATTTGTGTATCTGTAGGATGGATTGGGCTGAGTTTATATAATATCATTTAAAAATACTAAAATGCATTCATGTATGCAATATTTTATGTTCCAGGATAGTTCCACCAGTTCATAGTTCTAATTTCCACTACACATCTGATAACTATCTACTTTCATTCTGTTACAGATCAAGCAGTTGTGAAATGAAGGAATGAATATGTATATAAATCTGCACAGGATGAATTGTCCTCTATGGAAATCCAACCAGGGGCCATGTGGCGTTTCAATCCAGGGGAGAGTGGCAATCGAACATTTCCGTCGCTCGAGCTGCGTTGAGAACGGCTGAAAAAAATGTGTCCCTCCTGATCTTGTTATCAACATTACACAAAGCAGCCTTTAGCAAACACGACTCCAGGAACCGCAAAGGCCATGGGATGCTCCGTTTACTCCTCAGCTACAGTTACACCAAAATAAAATCTTTATGTCTTTCTTCAGTTTTCAGAAGGGCGAATAGCGAGAGAGAGAGAGAGAGAGAGAGAGACACCGTTTTTCCCATTTGACCGAGACCTGGAACAATATGTCAGATGGAACAAGTGAGAAAAGGGTGGAAGCAACATAAAACAGAGTGGATAATGACAAAACTCAGATGGGGACACGAAAGCAGTGAGACGGGGGGGGGGGGGGGGGCATCTCATCCAGGCCTAATTGGCGGTCTTTGTCAGACGGGGCCTTTGATTTCACCGCCGGGTCTGGTGACTAGACCACTAGAGTGCAAAGAAAGAACCGTGGTGGATAGGGGGGGGCAGTCCACTGGACGCCACCCCTCCCCCTCCGTCTCTGTCGGCCGGCAGCCTGTTTGCCTGACTGCTTGCCCCCGAGCCAAACTGCATACCTCATGAAGGCGAGGGCAAGAAACGCCGCTGCTTCCTCACAAGAGTCATCATCAATTCTGCAGCATTCATGAGTTCATCTCTTCTGACCACAGGTGGCAAAGCTGCTCAGAAAAAAGTTCTCCTCTGAGGTTTTAGGGACAAACTTTTCCTGGCCTGTCTCAGAAAGCGTCCATCATGAATTTATTGCCTCTTTATTATTCATTTATCATTAACCATGCGATAAACCAATGATGGTAATAACCAGCAGCATTGCTTATGCAGCAAATGTTGATGATGACGCCAACATTTATGTTTTTGTCAGGAAATCTTCGTAGCCGATCGAGTTGACTTGTACCAGTAACTTCTATTCAGACTCAACTGCAGATGCTATCGTTCACATATGAAAAGTAACATTCATTACTAGCAATTCCAATTAATGTTTTCTGCAACTCAATTCTGGCTCGTTATTCAATTTTTGTGAGAAATATCAATTAAAGAGTGACATACTTGAGAAGGGTTGTTTGATTATCAAGAGCAGGATATCTAGAAATATCTTGAACGATTGATATTATTGATAAATGGAATTACATTTTTCACATATCCTAATCATTTTTCAGTATGTAAAAATGTATTTATAGAGAGCCACACTTTTTTTTATGTGCAACTGTAAGAGGAATTAAAGATATCTGTCAACCCATTTTGACTTGTGGAAATGCTGCGTGTGTGCAACAAATTGTGTTGCATTTATCTTTAATTAACATGACAGCTGGTCAACACCTTTTAAATGTTTAAATGTCATTTACATTTGTAAAAAACAAAATTGTTATTCATGACAATTAGTCTCCAAGGCTATTTATGGTGCTCGAGCACATCCATCATCAGCATCAGTGCACATGAATGCATATCAGTTAATACTGTATTTTTCTTTTCCTAAAGAAATGAGAAATAAGACATTTTATACTGCACAAAGCGGGAGAGGAGAATAAAGAGGAAGAGAAAGTGGGAGCGTAAGAATCAGGTAAGAAAGAGGCAGTCAAGACAATTATAAAGCCAAGAATTTGCGTCCTGTTTGAGCCACATTCATTGCGGTGTGTTGATACGTCATTTTCTACGTGCATTGTGTCCTATTGTGTGTGACGTCAGCGTAACGAAGGACAGCGGACGATATCAAAATCTCATATTCTCAAATGAAACACGGTAGATCCCCGCAGACACTGGAGAGTAAAAATTAAAAGTCAAAACGACAACTCTCATTAATTTGATTATTAACAATAATTAAATTATATTGTACGTTTATTTGGTATTGGTGCACCTTGTCTATTAAACTATTTTTAATACATAATTGCACCGATACGTTTCTGAAAGGAGGATTTCAAATTGTTTGCAGATTGCAGAGGTGAGTTATTAGTAGTATTTAAATACATCTTGCATCACATTACTTTGGTCACCTATAACATATATGAAGGTAATTTTTATTCTATAATAATGTGGGTCCTTTATAGCACAGCGGCCAGCCCATCGTTATGACATCGCTGGATGTGTTTAAAACTACTTTACTCATTCATCGTTGGAGGGAAACGGATATGCTCATGCTCTGGGGGCTGAAAGGCGGAACAGAGGACGGGTGAAGGGTTGCGTTGTGTTGGGGGGGCGGTGGGGCGTGAGACTGCGTCAAAGCTGTGATTAGCACCGACCAAGCTACGCTCTTATTGATTGGCAGTGGAGACACTGGGCTGCTTTCCACCGCACTCTAATGAGAAGCCCTGACCTCTGCTCGTCAGCAAGGTCGGCAAAGCCTACTGTAATTGCACTTTCTCTAATGGCGTCGGTCACGCACGCAACTCCAACCCCAGTGATGGCAATTATCATAATGTCATCGGGCTCCGTGTCATCGGCGTTTTGACCATCCATCATTTTGGGAAATGGTGTGTTAGTCAACTGCTGCTGGAGTTTCAAGCGACGCGATATTTGACACCATATGAACTATATATTCTATGCTTTCAATAATCACGGTTTCCTCTTCGTTACTTTTTATGCTGAAACTGAGCGGAGGTTTTCATAAAATGTGTGCAATTTTGTGCCCTTTTGGTAAGTACGATTCTTGAGGCAGAAGCTGCAGATTCGACATGAGTTACTACTATGGCGAGAAAAGTTGCGTTAAAGTGAGGTCAAGCGTGGGTCAGGAGGTGAAGACAAATATAGGTGGTCTTATGCAATAAAGAGTCGCTGAGAGAAGGAGAATGATGTAAAGGCAGTCATTGGCTTCCTTATGCTGTAAAATCACCTTACATCGTTTGGAAAACTGCACCTTTGACTTCTTTCCATCACCTCATGCAACTGCAAGCTGGTGCTTTAAATCATTGCTACATCTGCGTCACCGTTGGCATTGGATGTTTAAATTCTGCTGGCACTGGAATCTGGACCATGAGTCACGAATTAATGCAAAGTAAAAGTTGCTGATTGTGTTGATTTCAGGAACATCCTGTTTGTGGGATCACAAAGCTATTGGCTGTGATGCGGAGTCTAAGTGAATCAATATAAACATTTAAATAGTTCATCTTTGACCGAAAACCTCCTGATTCAGATTTGTATCAGGTGAATATCAGTAATGCATCAGGGTACAGGGTTTACAAGTGCATTCAGCCAATGCTGAGTTCCAACGTCCTCTCTCCCCATAAATGAGATTCTTACCTTGAGAACATTAACCTAGAACACTGTTTCTTACCCTGGGTTATGAATGGATCCATGTTCTAGGTCCTAGAACATGGTCCTAGAAATGGCTGTTCCAGAGAAGTCAACATTTCCTGTTTCATTGGTCGGGTTTTTCCAAAACAAATCGCTTGTTCCCGTCTCTGATGCCGCTCTCTGATAACATTTTCATGCTAATCTGTCTACTCTAGTCTTTGGAATTAAACAGCTGCCCACAGGGTTCGCGCCATGTGAGAGAAAGGGGGGGGGGGGGAGCAATCACGGATCCAGCCTTTAATCTGCATGTTCTCCAAAGTTTCGTAGCTCCTTCTCTGGGATGAGTCTTACAGTAGTAGATCAAGTGCAGACAAAAAAGATCTAAAGCACACGGAGGACATATTCGTCCTTTACCACATCGCTATACATTTGCACCGGGATCTCACTCATCAAGCAGAATCAATCGAAGCCAATATCTGAGCTGTAACTGTTTCAGATAGGATTATAGTTGGTAAACTAGTATTTGGTCAAAAAATAGTTTAAATTCTGTTTGCTTTTTTTGTTTGTTTGTTTATTCCCCCTTGATTTCCTTGGTAAAGAATATTAGGCTTGCAGGGCTTCCAGTAGAACAATGCCAAATGGCTCTGTGTGTGATTTTAGCGGCATACTGTGTTTGCTATTCTCCTAATGTTGAAAAATCAATGTTTCTTTTTCCCCCCTACGGTGTCTTACCATGCATGCCAGTTTGTTGAAATGAGAAGCAAATAAATACAAAGATTTGGGAATCAACTGAACAGCAGTTAAAATGTGATTTTTGCCATTTAATTTGCTCTGTAGTCGTTGAACGTGTGTATGTTTGACTTACAGATGGAGCAATTGTTGGTCATACCACGAGTTTGGATTTTTTTAATTTTTGTAACCATTCTCATTTCTTTCTTTCAGCAAGAGCGCAACTTGTTTTGCTGATCAACAGGGAAATTGGATACCCCGGTAACTACCAATGTCATGCCGCCATTGTACCGCAGCAATAACGCTCTAATAATAACTGCGCCTCGAGGGATGAAGTGTTTTCCAAGATATTCTTTGACAACAGCAGTCAAACTATTACGAACATAGAATCACAGTATTTATTGGACTAGTCAATAAACACATAGCATTTTAAAAACACTCACTGATGACAATTCTTCAACTCCTTTGACTGTGGTCTGCTTACTTTCAAAATTAAATTCTTGATCGGCGGTGACTATGTCGTAAAGAATTTTCAGAATTTTGTGCGACGGACTGAAAAACTGTTAAAAAAACATTTCCTCTTCATGGGTCCATCCATCCATCCATTCATGCATCCATCCAATAATAAATCACGCTCACATTCTACATTCTAAATCCTATGAGATTGAACTATTCCCTTCCCAACAGTTTTCACACAGTGCATGGCCTCAAAATCTGACATTAAGGTATAGGAAAAAAGTTATAGGAGATCAAGGTATAGGAAAAAAAATCTGAGACTAAACAGAATAAATGCTGCGATTTATCTGGTGGCATAATTAACATAATTGGTCACTGGAACCAGAACCAGTGCAGAGAGAGTGGAGGTGGGGTTCACACACACACACACACCAATGATCATTAGCAGCAGCAGTGTTAATGTGCTGCAGCAATGAGAGTGATCCACCGCCAACACCCCGACTTGTTGTCAGTCTGATTGAAACTCTTCTGCTCTTGGTTCAGCTGATTCCACGCATGACTGGGTGTCCCTTTATGTGCTGCTGCATGTTCCATTATGTCATAGTTTGGCTGTTTTAGACTTAATCTGGCCCCATCTGCAGGTGAAAGCGATTGAGTTCAGTACATGTAAGACTGCCTGGACTCGGAAACCATTCATTAAAATAATGCTTCTTTTTTTTTTTATGTCTTGAGATGGTAAAAACAAATAGTTCACCACAGCCACGTGCATACTTGATGGGCTAAGGTTTACGCCGTTTAGCAGAAAACATGCACCCTGCATCCCAGATTTACTGCTGTGTCTTTAATTTCAGCAGGTTCAC
The DNA here is from genome assembly GCF_040956055.1 of Brachionichthys hirsutus. Lineage (NCBI taxonomy): Eukaryota > Metazoa > Chordata > Actinopteri > Lophiiformes > Brachionichthyidae > Brachionichthys > Brachionichthys hirsutus. The sequence continues at coordinate 8,732,954 of NC_090906.1, read as the reverse complement.
GTATTTAAGAGAGAGCCAGGGTCATAAAAAAACCAGGGAGGGAGGAAGAGAAAGTAAAAAAAAAAAAAAAAAAGCACGGGTAGGTGGTAGCTAAATCAGTGAGAGCACAAAGAGGCAGGCGTCTGAGAGGTATTGACCCTCCATTGATCGTCAGACGCTGCGTGGTGGTATTGACCAGATAGAGGAGAGACCCGGGGAGGCAGCACACAGCTCCACCGCTGAGAGAAAAACAACCATATATGCTGCCTACTCTGACCTTGTGAGCCATCACTGTCCTACAGCCCACACCACTCTGCCCCCCACCTCACACACAGACGTGTGTGTGTGTGTGTGTGTGTGTGTGTCTGTGAGACAGAAACCCCTACATAGAACTAGAAAGCTCAGCTTTATCTTATTGAGGCCATTCCTTATCAAGCCTCTTCCGAAGCTTCCGAAGTTCTGCCAGTAAACACTGCGGCAGTTAACCATCCGCAGGGCCTTCAGCTGCCTCTGCCTCACACACGCACGCCCACACACGCACACAACGTTGTCGTCCCAGACCGTTAAATAGATCCAGAGCTGGACCTCTAAATGAGACTAAATGTTTCGTATTAGTGGACACACATAAAACACATCAAGATTTTAATCTTTTTTTCCAAAGCAAGGCATTTTTTTTTTTTTTTTTACAGGGTAGCTCAGTAGAAGCTCTGATTCAGCGGTAACAGGTGTAGCAGCCATTTTCCTAGACAAAAGGTGGCGTTGTCAGGCAAACGCAGGAAGCGGAGCGCTGATGGCGCCGTGGTTGATTGGAGACGTGGCGGTGGGGGCTGATGCTTGTTTGACGGAGAGGAAGAGAGAAGAGGGAGAGAGACTAATCTGGTATTTAATCACTAATGGTTCAAATACTGGTCAAAAATCTTAATTTTTTTATAATCAGAGAGATGGGAAACCAAGCTTGCAGCTTGAAATCCAGGAAATTGTGCGTGTGTGTGTGTGTGTGGGGGGGGGGGGTCATTAAAGCGGAAACCAGGATCCACATGGGAGGCAGAATTTTAAACGACTCCCCTTGTAGCAAGATCAGCCCAACAAAAGGACTGAACGCTTCTCCCTCTCCCTCGCAGAGACGCAATTAATCTGGATAGAGCGTGCCAAGTGTGCGAGGATGGAGCGAGCAGGATGCGACCTCACGCATGCCGGATGGAGGACGGTTTCGCATTCCGGAGAGCAAACACAGATTTTGGGCTTTCGGCACAGTGCGTCGTGACTAAACTTCATCTCAGAATTTCCACCGTGTCTCTCGGAGGTTTCCAGCTATCACTCAATACTTCTGTGGCCCTGACGCGCGCGCACACACACACACACACACACATGCGCGCGCACGCACACAAAATCTCCCAACATCCTGAGTAACACCCACAAACTTTTTACCACATCACTTTAGACTGCCGCATTAACCCAGATTCTTAGCAGACGCAGAACACGTGGGGGGGGGGGGGTTGTGTGTTTTGCTTGTTTTTACCCCCCCCCCCCCTCCAACTCACTGTTACCCAGCTGTTGCTATTTCTCAAGGCCAGGATCACAGACTGTAGGTGGGAGTGCCAGAGGTTGGGTGAAGTGTGAGTCATGTCATGGTACACAAAGCACGTACCATGAAAACTGCAGGGGAGAGTGTAGCTCAGGGCCAGGGAGGCCATCGATACGAGGGAAATTGATCGTAATCAACCAAGTTACAGAGACTGAGCAGGGATTGGCCACTGACTATCTTTTGCCTCTTCTCCTCCTGCTCCTATACCTCCCCCTCTTTTTCCCCTCTCATCTCCTTCCTCCATCTTATGCTGCCCTTCCCGATACCGTTTTCATCCCAGGCTAAAATGAATCTGTGTTGTTGTTTTTTTTACTGTGGATATATATACCCAAGTATACACGTAAAGGTAAATGTTTGTGGCGCGTTCACCCAGTCTCAAAAACAATTCTTCAAGAGTCCATGTTTGTTTTCAGCTCCGTTATAGTTGACATTGTTGTTTACAACTTGTATCACATCCTCTATTTCTCCTTTATCAAAACAAATAAAAAAGGAGCCACACTGGAGAAATGTGTGTGTGTGTGTGTGTGTGTGTGTGTGATGGGGGGGAATCAGCTGCATCTTTTCTTTCCACTATAATTTCTCATTTGGAGACAGCAGCATACCTGGCAGCACAGCTGCACCGTTCCAAACGCTGGCCCAATTATAGCTTAGCACCTAGCCTTACGGTTTCCATGGCTGCACGATGCATTTCCCCGCAGGACGCACCGTGGCGAAACGAGGGTCTTATCAACCATCACCCTGGTAATAACACTCCCTCCAGCCTTTGCCGCATGTGTCAGACCTTAACGAGAACCCAGGGTGAAATCTCTCTCCCAGTCCAGCCACAGCCATTGATTTGGACTTATCTGCTCCCACGTGTCCTCGTGGGTGTGTTTGTTCGTGCACGCGCGTTTTCGTGTGTGTGAGAAGAGAAAGACAGAGTGAGACAGAAATGAAAATGCTTACATTATGTCTTTGTGTCTGCGTTTAAGAATGTGTTTGATTTAGCATATAAGTCAATTGTGTGTGTGTGTGTTCTTTTCTTCCTCGCTGAACCGTGGCTATTATATTTTCTTACCATACCAAAGTTTGTCCAGAAGTTTCCATCATGTCAACAACACATCTGTAAAAACGTATAAGTATTTAATGTTGACGTTTGGTTTTTGCCTCTTCTGCTTTCAGGATTTGTGGAGCGTATCATCAAAACTCATTAAACTTCCAAGATTCAGAAAGGTAAATGAAATCCATAGAGATTTTCTTGATGGTAGCGCAGACGCTGATTCTTGCAGTCCGAGGCCGAGGCAGTTTTTTGGGGGGTTTGTTCGCTGCAGGATAACGTCTTGGTCTGCCTGAGCTGCAAACAAAACATGTTGAAACCAACTCGTTGAAGTTGCACTAGTCCAAGTCCAAAGTGAAAAAAAGTATTTTATTTATTACTTGAATGTTCGAGCTACGCCACAGAAGTGCTCTGTATAAGAGTTAAATGTTGAAATAAAATGATTACAATAATCTCTGTATCGGTTCGAAATCATTCGTTTCATTATAATATATTGCAAATGAGTCTATTTATTCCCCTTAAAGTAGTCTATAGATCGATTATAGTGGATTTATGTACGTATTTATGTCTCTGAATGGAAATATTTATAGTGGAGTAGAAGCATGTGTCAATCAACAAGTGATTGAAATCAACCCACATAATTCTGCTTAAATACCAGCAGCTGATCGTAAGAGCGTAGGGATGCAAGGGCTGGTAAACATTTCACCCATCCAAACCAAAGGTGAGATTCACCCTTTAATATTTAGTATATGCATGTTACTATGGGGCCTGTTCTCTTTGAAGTTTATTTTTTTGAGAAACATACCACAGAAAAAAAACCCATTGTTGTCTTGGGAAGTTTCCATATGTTCCTGTTAAATGTAATAGAAGTGGTTTAATGGACCTTATGCCACAAATTAGACCCGTCTTTCTTCTATTCCATAAGATACAAATACCTGTAAATCATCACAAAGCAGAAATACCTGCTGCAGGTTCCTTCTAACAACACATTTATGCCTGGCCCGCTGTGCATCATATCTGATGAGCCTGACCTTAAGAGATTCGGGAGGTTTGAGTGCAGTAGAAGTGTGGTATATTCATCTCCAAGTAGTAAAAACATAAAGCAGAAACATCAGTTTAATGTGTCTAACACGACTCAAAATGAGCACATAATATATCCAGAATTTCATTTCATTCATTTCGGTGTCTTAATAAAAAATGAACCGAGAACACATTAATAGTAGTGTTTTTTAACATATATATTTAACTCACATTTTTTTTATTTCACTTATAGATTACTTATAATTTAACCGTAACCCTACCTTACACCACTGACGAGACGTTTTTTGTCCCGGAACCTCACAAAACGCCGACCTTTCGGCTATTTTAAAAATCCAACTGCATGTTGCAGATTTCTGATTGCTAGCAAGGCCGCCGTTGAAGAACGCTGTTCCAGAGGTCAAAAGTCACAGCTGAACGGTTTCACGTGTGGCGACCATGCTGTCTTGCTTGATGGGCTCTGATTCTCGCTTGTGGCTTCATTTACATTTAATGATCATGTAGTAACAATCGGGTCGCTCTGGCCCGTGTTCTCGCTTCCAACGCTCGTTTCTTTATTGTGTGTTCCTTTTGTCACATTTTTAGGGGCAACATTCCTCCCACCTCTACTGCGTCAGTTCTTGCTGTCTCCCCGCTCGCTCGTAGAAGATGGCGAGCTGAGAAGGGGCCAGCCTGTGCAGGGGCATTTGGTTGGGGGGGGGGGGGCATGTCTCCTGGCAATGAGGGTGAGTAGATCAGTGCTGCTCAGTGTCTGTGAGGCTGTGATAAGATTCCAGGATTTTCCCAGCGTGACAGGCCGGCGCGCTAAGCTGTACGCCCCTCCGCATGAAGACAAGCACTTCCTCGTAACCCCCTCCACCCCTGGGCCGTTACGCCCCGGCAGGCCGGAGCCGACATCACCTGCAGTCACACCCAAAACTTCTGCAGCCAAACTAAAAATCTTAATCTGACTTTTTTCTTTTTTTTTTGCCTTCTCAGGTGTAAAATGTGAAATAAAAATACAGGAATGAATTTCTACTTCCCAGTCTTATGCACGATCCACCAGTCGTGGCGTCTCTCTCTCTTTCTTTCTTTCTTGCTCACTTCTCTTTCTTTATCTCTGCCTGCTCAGCCCCCCCTTCCCTTCCCACTCCCTCGGATGGCAGGTCAGGCAGTGAGCTGTGCGGACTCAGAGGAGGTAAGGACGCCGCGGTGCACATTAATAATGAAAAAGCTCAGCCCCCCCCCCCCCCAGACACACACACACACACACACTCACCCATCGTCATGGCGATGGCACAAGCCCAGTAGTGGAAGGAGGGGGGGGGGGGGGGCTGGGAATATAGCTACGCTCTCCAACCCTCCTCTCACCAAGCTGATCACGAACTCGTACACAAGCCCACCATACTGGGCCTTCCACCACGGATACTCACTAATTAAAAACACTCAGTACTACACTGCAGTAGAAATCTGCATCTACCTCCCCACCTGGATATGAGATAGCTGGGAAGAGAAAAATATCACTTAACAGGAAATGGAAAATTCACTCCAGTGTCACAGATTCAGAAATTAAGCGAAGTCTGGTGTGAGAGCGATCGCGTTTAGTCAGGCTTTTCCATGTCTTTAGCCAAACTTCATTTCCTTCAGCCCTGAAAACGGAGACGTCATCCAGGTTTTAAAGGCTGCGGCGGCCTGAGCGCGAAAAGACAAAAGTCGGTTTGGTTTCACAGTTATTTAGAAACACGTTGCAATTACAAACAAACAAATAGACAAAGCTGAGAGTCGAATGGGACATGCTTGTTGTTGCTGTGTAGTTTGATGCCAATGAAGTCCTGTAAGTACTTTTTAAGGGACCAGTGTGCCGTGTTTGGGCGTCTTTCTGACCTTTAACATCCCCTTAAAGTATTTCTTTAAGCATCTGCCAAATATTGTAAAAGGTTGAGGTTTCCCTCTTTGCATTTTTTTCATTCCACGTATTGCCAAGTTGCTGAAAGTTGTAGTTTTTTTGTTAGTCTTTTGCATATCTGAATTGAGCTCTTAGGGCCACCGTACCTGACGGCTTCGCCATCAGCACTCACCACAGTATTGCTTGATCTTCAGTGATTTTCCGTTTGTGTTTTCTGACTGTAAAAGTCATGGAGTGGGGTGAATGTTGCAAGCAAAATTGCTGAAAGAAAATAAAATTTCTGGAGGATTTTCTGAATGTTTGGTGCATTTTGAAGAAACACTGCAACCAGTAGTGCTCTTAGTCAAACGTATTTTAAATAAATTTGGTTACATTTTAGCATAGCAAGGCTCCATCAGTCATTCCATGGGAGGAACATATTACAATGAGAAATGTCTCAGTCAAACGAAGGACATCATGGTGACCCACACTACTGCCTCAATTGGTTTCAATGAGAAGGAGAATTTTCCTGCATTATCCAATTATAAAAAGGAGGGAACATTTGTTGTATTGCATGGAAAATTTACACTTAAAAGTTCTTTTTTTGTTGTTTTTTTGTCAAACCACATGTCTTTTTGAAAAAAATGAAATAAAAACATGCAAATAGACAAACATCAGAATTGTAAATTTTGACACGTATACATGCATTCCTTTTTATTCACAAAACCAGTCCAATTTTCTAAACGAATACAAAGATTGGTTATTTTTGAAAAGCTGTAGCTACCCCGCAAACATAAAAAAAAAAAAGTCATGGAAATATAACAAATAAAAACGTAATCTTGTATCAGTGCGTTCAGTCGGGTAGACTCAGAGCAAGTGCTGCCTTTTAAAATGCTAAACCCTGAGCAGTATTGGCACATGCTCAGTAGGCCCACATTAATTTAACACTGCCAGTTTCATTTAAGGAATAGTTTGGAACTGCAGTGGCGGGCTGATTGAGGAGATTGCAGTAGTGGTGGCTGGGAAAAACTGCATGTTTGACCCCTGCCAATAATCTCTGGAGATCTGCTCAGTAATGTGACTCAATCGGTTTGGTTTTGACTCAAAAATCCACTTCATCAAAATGTTTTAACATTTTCTGTCTGAAAACTAAATTCTTCCAATGACGTGAATCATAAGATGGACAAGGGTTTAAGAAACATAATGGTGTAGAATTACAATAATGCTTGCCATTAGCCACTAGTTTTGAAATATAGCTGTAAATTTACATTCTCTACACAAGTACTGTATCTTTCCACACATGAACAACATTAACACCAAACACAGAAATTAGTTGATTGTCCACACTCAGTCCGTCATTTCTGTTTCTGGCAAAGAACAGTTCCATGTTTAAGCGACAGAAAAAAAAAAAGAAGAAAAACAAAACTGCTGGAAAATTGACCAAAGGTACCAACATGGAAACAAAGAAAAGGGAATGAGAATTTCCATAGATGCATTTCTTAACGCTTCATTTTTGGTTCAAGGAATATGTAGGTGCATCCATTACCCGATTGATTTTTTATTTTATTCATTTTTTATTCAGTTCTGTTTTTTCTTACTTTTTTCGAGAATTTTATTTGCATCTTGTTTGTTTTGATTTTTTTAAGCCAGTGTCTGTTCCGGAGACAATCCAGGAGTTGGCATTGCACTTGATGGCAGAGCTTTGGGTAGGGAGTGGAGGAGGAGTCCTACTGGAACCACCGGAACGCCGCTCCTGTAGGAAGCATCACCTTCTTGGAGAAACAGAAGACAAAGGGGGAGGGAGGCGGGGACAGAGAGAGAGCGAGAGAGAGAGAGAGAGGAAGGTTGGCGTTGTTATTGAGAAAATGAAAATGTTTAATTCTTAATCTACGATTTCAATGAGAAGCTGCAATTTCTTCACACCTTGACAGAGAGAACATTCTCAATTGTTTCTTAAAAAGGAGCCGCAAATGATGATCATTTAATTTTTGTGTGAAATATAAAGTCCAAGGTGAAGTTTTCAAATTGCAGGTTCTAACAAGCAACGGTCTAAAATAAAAACTATATATAATTTATAGTTATACAACACATAAAACCAGAAACGTTTTACATTTACTAGAGATGGATCTCGTGAACGTTTTGCATTTTTAGTTGACGAGTCGTGCGTGTGACGTCTCTGCACACCCCATCTCCTCTCAGAACAGGTTTCAGTCTTAGCTTCACACAGAACCCGATATACCACATTTATTATTTAGCCACCACACACATTGCTCTCCCACACCAGCACCAGTGATTGTGTCGCCTTCCCTCCCTCGCCCTTACTGTGGCTATCTTTGTGTCTGATTACACTGACCCTGCATGCATGCAGCTGCAGGGGCTCGGCGGCGGCGGCCTCCGGAGCGGCAGCATGGCTGGCGTCCGGCAAAGTGCAACTAGATTTCTCCGGCACGGATTCCTGTATGCCTGGCAGCGAGGCAGGAGGAGCTCAGCAAACATTTATGCACCCACACACGCTCTCACACCGAACCAATATGTATTCAAGTACAGTCCCACACCTCCACACACAGTCGCACGTTCACAGACACTCACAGTACACCCCCCGAAATCACACCAAACAGTGAGACCGTTAAGATGAAATTCTCATACGCGATGGATTCAGATTCACTTTTCTAGCAGCAGAAGCTTTAATAAGGAATCATAAATGCTCAGAGTCCAGAAACAAATACATAAACCCACGCATGCAATTCAACCTGTAGGAAACGGGACATTCACTGCTTCTGTCGTCGACATTTACATGTTTCCATTGCTGTCAGAAGACATTAAAAACATTTTAAATTGTGTCAACATTATAATAAAAAACAAAAATCTGTCACCTCACTACAATGAGACAAAAGGATGACTCAATAAGTTTGCCTGAAACCACAAACCACGCCAACAATGACTTTTCAGGTCTACTTTCAACCCTTCCTCGACTATGAATGAAGACATATGGGTTAGTGACCCCCCCCCCCAAAAAAAGGAAAATAACTCAGACCTTGTTGTTTTATATTTTAGATTCTTCATAAGAGATGTGTCTGCTACTAGAACTCTGCGCGGCATTTATCTGGGCTCTAATCTAAGGTGCTGTTAACTTGTGACTTCTAAGGCTGGTGACTCACATTAACTTATCCTCAGCAGCAGAGGTGACCCTTGGCCTTCCATTCCTGCAGCGGTCATCATGTGAACGCCTTTCATCGAAGCGCTTTGATGGTTTTTGTAACTGCAGGCGGGGATACCTTCAAAGTTTTCTCAATTTCCCAGACCGACTGACCTTAAGTTGTTAAAGTAACGATGGACTGTCATTTCTCTTTTGACTTAGAATCCATATTATGGCAAGAACCTATCAGCTAACAGTTGTGGCGTCCTGCTGTCAACTTTGTAACTAACCAACGACTTCTGCACAACACAACTGAGGTCCCCAGCCCCCATTAAGACAGCAATAAAATCCACAAATGAATCCTGGCACATCTGACTAGCAGTGTATGTTTATTTTGTTTATGTTATTCTTTAATTAATATGAATAAGAACCACGAACCTGGATGTTAATGGAGAGCAATGTCTAGATTTTGTCATGGTCTCTGCGTCAAATGTCATTAGTCCATCGCCTATGTCTGTGATGACCTTTTGTCGGCAGCAATGAGCTGCTCAGAAGGCAGTCAGTGGGCAGTAACATCTGGCAATGCTACAGATGTCAAGAAGCTGCCAAGCGACTGGGCATGTATTGTGTGGAAAGAAAAACAACACGTGCCTTGATTGAACTGTAAATGTTGTTTTTCATCATTATCAAATGTGAGCAATCAATAAAAGAATGGCGGCAGTTCAGGAACAGTGAAAACCTTCCTGATTGCTCAGGTTCAACCAGATGGGATGTGTGTGGGTGTGAAGTGGCCAATCACAAACAAACAAACAAAAATCAATGCTGCACATGATACGTGTTAATTTGTGTCCAACATACCGGAAGCATCAATCTTTGAAAGAAACTGCCACTGGACTTATCGAAAAATCCACAATAAATGATTACGGATTTCAGAGCATCACATGTCGTTGGACGTTCCAGAAGCAAACCGCCGAGATGGTTGGTTGTGGTTGTTGTTTTTAAGGCTCCATCATCAACATTTGCTTCATTACGTCGTGAGAATTCCCTTATGGATAGTTACACACACAAATGCGAGGCATTTCCACATGCAGCAGCACAAGTGGGACGTAGCACGGTAACAAGGAAGAGAAAAGTACACTTTACAAGCAACAGAATGAAAACGGCACTGACCCACAGCTGACGCCAGCGCTCGCCGTCAATCTGGCCGAGGCATCTCTCAGCCTGCGTGCCCTCCCACTACTCAGACTGGATTCTGATGCAAATAAATTCACTCCTCACACTGGATGAACGTACATCGAGTAACCTCGTCGAACATATTAACATGGACAATCTTATATGTTAGTTGAAGCCATGCGGGTTTTATTAGAAATGCCCAGGCTACTGGTGTGAAGCTCAAAAAGAAATCATTCTAATAAAAAGTCACTGGTCATTTTTGCCTGTCGGTAATTGTTGCAGCTTTAGTTGCAAATATATTGGATTTGATATATATATGTATAACAGATTATATTTACATGTTGAAATACATCTTTTAACTTGCATATTACATATTACTACAACCTGATCTCTCTCTTCTGTTTGAGTAAAAGGCCATTTGCTTAATCCAGATGTCCATTCTATCGTATGACACCCTGGCTGCCTCGCCCACCTTCACTCTCATTCTGTCCTGCTTGGCGTCCTCTGTCTGGTCCAAGATGTCTCTCTTTCTGCCCAGCAACTTGTGAAAAAACGTCCTTGCGTCTCTGCTTCCATTTGCATGCCTGTCTGCTTGCTGTCTCGCGAATGGCGTCTGGGAAAGGCAGGAAAGACCACAAGGGTATACGCTACTCTGGAAACACAGCCCCCCCCCACCGATGGACAACACTTCTCTGTTCAGTTGTTAGCGGTGTACTTGTCACAAATGGCAATTGGTTTACACACTTGGGCCATAATTTTGCTCTCATACTCTAACCCTAGCCATCATTTTTAGCCAATCAGATTGCTGCGATTGTCTATACCCATTTCATGCTGCTGTTATGCACATCCTTAATCTTCCTTCAGCGGCAAGTCTTCACAGATTCTCCAATTGGTTTCAGCAGAGTCATCAGCCACCACCACCACCACCCCCAGCGTCTCTGTACGGGGTCTTATCTTTCTGAGTGAATTAGACCATTCACTTGTCTCATCTGATTGAAATATTCTCCTATACAAACAAGACAAAAACAACAACAACAACACTCAACCCATCCCACTTGTACAGTACATTCTAAAAGGCACAATGACACACAAGTAAAACAATGTCTGTTAACACTTCCTAACCCCAGCTCTTCTTCTGTCTCTGTGTTGAACATCATCGCTGAGACTGACACCACTGGAAGGTATTCAGACGTGGAGCAGAGAGGAACTGCCATCCCACTTACATCTCGCAAATGTACCATTCCCAGAATAAATGCAGACATCTTCAGCCAGTGCGCTATGAGGTGGCAAAGAAGGCCTCAGTATGCTAACTCCCCCTCACTTGCCAATTTTACGTTCCTCTTTGAGTTGCCATGAGCTTTCAATGGAAGCCGTCAACACACTGAAAATAGGCACACTGCTGCTGGACTGCAGGCGTGCACAAAGACACAAATATAAACATCAATGCAAATGCAGTAAAACAAAGCCAAGACACTTCATCCGGTGGTTTGACTCATGCACGTGGGGGGGGGGGCACTCGACTGTTTGAGCTACAGCTGAGGCTCCCTGTCAGTGTCTGTGGATGATCTCCTGACACAGGTGCTGCTCAAGTCACCCTGAATAGCCAGTCAGGGCTTTAAGGGGATTCCTGTGAACTTCTTTCAGGCGTCCTGCTTAAAAAAACGTCCATAATATGTACAGTGATTGACAATATTTCACCAGTACTCATAATTGACATTTAGGATTTACTGCTGACTCTCTGTTCTCCGCGTTCTTCCCTGACGCAGCACATCCTCTCTGAATCTCATCCTCTGACATTTAGCTCATACTGATGACATCAGGCTCACTGACAGCACAGCCCGGCCCTGTATTCTCTGATCTAATCACGCACTGAACAAGAGCTGTTGACTTAATAACAAAGCCATTTGAGACAACTACGAGAGTACTAATGGGAAATGTATGAGCGCATGAGGACAAATAAAATGCAGGTAAAATTGAAAATTGTTCTACTACGCTCAGAGGTCCGGAGTGAAAACGAACAAATCAGGAGTTTCGCAAAGACACAACAATACTTTTTTTTTTTTTTGTGGCTTCCTCAAGGGAAAGGAAAGGGAATACTGGCTTTATCTCAAAATGCATTTTCCATTTTGCCATTTGAACCAAGGTTTGGTTCTTGCTTTCTGTGCAGGGAAAGCTGCAGAAGCCTCAAACATGCATGATCATACTTTCTCTGTAAAATATATTGTGTATATTTGTTCACGTTTTACTCATTGCACATGAACAACACACCTATTCTGTTGGACATGAATGAGACCAGGAAGCATCCATTCACATCTGTTTCTATCTGATTAATGGGACAAATTTAGTGTGAAATATTAATCCACACTTCAGTAAGGCGAAAAACATTAGAGCTAAACTCTGATCGACTAGACCGGGCGTATTTGGCTCCGAGGATTGATGCTGATGTTAAGCAGACGTCATTGAGCGGCGATGATGTAACACAGAGGTGTCAAATGCCGAAGACGCACACGAAGAAGCAGAAAACGGTACCCTCATTAAGTCACACGCAGATATTAACCTTCTAATTTCATCACTGAAAAAGACAAACTGCTGGAGAGACACATGAAATGCATCACAGTAATATATGTGCAGGGTTGTGTGAATACATATCACTCTTAACTTTGGCAGGTTTACGGTCCCTTCGAGTTTCTACGTGGCCATTGGCAATATCAGCAGACTGTGATGTTAGAGCGGCGTGATGGCCGACACGAACAACAACATTCATGAATATTCAAGCCGCCCTTGGCTCTGGCATCGCTGTTGTGAATGACTGGTATTAGGCCAACGGCCAGGAAAACATCAAATTCCAATCCCAAATTAAAATGATATTCCTTTCGGTTACAGACATTTAATCACACCACCTACATAGCAGGATGACACCTCTCTCCATTTCCGTGAATCATCATCAGAGACAGATGAAGCCTCTCATTAATCTGCAGCTAAAACAATGCAACATCGAAAAAGCAACGTTCTAATATTCAGCAGCATTGTTGTGATTGTGATCTTGTGAGAAAGTCACGGTCTCTCTTCTCCGGCGCTGCTCAAGACAACAACACGATCAGGTTCATGAGGCGATTCTGAAAATGTGGAGTTTACTTTAATGAAGTAAAAAATATTTTTATTGCTGACAAATAATTTCCACAATTTCCAAAACATTTTTCAACCTTTACATTTCTTCTAATATGCTTTTGCTTCATCGTCCAGGTTGTCATTGTTTTTACGTTTGTTTGTCAACGTGCAGATAAACCACAAAATACTTTGTTTCCCCTTTAGAATGACACACAATAGTGTTTTCTGGTCTAAGGTAACATGATTCTGTGTATTCCAAAATACTACTGCTTTCAAATTATATTAGGTTTGTGGTATAATAAACAACTTGGTTTAGGAAAAGATAGTTTGGGTTAAAATGACTTAAAAAGTGTGTCATTATTAGAATAAATTGTCAACTACCGATTGGAGAAAATATGTTAAAGCCCAACAATTCTTCAAGACATTTTGCGCGACCTCCTCCTGACAGGGACATGGCGTCACGTCACTTCCTTTGCTCCTGATTGACAGGAGTCACATCTCGTCAGAGGGCGTTGTCCTTTCGATGTAAACGTACTGAAACGGGTCAGAAGATCATATAACCACATCATTTGAAGTGAAGAGGCTAAAACCTGATATGGCCTTTTAAATAACTTAATATAGCATGTATATTACATTGGAATAGATCTCGATGGAATTCTATGAAATGGCGAGTCATGGACTGAGGAAGAGTAAGGTAGATTCTGGCAGAATGAGGCCAATATTGTGAAACATAATAATAACAGGCCAATCAAAACATCAAGACAATTTGTGTCTCGGGATAAAGATTCTCTGACACTAGAGAAAAAAATAAAATAACCTGGAAGTGGAAAAAACTGAAACGGAATAAAACGGAAACGTTCCCCTGTGCGTTAAAATGTGAAAATAAGCAAATTGAATAAACGAATTATGAAATGAATCCTTAAAGGCATTAAAGTTCATTGAATTCTGTCCTGTGGTTTTAGAGGAGATGTAGCTAGCTTCTCCCCATGAAGGACACACAGACAGATAGATGGACAGACTAGAAGGGACCTGTGGGCCTCCTGTAGTAAGGACATAAAAATATAGACGGTGGACATTTTGGTTTGCGGTCAGGCACCATTACCAACCAGTCAATCGTAATGGTCCAAGAACCTCCATTAACGGGGGTAGACCGATGCTTTTAAAGCAAAACAGAATCCGTAATATGAGCAAATGAACATCTGTGTCGACAAACGTTAGCCAAACGTTCGTAGCGCTAGCCAGCTGTTAGGGAACTGTGGAAGTGGGAAGGCCCCTTTAACTGAGTTCAAGTAAGCTAATCTCATTCAAACAGCTTCAGAATTCAGGCCTATCCCCTCAAGGTGCATGTCATTGGCCAAAGGCAGCACATGGGAGCTAAGCAGCCAAACTGTCAGCCTTCAAACTATGGTCCAAGCTGTCACACGCCATCATTAGAAAGAGGACGGAGCAAAGCCACCCGTAGATTGAAGCACAGATCCAGTTCGTGTCAATTAAACTGGGGGCCTCGCCACTGGGCAATGTTCAAACTGTGTTACGTACTCATCAATGTATTACGTAACGCTATTATCCATTGATCACAAATGTTTATTTCCTTTGAGACGGAACATCTGCTGGAATTGATTTTATGATTGGTCATTCTGTCATCACTGCCGGGGTTGGTTAGACCACTGAGTGCGATGGAGGCAACCGACAGGAAGTCTGCGAGGCCATTTAGATGAGCAGGGCTGTCACCGGAGCGAAGGACAGCAGCGGCTAAAGGGAGCCGGCATGTGCCACACTGACACCTGGTGCTCCAGATGACAGCTCTGTGGCCAGATGGACCTTATTACTTGCAAACACACACACACACACACACGTACCCACGCGTGCACGCTTACACACAAACACATACTGGACACAAATTTACAATTAGTGCGACTCTGCCTCCACATAGAGTTTTACAAACAAGTGCTCACGCAAGTGCAGGGTGGATGTGTATGGGACAAAAAAGACAAGAAATCACCTGAATCATAGCGAGTGAGTTCGCCTTCCAAAGGAGAGATGTGTGATTACAAGGTTCAAGCGGCGAGAATAGAAAGACGCCATTGTTCTGCACATACCGACAGCATTCCTCTTCATCTGTTATTTTGCTGCTAGTGGGGCCGTCACCCAACCAAAAAGCCTACCGATACTACCTGGCTCTTCACTATGACCCATCTCCAAGCTGTGGATCCCACTGAAACAATCTTGCGAGTTCTAATGTTGTGTTTTCTCATTGATGGTAAATGGCTAAGGCCCCTAATAATTCCTTTCTGTCATTGCATTCAAGCATTGTAGCAATTGTTTGAATGAAAACCGTACAAGTAGCAGTGCTACTTTACAGCCACCACCGTCTTACCTCCAGAGCAGCAGAGGGCTTCTTCTTCAGTTCCTCACATTTGCGAAACTTGCAGATCTGGTGGCCTGTTTTGCGATTCCGGCAGCTGCTGCATTGCTCGCAGTTAATCCGCCGTCGGCAAGGTGGGCACATGCCGCAACGTTTCCGCTTCTTCTTACCGGAGTTGATAGCAGAGGCCAGCTCGCTTTGCGCCGGGTACTCAGCTAGGCCAGCCATGTGCAGTGCGCTGTCCGCCAGAAACACTCCAGCAGGAGTCATGATGAAAAGCCCTGGGTTGAAGGGGAAACCACCCCCTACTCCATATGGGAAGTCTACAGGACCACCTACGGCGTCCGTGACAGACGTCCCCTCCAAGTCGCTAGCCCCCGAGCTTGCGTCTCCACTGCCAACTCCCACTCCCATGCCCCCAGGCAGGAGCATGTGCTCCATACCGGCCCGCTTTAAAAGTGCTGCTGCCTGGGCAAAGTGCAGCAGGCCATTCTGTCCCTCCAGAACCTGTTCTAGGGTACGGTCCAACTTGGCTGCCGTCAGTGCAGAGACAGTGGGCTGGGGCTGCGGGGGTGGCTGAGGCTTGGCCGAGCGGCTCTTAGTCTCATTGTTGTGTGTGTGTCTGTTGGTGGTGGCAGACGAGACTGCTCTATACTGGGAGAGGGTACGGGAGTTCTTAAGGCTCTTACTGAGGGGCTCGCTGATGATGCCACTGCGGTTCCTGCGCTCTATAGCAGGAGAGCCCTGTTTGCAGCTACTCCGCTCCTGGTCCCCTGTCCGGCCCCCCTCCGACAGCCGGCTAGACATGGTCCAGAGCGTACTTGCCCGGGTTGGGGGTGAGGGTGGAAAGGGGGGGGGGGGGGGAGGGAGCAGAGACCTCCTCTTGGTCCGCTCTGGGCGTTCTCTTGAGAGTGGCGCCTCACCTCAATGGAATAATCAGCCGGCCAACAACAGGCAGGCCGCAGCCTTCTGCCCACGCTACAGCTCAGCCCTCATCCACGGTCTTCAATGGGCCATCTGGAAACACAGGAAGAAGAGGGAGATCAATTACCATCGAAACAGATCATTCTCTGCAGGTTCTTCACGACAAGTAACCTCCTTCGTGCTTTCACATTATTATGTGTCATTTTCATTTACAGCTGTTTCACAGAGGCCAAAAGAAAACTAACTAGAGATCATAGTCGATAAATGGAGAGACTTGACAAACGCAGCATGCATCCCAAACTTGTGTCTTTCCATTAAATCTTCACACATTATTCTAAAAATGTTATTCCTGACCCGTCTGGCGACACCTGCATCCGACTGGATGGCAGCTCAGGAGCCTAATCTTTCTATTTGAATCAATGAACATTAAGTTAGTTGAGGAAAAAAATACTTTGGAAAAGTACTTTAGCATTTAAATTAAGCTACATTTTAATACATTGTAATATGTTGAAAACTGAAATGCTATCTGCAGCTCCATCCACATTTCAGTGAAAAATGTGATTGGAAAAGCGTTTTCGTAAAGGCGGTTACGTAACAGTCAGCGTCTGAATCTGTTATGCTACCGAAACACCTGATTCGAAGTGGCACCCAGATGAACTCCCGTATCTCTCCTTCTGATTATTTTGATCTTTGAAAGAGGAGATTATCGTTAGTGAAATCTGTTCATTTATTTATGATCGACCTAAAAGCTTTGCAAGCAAAACAGTGACTGCTGATAAAGTGTATTTCTTTAATGTGGGTTTATTATCTTATCAGCAAATATGTGAGAAAATACATTTATGTATTCGACACTCTCACACGGCAATGTGAGATGCTGCCGGAAATGTAGCTTAAAAAGCAATGACAGCTCAAGACGTTCGTTAATTAAGCAAAAAAGATCTTCTATTCCATCATTTTTAAAGACCCAGCCTGTAGAGGGATTTCATTTGACAAAATATTAGATTAAAAGGAGCGGTCGGACTCGAGGGCTCACTGGGGCCCCCCCCGCGATGAGTGACGGACACGCATCCACCAGTTGACTTTCAGCCTGAGATTCCTGTGATTGGTCATCTATGAAAAGAAAAATGATGCCGCTATTGTCCTGACCTGTCCGTTTTCACAAACAAGACAACCCCCCCACCACCACCACCTCCACCCCTCCCATAGAAAAGCTGAGGAAATGGCCGGGCCAGTCCTTATAAGGGAAACAAAGGGAAAGGGGGGGGGGGATGGGGGGGGGGGTGTCTGTGCAGTGTGTGGAAATTGGAAGGCCAGAATTAGTGGGAGGTAAAGCTTCAAAGGCAAGAGCGCAGCCCCCACATTCTCACCAGCTCAGGGGGATGTGGCGCCAGCGAACCAGAGCCAGCGCTGCAGCCCCCCCCCCCAGCCCTATAGATTCAGTTTCTCCTGCTGCAACGGCCAGCGTCCAGTTTCCCAAAAAGCCTCTCCAACAAGCTGCGTTTCTCCCCAGCTGCGGCTGAACGCATGCCGGCGATGCAGGGAGGGTCTCACAGAGCACTGAAGCAGAAGTTACGCGTAATGCGGTCAGTTAGAAATGCTTTAAAAGATATTTTTAGTACCTTTTTTGTTTTTAAATGTCACAAATGGCAGCTGTGACAACAGCATTATTCCTCTATTAATCCTGGCCTGGGAAAATATCCCGCTCCGACCCAACAGTTATGTCAATACTCTAAACACAGGAAATGTACTCAAAGGCCGGAGTATTACGTGTAATTAACAAACTGGCATATTATCAATCGCTGAACCAAAGTAGCTCTCGAGTTGGGAACGCTGAGGAATATCGGCGAGCAGCTGTTTTCTCACCAGCCCTCAATAGTTGACCTGATGATGACACCGCTGCTCTAAAAAAAAAACTACGTCACCCGAACAAAAAGGAGAAAACAACAACAAATAGCTGCTGCTGCTGCTCTCCTATAGTGTTTGCAATGTAGATAGCGAGGTTGTGACACAATATTTTTGGGCTGCAGACTTTGCGTGACTATTGCGCGGCGACACACACACACACACCGATGCCACCTCGTGCTTATTCTGTAAAATGACTGACTTTGAATTCAACAGATTTCATGCGCTTGATAAAATCATTCATGTTCTGTAGCAGCTTGGTGATGTAAAACTATGTCTTGTATTTATGTCAAATAAATGTTATAATACTTAAAAGGTGTGACAGCAAATCCCGTTGGGAGTAGACAGAATTAAATAAACACGTTTGAAACTACTATTAATGAATATCGTGCTTTGACATTTTCCTTCCTTACAAGTAAATAAACTTCACACCAAACCAGTGAGAAACGCTGAATACTTGTACACAGATTTGTACTATGCAAGCTAACACGCTCGTATGCAGACTGCACCACAGTTGTTGCCGTCCATCCGACTGACCAATCAGTCACGCTCTTTCCATCATCGTCATCATCATCAACCCTGAGCTCGCTGTATCGTCTTTGGCTAATCACCCTCTTGGACTTCCAGCTCCGTGGCTCTCCAGCTCCGTTCGTCACATCATTTATAGAAGAGGTTATGTCCTTATGTGAACCGTCTCCCAAACCGCAACTGCCGCTGCGACTGGGCGTCTCAATGTCACGCTGCTGAAACCAGATATTTACTGTTGTTTGGTCCTTTACGCATGCTGGCGCTCAGTTTGCTGGACGCTACGGACTAAATCTCGTGGTTCACATTCAGGCCTTACACCTCGGGTTTCTCTGATTCAGCCTGACTCGCGTATTAGAGCATTTGGGAGACACGTCTGCTGGACGGTGGACCGCATACTGTCTCATCCCTTACTTCTCCCAAAGTCCGTCTTCTGTGTTTTTAATCTATCCAAGAGACGGTGGAAAAAGATCCGGAGATAAATGTTCCCCGTAATCAATATGATCCAACATCAGCTATGTGTGTGTGTGTGCGTGTGATGTCTCGCTCAGATCGACCAATGAGCTCCACCGTTGTTGCCTGCAATCAAAGCATCCACAAGAATAATTGGGAGACCTCTGCTTTCGGTAAAATTCAGACCTCCAGCAGCTTGCATCTGTGGAAAAGGTTGCTGTGTATTTAGTGGAGCAACTTTATGAACTGATTCATTATTGTCTAATTTTTATGATGGGGGGGGACGGACTCATTCTGATGTGTTATGCTGCTACATTTCACATTACAGCCTGAATGCGGGACAGTTTTAGTGGAGAGTAAAGCCATTAAAGCCATGAATGCGACCGTCTTCAGGGGGTCTAGCATAACATTTGAGAGATAATTATTAATGTTGACTTAAATGACTTCCTCTGAAACTTTGCAACTCTGCAGATCATGTCGGCTGTGGAGCCTGTTCATTTCAAATCGTAATGTTTGAATGGAGCTAACGGTAGTCGATCTATATACCTGTATATAATATGTGGGTGCAAATTTTCAATTAGATATTAGCTTATAATCGATCCTGTTTTCGCATTGGCTGTGTTGAAGCTGCTGTGTCGAAAAGCATGTAAAGAAATGTGTTTGAAAAAAAGAAAAGACGACTGAAATGTAAACGTAGCGACAGAGTGTCGCGTGAGTGTGAAAGGTATGGTGAGCGCTCCCACACCAGAAGCCTTAGAATGCAGTTAGCGGCAGTTAGCAGTTAGCACCTAACTCCAAGAGGAGATTAGGGATTAGAAGACAAATTCAGTGTCCCACCCCGTCCTGTAACGGGGAAGGATTTTCTTCTTCTTCTTCTTCTTCTTCTTGTACTCTTGTTAAGATTAAACAAACAAAATGCATCGTGGAAAGAGATCTTTGTTGTGATGCTGTTCTCCATTAAAAAAAAAAAAAAAAAGGCCTGTGACAGCAGCAGAGGGACGAAACAGTGCCAAATAAAACATCTGTATAAACATGCGAGCCAGCAAGGCGGCTGGACAGACAGGATGGGGATGTGGCGAGGAATATTTAAAAAGCAGCGAGGAGTTAAAAGGAAGAAAGAAAAAAAAAAAGCCGCTGGAAAGGTCCGGGAGCCCCGAACGGATGATGAGACCAACCGCTGCGTGAAAATGATTGCCGCTTTACTTCAATGTTTACAAAGTGCTGCCTGACACATTTATTATAATATTGATGTCTGTTCATACTTATAGCACAGAGCCTATGTGAGTGGCATTAATCTAACTCTCTGAAAGCGATGCCTGGAAACCACTGGGAAAAGTCATTCAGAATTATGTCCGATGTTCAGGATGCGAATCGCTTGCAAAACTGTATAAACAAATCTGGATTGATCAGATGAACATTGTCTACTTGGAGCGTTCTCACCCGCCTTCGGTCCGAAATCATTGGTGAATTACGCCATGCAGTGCAATAAAAGTGTTGAGTATGTCTTAACAGCCACGGTGCTGCTGGGCGGGTGTTTGTCGGCGCAGCGATAGTTGTGAGCGCCTCATGGTTTCACATTTGTGTGCAGCTCTCATCCAGAACAACAGCACCTCCAAACTTTTAAAAGACATTAAAAAAATAATCTCTCATCTCAGGTATTTCATGCCAAACCTGTGTACAAAAGACAAACAAGCAAAAAACAACAACACAGGTGTGTACATAAACATGAACGCATGACATCTGAGTGATGGATTGACCATTGATCAATCGGTGGAGTAATGGAAGAAAGCTTCTGGGGTCCTGACAAATACGCATGATAATTATCAATAATTAACCAGAATATGATGTTTATCAAAGGCTGCTTAATCATTGTTGCTGCCTTCCATGCCAGGACTGGCATCAAGGGCAAAAAAAAAATGCTTAAACATTCCTCCCACATTTACTGCGTCCTCTTATCCCATCGAGGAGGTGTGGAACTGCTGTGACGCGCGTAAAGGATCACCTCGTGGCACAGCCCTTAAAGAGTTAATCGGCCTCTTTAATGTGATGAATAAACCAATGAAATCATTGATCTTTTTCACTGCGCAATTAACTCCTTTTTGAGCACACTTAAATAAACTCTTGGACAAGTTTCATCCGATGACGTCACAGCCTGCGTAGGTGTGAGGTAATTGCAGGCAGGGACAAAAATATGATCTCATTTCCTAAAGGGTTGAACCCTGGATTGGCTGACTCCTCCGGTGCACCCCCCCCCCCCCCCCCCCCCCGTCCCCCGTCCCCGTCCCCGGTGCAGACGCGCTGTCTCCGGATTCTGTTCAGATTCTCTATTCCTCCCACCTCTTGTCCACTGACGGACACGCGCGCGCACACACACCACTCATGCGCGCGCGCGCACACGCAGACGCACGAACACAGGAAGTTAAAAAGCCCCGGTGACAATAATTGGACTCGGGGATTCATCCATTGTCCATCGCCCGCTGCGCGTTGTTCGCCTTAATTAGGACACGCACACAAAAAGTTAGAGGAGAAAAATAAGCGCGCCGTGACGCCAAATTATTCACGAACAGACGGAGCGCTTGCATCCGGAGGCGGCGGCCGTTAAATCTCCGGGATGCGAGGTATAAAAGCGACAGGGTACCGGAACCCTCTGGACGTGATGTCCGAAAGAAAAGCAGATTAGGAACAATCGAAATTGTGACATCTGCCCCCCCCCAAAAAAGAAAAAAAGAAGACGTGAAATTATTCACCTTTCAATGTGAAACATTCTCGTGTTTTGGGGAATTAAAAGTTCAAACATGTGGACGGACGATAAAAAAAACAGCCAAAATGTGAAACAAAAGATTCGGAGTGCAAAACGCGCGCTGCTCTTTTCTTCCATTAACTGGAACTTTTTTTTTTGCGCGCATCGTTAAACAGCTGATTCACAATCGGGGCTGCGCTCCATGCCGCGGCCGCTCCTCGTCTGCGCGCTCCGGGGCGACTTATTGAATAAAGAGAATTCTTCTTCAAAGACTGAGAGCATCCTGTAAATTCCCAAATCCGAATCCAATCAGAGCCAAAAGCGGGAAAAGCTTTTATCGAAGCGCGTAACGGATGAAAACACGTGATCTGTGAGCCGCCGACCTGCGGCACCGGCAGTCGCTGCTCCTTGATCCCTCAAAAAAAGATGACATCCCAACTTTCAGCAGACTTCAACAAAGTATACCCCCCCCCCCCACACACACACACACACCCTCCCCATCCTCCCCCCCTCCCTCCATGTATCTGCATAATTTGCCAAACACGGACCTATTTTATTCGCACCTACCAAAGCAGATCCGCGCAGAGGGGAGGGCTCCCGTGCACAGTCCCGGAGCGGGTCCGTCTCTCAGACTGTCGTGCGTAATGGTGACAAAAAAAAAACAAGGAGCAAGGGGGCCAGGAAATAAAGCTCATCCTCCGGGAACACAGTCCTCCCCGTCTGTTAGTGGCAAATGTGAAAAGAAAAGGAAAAAAACACAAATTATTCAGCGCCGGTTATTTCGGGGCAAAAAGCGCACTTTCCTGTGAGGCTGCACGCGTGGGTTCCCCCCCAGCTTCTCGCTCCTCGCAGTCCCACCTCTCTGCGTCCCCGCTCGCGGAGAGGAACACGCAAACACATTTCATGGATTTTTGGAGCTTCAAGGAAAAACCGAAGTGGATTTTTCTTTTTTTTTCACGCGGCGCGCGCGCGCACAGCCGCGGGAACGCAAAAATCACGAGAGAGAGAGAGAGAGAGAGAGAGAGAGAGAGGTCGTGGGTTTCTTATCGGCTGATTTCAGGACAGCTGGGTGGGGGGGGTGGCGCGCTTTCAGAATAAAACTCAGCGCTGCCCCCCCCGAAAGATGTCTGTTCAATCAATCTTTATTTAATGACGCTGCGGTTCCGATGACAGCTATGACGTACCGGTAATTATTCCGAATAACCACATTCGTACGGGAAAGTAGGGGGGGGGGCGTCTGGGATAGCAGTGGTGTTCTTTGTTAATGTTAACTTTTTTTGGCGCATTGTTGTAAGCTGCTTCCTGAAAACTGTCTTTCCTTGATTGATCTCAGCTGAAGGTCGTGCGAGGTGACGGGATGCGAACCCGTGAACTCGGTTCACCCGTCAGTTTATTCTGGAGAGCTTGTCCTCGATGAAACCGGCTCCTCCTCCAGCTCCAGCTCCAGCTCCAGCCCGGGATCCACTCCGCCTCTTCCCGCCGGCCGGCCTGCCGCTGGCGGGCGGCCAACCCGAGTGTGTGGAAATGACACCGCCAGGGCGGCAGAGATTTTCCTTCATTTCTCTCCTTCCCGATCGCAGACTGGCTGACATTGGCTAGAAAGTGGAGCAGCTCGTCAGGGACAATCAATGCGAATCGATCGAGCTGCGCGGTTGAGGCGCGGTTGAGAGAGAGAGAGAGAGAGAGAGAGAGAGAGAGAGAGAGAGAGGGGGGCATTCAACCAACTCTGTCAGGAGCTAAACCAAACAAATTTGCTCTGGCTTCTCATAAACGTGACACTTAGCGAGAAGGCTAATAAAGTTTAAGACCCCCCCCCCCCCCCCCCTAATGAGGTATTTACCGGCACGCACACACGGTAAACAACATGTCCTCCAAAGACAATGGTTTGATTATTGATGATTGGAAATGATCGAAAAGGGAATGAATAATATCCGACAATGGAGAATAGAGCTGAAAGGACGTTTCCAAAGTGTTAAAAAACAAAACAAAAGACCCTTTCAGGAATAGTGTAAACATCAATTTAAATGGTTTCAAATGGAAATCCTTCTTGTCGTAATTCATATGATTTACATTATCACGATGCAAAACATAACGTTGTTAGAAAATATACTAAAGTACATTTAATAAATTGGGGGGGGGGGGGGGGGTATTCATTTATATGTATATTTGGGTAAATACTCTGTGTATTGAAAAGGATCATGCCATCAACTGACTTTTATATTTGATTGCATATGAATGACCTCTAATTTGTATTTCAGGTGTCATTTACAGTCTAAAATCTGAACTAGACGGTACTGCACAGTGTAAACTCCTGCAGAGGCAACGCAGTTTCACTATTATGCCATAGTTTGACTCACATTATGACTCCATGGCCAGGGAAATTTACAAATCTTAGAATAACATTATTATCATTCTTTGATTTGTCATCCGTTGATGGTTCACTACAATGTTTGATCATTTCAGGGTTTAAATGTTTTGAAAGGACACAAACTGGAATATCACTCTCTTGTTTCCATGCATATCCAGAATATACAATCCTGTGAAGACGCGTGTCACCAGGAGGCGATCAGCTAAGTCTCATTAGTGAAAGTAAATACTGGATTGCAATAAGAAGAGGAAAGCAGACAACCTAATGTATAATATTGCCTCTTCGCATGTAGTGATGAAATAGAAAAACAGACATAAAGGATTTGTGTGTATGCATACGCATCTTTTCAAATGCAGCGTCTCCTTGTAAGCCGTGCTGGAGCCACAGGGAGACGGTTGGGTCGATATTGCAAGGACGAAGTCCAGGAATGTCACACCGGAGTCATTCGTATCCTGTCTGGGCAACAAGAGCATATCAAGAGATAAAAAAATCTGTTTGTGAAACAGTTGCTAAAATGAATCTGCACGAGAGTTCCTCTGGGGTCAGCCCCAGATCTTTGAATCTCTTAGAAATGCCTGCATGCCGACAGACACGTATCCTTTACTTCTAATGTCACAACCTGTCCACCTGTAACGCTCCTCTTTTACCCGGCATACCCTCTCTGTGCTCCCTGTCACACAAGTGTGTGGCTTTCCTATTGCAAACAGATCCGCACCGCCTCATCACCATAGTATATCAAAACCAGACTCACCGAAATGAAACAGATGTGACAATTACTCTGTCAGAAAATCTTTGGCAATTAGACACTTCAGGAAGATTCCGATCAAAGGATAATCCCCCCCCCCCTATGGAGTCCAGATACTGGTGGCGGTGGTGACTGATGGCCCTGCTGAGACTGATGAGGCTGGAGAGGCTGATGAAATGATGAAGTTGTCACATTTGCAAATATTGGCTACATGACAGTAGCATAAATCAGAGGTGCAGAAAGAGAATATTTTTAAGACAGCAGCACAATACTCCTGACTATAATCCTGCATCTTCTTAATCATGGCATGAAACGGATCAAATATATATTGCAGTCTCGAATAGGCTGAAAAGACACTCATCGAGGAGCTGCAAGAGGGAAGGCGAGTCATGCGTGGCTCGATGGGTCGGAGGAAGCAGCAAGCTGGGACTCTTGGACGTGTTCCGGTCGGTTCACTGAGCCCCGGAGGCTGCAGCCACACTCGGCGCTTTGTTGTTTTCTTTCTGCACAGGAAGGCAGGGTACTTTCCTGAGATGGGGAGGAGGATTAGCGTTCCATGGCCTCCATCCCCAGATGCAGACATGACCAGCAGTGTAGGAAAGCCCCCCAAAGATGCCCCCAGAAAGAGGTACGTCAGGGATGATGAGCGAGAATATGGAGAAACTATGGCTTCTCGCTCACGTATTTTCATATATTTTTTTTTAGTTGTTCTAAAGCTGTTTGTTCATCAATTTGTAGCATCAGTTAACATCACTGACCTCTACATACCTATAAAGTTCAGATGAGACATTTGTCATTGTCATAAATGTAAAAAATTACATGTACTGCATTTACTCATGTACTTCTGCAGTATGTGTGTGATACAGGACATGTACTAGAAACACACATGTTTTTGAACTTTTCAATGGGCTGTGCTTTGGTGATGTCATTAACCATAGCATTCCTCTTATCATCTTGTGCTAAAAGATTTAGCAGGTGCCTAGAGAGCAACGCATTCCGATCATGGAGAGAAATAACTCCAGCAAATGAAACAGGATATGTTTCCTTTCAGTTTCTGTACATATTTAACAAATTAGATATGATACATTAGCAAGCTTTTCAAATGCAGGTATACATAATTTCCTGTTTCTCTGCTAAGCTAAGCTAAGCTAAGCTAAGCTAAATACAGCCATGGCTTTGACTCTATCGTCAATGCACAGACCAAGTGATGTCAGTCTCATAGTACAAAAAAACAATTATTTGAGAGAAAAAAAAGTCAAACTTTTCCTTTAACAATCCAGTGAATACAGAATTACTTCATTAAATGATTCAACTGTAGTCGTGTTTTTATTTTTGAACTACATTTTCTGAAGTTAGACGGCACAGAAGTGTAAGGTAATTCTGCTCAATGCACTTGTGAACTGTTACTTTTATGCGCCAAGGCATTTGCTTAAGATGTAATTGAATGTGATCTAAATGTATCACACACAACACGGCTTGTGCTTTAATTAATAGCGTGCGCCTTTGATGTTCTGCAGGTATACCTGTGTTAATTATGTGGGAACGTACAGCTGGATGGGCTTCAGTATATAGTATTGGAATAGATCATTTAGTGCCATTTCCCCTGTCACTGTGCCAGCAAAGCATGCCAGCAGCACCAGTATTTAAAGGAGGGATCAACAAATGCAGCTGCCAGCAGCTCATTGCAGCCACAGAAATACACTTGTGGAATTGTTTTTCATCCACTCTCATTTAAAATTTGATTTTTCACATTCATTGTGCTTCTACAGGTTACTGAGTTAGTTAATTTTCCGAGAACATTTCCAAGTAATTTAAAAGTTGTTGTTTTTTTTGCGGCAGTAAATAGGATTTGGTCGTCATTGTCTTTTTATGAGTTGACCAAATGAAAATATAACTCAAACGTTTTCATTTTGGCCTTCAAACTAAACTGAGAAGCAGATCACCAGCAGAAAATACTGCTTCATTCTTTCATCCCCACTCGTGTTTGTCTCCACTAGCGATATTGGCAACTTCCAGGACATGGCATGGACACCTAGGATGGGTATTGGACACTCTGCTCTCTGCAGAGCCTCTAAACGTGTTTGATTTTGTCGTGTGCTCTCGCGCCAGTCTGTGTGAGAATCACAACTCCACACTGCAGACCCCCGGCAGTCCAATGAGTGGCTCCATTACTAAAATGTATCCTGCTGCTAATCCCATCCTCATCGCCACGTATCAGGAAGCATGTGGCTCTTTTATCTTTCTAGAATCATTTTGAGACCAAAAAGATAAGTAAAAATCAAACCATGCAACTACTCTAGCTTTTGCACCACTAAATAAGCAATGTGACGGATTTCTGTGTCATGTCTCTACATTTTAAGCAGCAATCACTGCTCCTTCAGCAGCAAGAACAGACCAGCTGTTGATGCTGTTTAAATCAGGGTTGGAGCCCCATCTAGTGGAAAGTCTTCACAGAGGCTTCCTGAAAAATGGATGAAGAAAAACTCCTCATGATTACTCCCAGTGGTATTTACCCAATGCTGCTTCATAAGACTTCAAGGCTTGGGTAGGATAATGTCCCGCTCACACCCTGCTGAGCTCAGCGATGCTTTATTCAACAGAGCATTTACATGATTATGAGGAACCAATGCAGTCAACAAACGGTTTTGGATAAAAATGCAACCAATCCAACGTGATGAGCAAATAAAACTCAATCGACAATCTGCAACTAAAGTCAGACTGTTTATTCCAACATTTATAAGTTACTAGAGCAGCAGAGGAAAGAGTTTTTATTGCTGGAAGCAAAAATGGACTTGAAAATCTCAGATTAAATCCTTTTCTTGTTTTCGACCAGCAGTTATGACCATCACTGGTAAAAATGTTGTTTCAATCATGTAGTAAGAATTTCAGATGTTAATATTGGGAAATTAAATGTTCACATATTTCCCTTCAGGAATCAGATATGATTCCTGAATGTATGGGAATTCCTGACATGAGTATATTAATATACCGTAAGATGGTCAGATTTTTTTTTTTACTACATAGTTCTTCTGATAGACAGATAGCAAGTTTTGAGTAAAGGATCCAGATGAAGACACAATAACAGAGCAGCAATTTATTAACCAAAATAGTTCTGTGTGGAGGTCAGTGCTGCTTGTGAATACATTTAAAAAAAAAATCCATAAATAGGCAAACAGATATAAGTTACAAGAAAGGCAACAAAAAGTAAGCACTTTATTTTATTTTATTTATTTATTTATTTATCATGTTTGTGGATGTTTGTACGGTCTGGTAAACTGTGTAAACTGAATAGCCCCTTGGGATAAATAAAGTTGTCTGAACTGAACTGAAATGTGGATGCAGAGGAGGAAGAGGAAGAGAGGAAGACACAGGCTGAACAAGAAACTGAAGGGAAAGAAAGAAATGACAAGAAAAATCACACCGGAAATGAAAATCACAAGTCAAAAATGGAATGGAAAGAGAAGGGACAGAAACAAAACCTTGGGGACGTCATCGCATCTCCATCATTGCCTGAACATTGTTGACTAAATTGTCTTTTTTTTTTTTTTGCGCGTCGTACTTTGCACAGATCCTGATGTTTTGTCGCCACCAAGTGAAATGTATTTGCAATCGTTGAAATGGCGCGTGTAATCCAAACGATCCTGCTTCATTTATTGACGCGCACGCTCCTCTTCGGGCACACCAAAAATTTAGAGAAGCGCGAAATGTGTCGCGCCGTGCGCACGGTGCGTAAAGGGCAACCCCGTATCAGAGCCTCCATCTGATGGCAGCATCGGGCAGGCAAGTCCCGTGGAACATTTGCGTGGGAGTTCCCTTCACCGCCATGTCGGGTTAACGTCTCTCTCTCTCTCTCTCTCTCTCTCTCTCTCTCTCTCATCCTCCTCCTCCTCCTCCTCCTCCTCCTCATCTCTCGCGCTCTCTCGGTGCGTCCTCCCCCACGTTAACAGCAGCAGCTCCTACAGTACCATCCATCCATCCCTGCCTCCCTGCCTGCCTGGGGAGCAGCACTCCTACCCGGCGCGCAGCACCGACGCACGAAGGGGACGCGCCGTCCAAGTGATGCCACAGCATCAGCCGCTTCTCCCCGACCAACACTGAGAGCTCCGTCCCGAGGGAGGGAGAGAAAAACGCTTGAGCCGAGAAGAAGCATCATCTGCCCATGAAGATGTCTAACGCTGACACCGACCGAGTGGTGAAATGTGAGTTCCGGCCGGGCTGTGTAGACATTACATAACGTCTCCAGACGTGGCCTTCAATGTCATGTCGTGTGTTCATAGCGCGTATTAAGGCCATCAAGTCCAAGTGTCGGTGGGCGATAAACAACCGGGGTTTCTTTTCTGCTGCACAGCCCCCCCCCCCCCCCCCACACACACACACACACACGAAGATGCTTAGAATCTGCGCCGGGGAAAAAAATGTCTTTTTTTTTTATTGCATTAATTTATTTATAGGCGACTTTAATTTTTTTGTGCCATTGCTAGTCGAATCTATTTCTGCGTCAACGCGAGAGAAGCGAAGAGAAGCGAAGAGAAGAGGCGGACCAAAGCAGCTCGTTGGAGGCAGTGATGCAGCAGGATCCGCTCCTGCTTTGACGGCAGGGCCACTGGAAGACGCATGTTTTCCATTGATTAGCTCACAAACAGACAGAACCGGCTGCCCGACGGCGACTGTGGAACTTCGATGCGCGGAGGATGATGCGTTCAGGCTCACTTTAATCCTGGTCTTTGTGATCGTGTTTAAGTTGAACTCATCCTGAGCCGACATATGTCCACATTCAATCATCCAGAGTTGTCGATTTTTTATTTTATTTTATTCCATCTGCTTTAGAAATGTCTTTGTTTTTAGCTGTTGTGTGTTCGACCTCACATCCAGTATAAAGACAGACATAAAAGGTTTGTATGTCTTTAGTGGCATTCAGGCATTAAAAACAAATCAAAAGGTTTATTTAAGCAAATGCAGCCAAGCATTGTGACTCAGTTGCTTTTGTAACATGTAACATTCAGGGCCCAGGGTAAGGAGCACTCATAAGGGGGGGGGGTCGTCCTTTTCAGATTTAATGTGTGTTAGTATAATCTCTTGATAGTTTCATTTATATATCGAAAACGCCATTATTTCAAGTCTTGGATAATTGTTCAATCAATCCGGATTCTGTCTTTGTAATATCTCGCGAGGAATCTTAGATATTTGGACGTTCCTCTGACGTTTAGATGCGACAAATAATTTCTCCATCGCAATGACTGCTCTCTGTGCGGCTTGCTTTCCAAAATGCACTGTCAATTACATAAAATCAAACGTAGTGTACGTCTCTAAATGTTACATCCGTTCTTTGGAACAAAAATGACTCCTTTAAAACAACAACAGAAGAATAGTTCAGCTTCACATTAAAGGCCTTGTTGCCTTCCCTCCAGCTTTAGGCCAATCACATCCAACAACACTCAACATGTTAACTGAATATGATGGGGCAGTAGTTTGAATAGATCTGTCTCTATTATAATGGTAAATGGTCATCTTGGAGGTTCATAGCCCTTCAAACGTCACATAAAGCAGATCGCAGCTATGGGTTGTGATTGAAAATAAGCGTAAAGTCTCATTATGTAACGCGGGTCTGTGTACGTTCATCAGCGTGCAGGCCGTAAATGCACACTGTCTCAGTCTTCCAATCAGATGATAGCGTTGCTGAGTGAACCCAGGTTTGCTCAGCAAGAAGCACAATCCAACCGCGGTCGCTTGATGTGGGCTTGAAGGATCGTCTGTTAAGGCTTTGGTGTGGTGAGACGTCCGTTACTGACTCCCACTGAGTGCCTGCCTGCTGCATGAGCATTTCCAACAGCGTCTATGTGAGTCTGCAATGCAAATTGCAGTTTTCCATAGCGGCACTGGCTGAACTCCAACAGTCAGCTGCTGCTGCTGCTGTTGCCCAGCAACATACAGTATTTCATAGTTCAGGTACTGTAACTCTGTCTAGGTGCTGAGCAGAAGTCAGCTTGTTTTCATCCAGCCATACATCTGCATCAGTGGATTTGTGTGTCTGCGTCAGCGCAAGTGTGTGTCTGAAATCTAGTTAAGATCTACCATTGCTTTAATTTAGTTTTTTTTTTCTATTGCGTTGTCATTGGGTAAAAAAAAAAAAAAAGAATGCCTGAAAATAGTTCAAGAATACTGACGTAACGTCCTTTTACTGTTACAAAGGTGCCAACAGTAAAATCATTTGCATTATGAGATCCAGGAGGTGTCAGGATTCCGTAAAGCGCTTACATGTTGTTGTTTTGTTCAAAGTAAAGTGATATTCTTTTGCCAATGTCTTTCAGTTCGGACTTTAAAACACTTACGGTAACAGGGGACTACTGTCGCTCGGCTCGTGTGTTTGTGAAGTCAAAGAAACAACGCTGCAGAATCCTCGGTGCACAAAGACATTAACTCGACTCAAACTCGAGCGGTGACTATGATGAGTTTGCGCTAACTGGTAAAGTGTCAAGCACACATGGCAATCACAGATACACACTGCACACTGTGAAACGTTGTCGTCCCATTGCATCCGCTTGCTGGGGCTCGCATTAATTGGCCAAGAGGAGTGACTTTGAGATTTATCTAGTCAAGCGTTCATTTTTAAAGAGCATGTCAACCGTGTTCAGATAAAGCCTGAAGGTTGAGACAAATGTTACTGAAGGAAAAGTTCAAATACTTGTGTAACATCCCAGATAAAAGAATACAAAGCAGGTCATTTTTTATTTTTATTTTACATAATGCTCATTTCAGGTCACTGAAGTGGATTTATGTCTCTGGTTGTGAGTTCTGATGTCAACAATGAATTCATTTTCTATAAATGTATATTTCCACCTGTCTATTAACTGTTGCCTCTTCCTGCTGTGTGGCCTGGCAAAACGTAGCCAGGATAAGATCGATAAAATAAAATAACATTATTTGACCATTTAATAATGCATCATCCAGGCAGCCAGACAGGATCTTAAGAACATCTCCTCTGTTCCAGTTCAAAAAGTCTTCTGACCTGAATGCAGCAGTCGCAGCCGTGACCCGCACAAAGACCCTGCTTCTCATACATTTTTAATCACTTGTAAAATTCTCTGCTGGAGGGTCCAACATGGGGCTACTGGCATTTGGCATTTTATCCTGACCCAGGCTGCACATGCTTCTAAAGACAACTTGTATTAATTTGGTGATCAACAGAAAACATTCATGCCTGCATAAGAGTGTTTGCTTCTAGCCACGATGACTTGGACTGGGATTGGATTTTCTATGCATCAGTTACTCACAGCCCCGGCGACACATAGAAAGAGTTTCCAGCGTTAAGCCAGATGATCTGTAGATTAATGTGGAGCCAAACGCTGATCTGTGTGAGCTGTCGTAGTGATGACGGCACACGCAGATCAACAGCGGATCTAGTGAATAACCTTTGCTGCCACCGAAGTAATGATCTGTGGTTGGATTGTGCAGTTTCCCAGGCAGCGACTGGCAGCATTTTAATGGCCACGGGCTTTAGCAATCCAGGGAGAGTGCTGGATGAGAAATACCGGTGGACGTTTCATCCAGCACTCAGAAAATACTTAGCAAAGTAACCACACGTATGTTATTGTTTATAGTTTTGTTTAAAACCTTTGTGGAAATCCGTTGTCTATGAGCATTTGACATTGAAAGGCCGGCGGTTGCTTTTAGTAATATTGACGAGTGTTATTTCTCCCAGTGTTGACGGAGGAGAAAAAGTCATCCAGAATCATCATCTGCGCCTGAATGAGTCTAAGAATTCAATCAACACTTATTTGGCTCAGTATCATACATATACATATATATATATACCTTGACATACGAGTATAATCCATTCCTGTGTATAATCCGTTCCTTGTCCAAGCTTGTATGTCAAATCAATTTTTCCCATATAAAGTAACTGAAAACAACTTAATCCGTTCCGGCCGTCTAAAAAAACTTTATGATAACTTAATGCTTCATCTCCATCGTCATCTTGTGTTTTTTCTTCTCTTTGGACCTATCACTTATTATAAAGAATACTCACAGCCAAAATCGCTGAACGAGTGAAGCGCCTTTGGAGCGCTCGCACCGCTCGCGCCGCTCGTATCTCAAATGTATACTCGCATCTCAAAGCAAAACGCTCGTGTTTCAAGTGGAGTGGAGTAAAAGGGCAGCCCAATAGCGGCACCCTGAGAGCAACTTCCTGGGGTTCGGTGCATTGCTCAAGGGTACCTCAGCAGCACTCAGGAGACAAACTGGCACCTCCCAAACTGTCAGTCCACAAACGGACCACTAGCCACGAGCTCATCTTGAATTAGTTTCGAGCTGGTCTCCAAGCCAAGTTTTTATGCGCTGAGAAACTAATTATCTCCAATTCTAATTAGTAGTGGTAATTACTGTCTGTGGATGATCTACAGCTCATAGAAAAGCCTGAGCTAAAAGAATAATGGAGTTTGATGCCTATTTTGTAACAATTGAAGATCAATCTTGTTCCTGTTGAACTGAGGCCCTCTGCATAGGAAACAAACACATGCTTCTAGTTCTAAGGCTGGTTTTCTAGATGTAAATATAAATGCACATGTATTGAACGAAGATGCACGGAATGAGGCAACAGCAACACAAAAAATAGTCTCAGGATTTCTGCATGAATTTCTTAATGTGTTGTCCGCTCCGCACCACTCCTAAGTTGTGATCACTATTTTCCTCTCACCCCAATGCAAAAAAGAAAAAGCGAACCTCTTGATGACGTTAACAGTGGCTGTCGTTCCTGTGATGTCCCCCCCCCCTACTGAAATGTCACCGTGCCTATGCTCTGTCCTCAGCTGTCCCCTTCCCCCTGAGCCATCGCCTTACATTGAAGGAAGTGTTCGACTGTGAAGGGAAGCCCCGCGTGGATCTCCTTAAAGCCCACCTCACCAAGGAGGGCCGCGTAGAGGAAGCTGTGGCCCTCCGCATCATCAGTGAGGGAGCCGCCATCCTGCGCCAGGAGAAAACTATACTGGACATTGAGGCCCCAGTCACAGGTATTATTAAAATAGTGGAGGTATGTGTGTCTCTCCGCTCTTACAGAAAAAGGAATTGTAGTGACTCGGTGTTGTGGTCAAAAGTTCTAATATGACAAGGGGCTCGAATTAGAGATCTCACTAATGCTCACTAATTTCCTGAAACATGATAATATGCAGATAAAATATTCATTATAAAATGCAACAGCTGTTTGAATGTGTGTGATGATAGCAAAATGTATTCAAGGAGACACTTCTTGTTGCAGAAGCTACAGCAGAGGAGTTTTTAAATTTCTTCTCCAGGTGTTTAAATATCTGTCTGTAGACAAATTGCATGAATGCGATAGTGTCACACTTGTGTAGGACACACTCACGAAACTTCACAGGAATGCCGTGTGTGTGTGTGTGTGTGTGGTCTGATGTTGTGATGTTTACCATCTTCTGCCGGAATGGTAATATGTTATGATTTGCTAATTAGAAGTACCCTGAATACGGGGGAAGGCAATGGCATTAATCTTGCAGAGATAGTCAGACTGTGCTTTGAATCCAGACTCTAACTTGTTGTTGCTGAGGCAGCAAAAAGCACTTAAGCCACTCATCTGTATCAAGATTTTTGCAAATTGCAACAAATGTTATAAACTTCATTCATTTTCCATTTTTCTCCAAGGATACTTTTTTTTCAACTGCAAAGTTAATTAAGTTTCATTCAGCAAATGTTCAACAACCTTATGAACCACATGCTGTAGTTACCCTGTACCGGGTACGTCTGTTTAGCGTCACATATCTGGTTTTTAATCAGTTTTTCCCAAATTGATTTTTACTTGATTCAAGGTTTTGTCAATCCTATATTATTTGTTGAGTTCTTTTCGTGGTTATTTTATTGTATTCTTTTGTTTGTTTACTTATAGGCCCCATATAACGTAACATTTTTTATGATTTTTAAACACCTTTCCCTGGTCTTTCACAGATAACCCAGCTATGAGAAGAAGAAGCAAAAAAAACTCTATTTTTCTAGCTCCAGCGATCAGAAAGTGTTTCTTATGAAGTGCCATTCAGATTTGAGGACAACTATGATGTCATTGTAGAGTTTGCACCAACTTATCCTGCCCACACTCGCATTGGCGCATAACACCAGCAAGCCCAAGCTACACCCACTTCCAAAATGGGGTGCGGTCATCCTCAACTCATTTGTATTGAAAGCCACCGACACAGGCAAGGGAATGAAACACAATAAAAAAGTACATGATTGGAGTGGTGTTTTAGGCAAGACATTTCAAAAACATATTTTGAGGATGCATCGTCAACGCATCGCAGGGCCACACGGAGTCAGACAACCACTCACGCACACACACACACACACACTACGGACAATTTGGAGTAGCCCATTGACCTAAATTGCATGTTTCTGGAGGTGGGGGGGGGGGGGGGGACCCACACAGACACGGGGAGAACGCACAAATTCCACACAGATAACATAGCTTCACCCAAAACATGAAATAAGCATGTCATCATTTTAGTTATCATCCTTAAAAGTAAGTAAGGGATGGATGTCTGGGTGAAATGCACATTAACTTGAGACGAAAATCAGGAAAATCAAGGCTTTATGTATGAAGCATGAAATATGGATGATGAACTGAGCATTGTGTACAGATATTTATAAGTGTGGAGGTCTGTTTCATCTCTGAGCTTGAGTTGTGTTTGAATTACTGCAGTCACTTGTGCATGTGTGTGTGTGTGTGTGTGTGTGTGTGCGTGTAGTCATATGTTATGCTATTAGTGATGCACTTGAGTCATTGCTTGCATGGATGTGTAGGTATGCGCACATGTGTGTTTGATGGCTTTAGTCACACAACCCACTCACTTTGCTCTAAGCTTCGAGTGGGCGAAGGCCACTGTGGAGCTGATAGGGGAGACAGAAAAGAGAGAGGAGATGGAGGGCGAGTAGGAGAGAAGGAGACAGAGGGAGATGATAATGAAAAATTGAAGGAAATGTGGAAATGAGATGTCGGTTTGCACTCTGGAGCTGCAGCGTTCGCTGTGAAGAAGTGTGCATCTCCCCTGGGGGGGGGGCTTGAGCTTATTCTACCGCTTTGAGGTGAGCGCCTCTTGCTGCTCTGCGGAGGACAGAGTTCTTTCAGCCTAAGGCCATAGAAAGATGTCAACATGATGATGACATCAGGGCCAGAGATAGTTGAGCCGTTGTACTGTCAAATCACAGTGTTCAAAGTATACTGACTGTAATTGCAGATTAAATATACTTCATATTGTTGTTAAAGGAGTACAAAAGTGTATGAATATTATATTCAGCTCGTTGCCTAGTTGACCCGGTTTGTGGATATTTGAGGTCCAACACTAAACAGTGAATAGAATATTAAACACTTTAATTTATTGATGCTCAAGTGACTGTTTAGCTACAGATGCAAACACAAATTGTAGCATCAACCGCCCATCTGTTCTAAACATCCCACAATGCATTGTGGGCAGCCATGCTTGTAGGCTGTGTTTACTCACTCTGTGTTGTTGATTGTGTGCTATTATAAATCATGGTGGGAGATTTAAAAAAAAAGAGCTTTTATCACGTTCCTACGATTTGCGGCGCAAACTGTGTTTTCACTCTCCGACCACGAGGTCCTCTCAGAATGTTCTCTTCATATTTTCTGTCTTTGAATCTTCAAAACCATAAAAAGGAGAGAGGGAGAGAGAGAAGTGGATCTCGTAACGGTTGCTGGCGTTAGCGTGAGGGCTGTTCCACCAAATTCTCCAATACTTGTGTAAACTATTTGTATTATTCTGTGACGTTGGCTCTGCTGTGGTTGTTTTCCCAGTCTGCGGTGACATCCATGGGCAATTCTTTGATCTGATGAAGCTGTTTGAAGTGGGAGGATCACCGGCAACGACACGGTACCTGTTCCTTGGAGACTATGTTGACCGTGGCTACTTCAGTATTGAGGTAAAACGCTCAGTCCTACACTCATCCTGGGAGCTTTTGCATGAAATAACACCTTGTTGTTGTTTTTTTCACCTTTGTTTTGACAGTGCGTTTTATACCTTTGGTCGCTGAAAATCCTCTATCCAAAGACGCTATTTTTACTTCGTGGAAATCATGAATGTAGACACTTGACAGAATATTTCACCTTCAAACAAGAATGTGAGTAGCTCTCGGCGTTTATCATATTCGTTCTACTTTTAGCTTGTTCTTTTCTGTCTTTCTAATTTTCTGTGTAGACTGAAGCTATTTTAGTACAGATAACAATAAATGTGTCTGCTGGGAATTCTGTAATTCTGAGTTGAGGAAATTGTCTGTCGGCTACAGCAAAACATATGAAAGCACAGATTGTTTGCATGTACTAATGTCACAGCCTAAATTAAACACAATATATATATATATTTATTGTTATCTATGACAGAAGTGGCACATGGGAACAAACCAGTATATTCTTTCACTTTTTTTTTTTTTGCCATTGATGCAGCTGATGATAAGCATGTCTCCTCAGGTAAAATCAAGTACTCGGAGCAGGTGTACGACTCATGTATGGATGCATTTGACTGCCTTCCCTTGGCTGCACTCATGAACCAACAGTTTCTGTGCGTCCATGGCGGACTCTCACCTGAAATACACACCTTAGATGACATTAAAAAGGTATTAACAGCTGGCGCCAGGTCTGTTTGCGTTCGATTGTTTGTGTTTTTCGTGGTTGTTAAAGCCTGTGCTTCTTCTTATTTGTGCAAAGTTGGATCGGTTCAAGGAGCCACCGGCTTTCGGACCCATGTGTGACCTGCTGTGGGCTGATCCACTGGAGGATTTTGGCAACGAGAAAACCCAGGAATATTTCGGCCACAACACGGTGCGAGGCTGTTCTTACTTCTACAGGTGAGCTGGTTCTTCTTCTGCCCTCCAGTGCTCTGGACCATGTGAGTCATTATATGTTTTCTAGACTTAGAGCCTTGACAAAAGTACAGGGAATGTCTGTTGCTATGGCAGTCAGACAGACAGAAGGACGTGGTCTGCTGGGGACCCAATGAGACAGCGGGTGAACATGGTGTTGTGTGAATTCTTTGCTGCAGCAAAGTCCAAATAAGTAAACGCCTCTGAAAACATAGAATGAGCTAAAGGTGGTGCTTTAAAACGGAATGTGAGCCTCGCTCATTCTTGCAAGGCTCTGTTTACGCTCTTGAGAGTGAATAATTCTTACAGCCATGGGTTGCAAAGTGATGCCTACAGTTCAGTGAGTGCAATCTTTTTAAGGTGTTTTTGCACAGCGTGTTTTTGTATGGGGGGCGTGTCGGTTTCTTGTAGCAGGGGCAGTGCTGCCCTTCGACATTAATGTTCTTGCTCATATCAAAAATAGATGTTATGATTATGCTTTTTTTAGCTGAGATTAATCATTAATTGCTACTTGATGAAAACATTTAACATTGAAAACCCCATTTACAGACTCAAAAATCTGTTTGTTAAATCTCTGATTCACTTTGACTTTTCATGGTTGGTGTATAAAGATACCAAGAACAATTTATAACCTTTATTTATTCATTCACTCAATTAGGAGGGGAACGAGCTGCTCGGCAGAGGACTGCACTCCCTGAGTGCTTTTCTAGATTTATCATGCTGCCACCAATTTTTTTAAGTTTTAAAAGAGACATAGAAAATAATAAGCTCAATATATAAGCATGGGATTCTTATGTAACTATTCAACCAGAGCATGTGGAGGGAGGAGAGCGAGCGCTGTCCTAATATTGTTGTCAGATGGAAGGGAGCTGTGGAAGTAGGTGGTGATGGGGAGAAGAGATTTGTTTTCCAATTGTGGTGATAGTTTTCTTAATGAAGGTTCCAAACAGCACAGGCAGCTGCGTGGGAGCTGCAGTCCTGCTCACATTACAAGTGAGCCAGCGAGATTTAGTCCTCAATGCAATGGGAAATGTGTACAGAATAATTTGCGTTTCGGTGGATACAAGGAAATTTGTCACAGGTGACATTTGCTTCGGATGGTTTCAGATGAACTCGTTCCGCTGTTAAGTGCGGACTTCATGAGGCTTAATGGAGAACACAGTGGAAGCAAGCGTGTACATATTTACATCCTAACTTCCCCTTTCACCATCAGCTGTTCAGCGGTCAGTGAACACAAGCGGGCTATTCGGATTAAGAGAAGGCCTCGGTGAGGATTATGCGGTGGCTGTGTGGAGGATGCTGCTGTAATAGTAATCTCTCGACCACGGCTTTGCTGTGCCTTTATTCTCCATCGTTATAGGAGTCTTGGCAAGCATACAGGATGCATGCAAGAAAGCATCTGTCTAAAATCAGAGAGTTGCATAGGCAGGTCGAGAAACGAGGGTGCAGTTGTTTGCTCTGAGGCTATATGTTGACCATTGCTGGTTGCTCCAATACGCCATGAATGCATGCGTTTGACATCTTGTCATATTGTTCTTGTTACAACTTCCAACTTCCATATAACCATTTCCATTATGCAAGATGCATGAAGCCTAACTGTTCTGTACTGCATCATTACAATATTGACGCACCAACTAACCAATAGACCTCATGACTTGGAGCAATTGTGATGAGGTACAGAATTAAATTTGACTTTAGGCAGACTTGAACACAATGACAACCAGCCTGACAGATTTTTATTAAGGGAAGGGAAAAAAAGTCAGTCAGTTTCTCACTCACAATGCAGCGTGTCCATCTATCTCTTTATCTCTTTCGCTCATAGTCACTTGTCAGATTCCTCCCATTCTCTCACTCACAGGCTCACCAACACATAATTGTGTGTTTTCGCTAAGGGGAGAGAAGGAATGTGAAGCAGCAGGCAAGAAATGTGTGTGTGCTGTCTTACCTCGTGCTAATCAGTAGTAGACTAATAATAAATAAGTGCATAATGTGTGCTGAGTTCTTAATTTTACTGTTTTAACGTGCCAATAGCGTGAGACAAAATCTGCTGCTTTGGAGCAATGAAAACATGACTTAACTAGAAAAGCACTAAGCGAGCGCAGACCTCCTCCGAGCAGCTCATTCCCCTCATAATTAGATTTACACCGTCCACATGGTGATCTGGATCATCACCAAAAGTTATGAATTGTTCTTGGTATCTTTTTATACACCAACCATGATAAGTAAAGGTGAATCGAAGTTGCTGCTTTTTGAGTCCATAAATGAGGTATTCTATATTAAAATGTAATATTTTTTTCCTGACTTCATTCTGGATCAGATACAGAAGACATTTTTCATGATAGTTCATATCTGACCCCTTTATGACTGTGATTTCTGGTGAGTGAATTGAATGCATATTTTACAATATTTTTGAAAAAGCCTCCATTATAATTCAATGGGAAAATCTAGATTTTTTTTGTCTCCAGACGGGTATCTGGATTGCTCTCGATCTAAGTTAGACCAAGACCCATCTTCAGATTCTTTTTTCATCAAGACCGACTTGTAGTTTTTCTGTAATCCTGAAAACAATCATACAAACAGCATCAAAAACATAACCTCCTTGGGGGGAGGTAAAAACTTTGCGCTTTCATTCAGGAGCTGTGGGAGCCGTGACGGCAGCGTTGCACCATATTCACGATCACGATCATGTGGAAAAGCTATTTCTGTCATTTACATAGTGGACACCAAGGGAATGTTAGCCATGTGACCTAGATATTTGAGGATGGCACAGTTTCACCAGGTGCTCGTGGCTCAGCAGTCGACTTGTTCTTCTTGCAGCACAAACCTTAGAGCGCTTTAATATTTTAAATGTTTCTGAAAGTTTGATGCGTCCATGCATGGTAGCAACTGTACAAAAGAGCTGGAAGAGCAGGTTATTGCTGGGGGGGGGGGGGGGGGGGGGGTATGGACTGTATGTTACTGTAGGTCTGGAAGAAAGGTGTCTGCAGCAGCAATCAATAATAATTAGGATAAGAATAAATCATTTTCATCAATTATTTCTATGAATCTCATCATGCTCCTGTATAATGAAGTTTAATAGTTAAACTTTGTGTTTTTGCTTTTTGCTGTAAAGAACTCATGAATGCGGATATAAAAGAGTTCATGTGTTCATGACTGAATGCATGTCATTGAATTAATGTTTAGTTTAATGTGTGGGATGAAACTCTGCAATATAAATTATCTTTGTGGAACTTGAAGATAAACGAGCTATGAGGCGACAAAACAAGTCAGTCACAACAATCGCCTGACCGCCACACACATAGAACTAAATATTCTGATCAACAAAGAAAAGCAACTCACTGAAATAAGTCAATTCTCAAATACTGTAATAGAATCGAGTGATTGGATATAGGTAAATGATATTAGCAGCTAACAGACACCAATGACTCAGCAAATACTTCACGCGGTAGCATGACTCAGAGATCTCAGCAATCAGTTTGATATCCTCAGCAGCACTTCAACCACATCTCAAACTTATTAATGCCCCATAAAATCCAGAGCCCTTAATATTCATCCTTGAGTTATCTGAAATCTAAAAGACGGATATCGACATCAGCACAGCTCCTCTCTTACTGCTTCTTTACAGCAAAAAAAAAAAAAATCACATCTTATGTCATGGAAGCCGACATTAGACCCTAATTCTAAAACATGGCAGCGTGACTTAACCAGTACGCAACACTTGGAAAGAATGCAGCATGTCTTCTGAGACAGAATCCTGCAACTTGATAAGATCTGGCATGATATATTTCATAAAAGACTGCAGTTAGAGAGCGTAAAACCAAGGCTGTGACGTTTGGAAGGGGATTGTGGAGGAAGTGTATCCTACTTTGTGATTGACATGTGCACTTCTTTCTAAAATGATGACCCAGAATGACGAACACCGCTATGTTCATCAGAATCATGTCAAAAAGGTTATGGATCCAGATCCTGGTATAGATCATCTCCAAAATGTGATCTCCTCTAGGATATGCTCGGGTCCATGAAGGATAAAAATATCATACAAATCCATTCATGAGTTTTTATGTAATTCTGTAAAGTGAGCCAAACACTTAACTTCCTTGGTAAAGATTAAAACGTGTAAATTATTGGATAGAGGAAATTCCACAGTCAGATAAAAGATGGGTCAAAAGGTTGATTGGAAAGCAGACGCCCCTACCTGAGATGTATATTTATATTATTTTCACAATTTGTTTTATTCTTCCCCCCATTTTCTTCATTTTGTTCTACTTTTATATATGTTTGTGGTTCTTGTGTAATTTCTATAACTGCAAATCAAAATGAGCATTGACAAGTATTTAAAGTGTATTTTTATGCATATATTTTACAGCTCAATTATAATACTAAACTAAAATTGTCAGCATGAGCACAAATAGAAATCTCTAAACTCTGCCTTGATCTAGTGGCGAATAATATCATCAAACCTTTGTGCGTGTCTCCGGCTGCTATTCATTCCTGGCATCCTTCTGCTGGGTGGGGGCAGGAAGCTCCGACTCCAGCTTAAGGGCTTGCTCCATATTTTCTTTTTTTTTTGTGTGCAACAGGTAGTTGTTGAATTGCGTTTTCACGCCCTTGCATCATCCACAGCGAGGCGTTCATAAATGCATTTATGAGTTATCTTTGCTCCTTCGCTGGTGTGTCGATACTGTTGGTGAGATTAGTCACCTGCAGCTTTACTGCAGTTCTGTGATGTGATGGGAGAACGTTTTTTTTTTTTTTATGGTATGTGGTTTTTAATTAAATTGCATTCAGTTAGGCGTTGTTTTTGTTTGCTGTTTTCCAGTTACCCAGCGGTCTGCGAGTTCCTCCAGAGCAATAACCTTTTATCAATCATTCGGGCACATGAAGCTCAAGATGCAGGGTATGTTACCCTGAAAACAACAGATGACCCCCACACACACACACACACACACACACACCAGCATTTAGCAATAATAGAAGCATGCTGTGTTACCCTCCATCTTTGTCTTTGCCACCACGTCGCTGCCTCCAAGCTACCGGATGTACCGCAAAAGCCAGACCACTGGATTCCCGTCCCTCATTACAATCTTCTCAGCACCAAACTACCTGGATGTTTACAACAATAAAGGTCAGAACATCACGCTGCAGAGGTGTACACTCTTAAATCCTGTTTCCATGACCAGCCTCTGCAGAAATCAGATCAGGATTGCGTTTCA
The DNA here is from genome assembly GCF_040956055.1 of Brachionichthys hirsutus. Classification (NCBI taxonomy): domain Eukaryota; kingdom Metazoa; phylum Chordata; class Actinopteri; order Lophiiformes; family Brachionichthyidae; genus Brachionichthys; species Brachionichthys hirsutus. The sequence continues at coordinate 8,689,930 of NC_090906.1, read as the reverse complement.
AACCACCTCAGATCAGGTTCAAACATTTTGCTTATCAGAATGCATTTATCAGAATAAGCTTATTGCCATTGTCAGTGAGGGCACATTCGACCATGAACATTTTGAAGTAATTTGAAGTCTGAGCAAGGAAAAGGGGCCATCATGGCCTCCCATTGCATGGTTAAATGTAGCTGCAGCTATTGTTTGAGCAGGCGTAAGAAGGCTTCAGGGAGCCTCCGTTGGCTTGTGCTCTCTGATCTGTGCCACGGTTGCTATGGGCTGAGGGAGATGGGGGAGCGTGGGAGGGATTGTCGGCATTGCTAACTATCTTCATGTGTCTTTATCCCTCTTGATGTAACAGTGTCAGCAAACCCTGGGCTCAGCACGGCCATCTAGTGGCGTGAAATCTCATTGTCACATGTGTGCACACGGGGCTGTTTAAAGAGGATGTAACTTCACCAGACATGATTACGTCTGAAACACAAAAGCACTGCTGTGCATACAGCAATGGCAGTTTAGAGCGTTTCTGTTCGAGACAGAAATGACGGACGCTGTCCTGCAGCATCTGTTTGCTATTTTGACCAAAGACTGGCACAGATGTTTCATACAAGTGTCTGGGAACTGCCTTAACTTGTGGAAAAAGGGTAGAATATGTCACCCTTAAAACTAAAAGTAAAATAGACAAGCAGTTTATCACTGAGTTTCAAGATTTAAGAGGAGCATGTGTCTTTTCTTCTCCGACAGCTGCTGTACTCAAATATGAAAATAATGTCATGAACATCCGACAGTTCAACTGCTCCCCCCACCCATACTGGCTTCCCAACTTCATGGACGTCTTCACCTGGTCTCTGCCATTCGTCGGAGAGAAAGGTAATCATTCCTCTGATACCCGTCAGATGTTTTTAATGCAAGAACCACATCCTCATCCTCGATCTGATTGGCTCAGGGACTGTATTCTGCTTCCTCCCCAGTCACTGAAATGTTGGTGAATGTGCTGAGCATCTGCTCTGACGACGAACTAATGAATGATGAAGATGAGATCTTTGACGGTAAGACACTTTTGAGGAAGATCGGGCGTTGATTTTCATATCACAACGTACATTCACTGCATTCTGGTTGTGCTGATATAATCTTTGCTATCGAGTCCCATTGACATGGGATTACGGTACGTACAGTATAACCATAGTAGTTCTGAGTCATGTGGCGCTTTAGAGTGTTTCTTGTGCATTATACAAGCTTATAATGACAGTATTTATTGTACCAGAGTTAATAACATTCTGTATTGATATATTCCTTTCCAGCCAATGCAGCTGCAGCACGCAAGGAGGTGATCAAAAACAAGATCCGTGCTATTGGGAAAATGGCCAAAATGTTCTCAGTTCTCAGGTAGACTTTGTGTTTTTTTTTTTTGGCATTAAGGACTTTGCTTATTTTTGTAATTGTGAGACATGACGTGTGTTGCATTAGTGAATCGGTAAACTTTGTTGTCTTTTACGGGATCTTGGTTCAGTGAAGTTTTACGACCTGTTTACGTGTCTGCATGTTCCCTGCAGAGAAGAGAGTGAAAATGTGTTGACGCTTAAGGGCCTGACGCCCACTGGCATGCTGCCGAGTGGAGTTCTCTCTGGAGGCAGGCAGACGCTGCAGAGTGGTGAGTCCAGGGCGTAGCAGAAGCCGTTTCTCTGCCTCTCCTCACTCTCGTTTATTTCATCAGCCCTTCGCAGCACTTTCATTGGCCTAACCCATCACTTTGCGCATTCTTCTTCTCTTAATTAAGCCTCACGGCGATGCTCTGATCGTATTTAAATTAGCAAATAAATAAATAAATAATCCAAAGCGATTTCTTATAATATAACGTCTGCATTACAGTGGCCACAAGAACTTGTTGCTACGAGCCATCATTACAACAGAACCCTGGTGGCTTCATTATAAACATCATGAATGTGAAGCCACATTAAGCCGAGTCATCTCTAGGTGGCAGGAAAAAAAAACAGGCTCACATCAAAATAACGGAACTCCTTCTGAATTCTGCAGACGCGAAACATCACTGGAACCCATTTTATGGCCCCTCTGTCACTCTCTAGAGTTTTTATTAATTCTCAAATAGATAATATATCTATCTCTATTCAAGTCTATAGAAGCATCTATTTTAACATTTTAATCTTTGATGCTTTAACATTAAAATCTTGTCCCCAGCAAGGCTTGTCCTGTCCTCTCATCCTAAATGCACTCTCTCTTTTTTCCTCTGTCTCACCCAAACCCCATCCTACATCGACACCGACTCCCTGTTTTTCTCATGCATGATGGCACTCCTCCGAGATTCGCTGCCCTGCCAAACGAACATTTTTACCTCATCTGGCCTCATGTTTTGTTGGCCGGGCTGCGTTTAACATTTGCATGGCTTTATCAGGAGTAACCTGCTCCCCTCCTCCCCCCCTCAGCCACCATCGAAGCCATTGAAGCCATCGAGCCGCAGGATGAGGACAGAGAAGGTAAACCTGGGCTCCTATCCCTCTCGACATACAGGTGTCCTGCTACCGAGGCCAATCGGTTATAATTCCATCCAATAGCATTTCATACGACAGCTTGGCGCTACAGTTGCTTGCACTTTGTTTTGCAATATTATTGATTTATCCAAATCCAACAACTTGATAATGTTGTTTGCATTTTGAGAAGAAGGGGGGTATTTAGGATTATGATGAGATAGATGGGTGAACAGATGAAAATAAATCCAAGCTCCTCCATGTGTGTCTCTCTTCCAATCTCTACCTGTAACATATTTGGGCTTGAGCCTTACAAAACTGGAAGAAACAGAGGGAACATCTCAAATAAACAGGGACAGCTTTTAAAATGCTGCACAGTCAAGTAATGCTTAATTATCCGGGACTAGACTATTCAATTATTTTTGGAATTGGCTCGTAAGTGGCCTCCATCTGGTTCATAAAGTGGTTGCGTGCACAAGAACAAGAAACCAAAACGTCAACATGAAACAAGCATCCTGAAGCCTCAGATCTCTGTGGTGCCCCTGAAGTAAGCATTGTTCCCTAACCAGGAAGCTACGGTTTCAGGCAACAATTTATAGCATCAGCACAAGTATCTCTCTTTTTTCATTATTATTATTATCTTATAGTACATTGTGACTTGTTCCTAATTGAAACTGATCCAATGAGCGTTGGGATTTTTGGTTTCAATCTGTGCGAAGTTCCAACGACATGTGATATTTTGGGAGACGTCGGGAATATGTCGGATTGTGTCATTGCCATGAAAACCTGATCCCCTCGTGTGTGTTTCTCCATTCAGCCATCCGTGGGTTCTCCCCTCAGCACAAGATCACCAGCTTTGCGGAGGCTAAAGGTCTGGACCGCATCAACGAGCGCATGCCTCCTCGTAGGGATGGCGTCAACCATGTGGGCCACTCCATGGGGAAGATGAACATGTCGGAGGCAAACGGCACGGATGACAATAGCAACATCCAGTGATGCACTGTCTGAGCCTCCGGACCGTGCTGCTATTGCACTGTGCAGCAGGACATTGCCAAATCGGGACTTCAGGCCTCAGAACATAGAAATAAACCAGGCCCACAGACAGAACATGAAATCTGCAACAAATCTACAATGGATGAGAAAGGTCATTTTTTCATGACAGTATGTCATTGCACGGCTGGGGGAGGGGGGCAGCTGGGGTTCACCGCGGAGGGCAGGGATAAGGAGAGGCCAGCAGGCTGCAGCTTGACTGGGTGAAGGTTGTTTCTGCCTGTTGCTCTCTTTCTAGTTCAATTACAAACTGAATTGTCAGCAGTTGTGTTGTTCTGGGCAAACGTCTGCTCCTTCATTACAGGGCCTAACAGAAAGCGACTGTTGTGTTCCATGCCACACCGGTCGTTTCACTCTTTCATAAGATGTTAATTTGCGAAACGCTCACAAGTTCACTTCATGAGGAAACTTATCTTACATGTTTACCTACATGTGTTGCTAGTATTTACAAATCACACCATTTTGTGAGAGACAGAGCAAAAAAAAAAAAAGGAAGTAAAATGTATACCTCTTTAAGCCGGCAATACAATCTTACTATTGGATTTGAATTTATTGATTTACTTTGTGGTGTCCGCAGCTACTGAACCCACAGCAGATCAGAAGATTTGCATGTCTCCTCTTCTCTTCGGGACTGTTCCTTTCCTCGACTCCTTCATTGACACTCATTTCCTTGCAAGAGGTAACTTGGAGGTGGTGAGGAAAGAAAGGCGGTGGGGTGTGGATGAAAGGAGCATTTGGAAAATAGATTTCCATTATTCACTGTCAGTATCGCTGCATTAGAAATGAAAGAATTTAGTCTTAATTGATTTCATATTTTGGATGATTTAATCTGAAAACACAGAACCATACAAAGATGCAAGTTCATTGATGTGCGTAAGTGAATTTCAAAGACAATCTTTTTTGTTTTTTTCTTTTTAATACATTTTCAATGTGATAATATCTTAAAGTACTAAAAAGTACTACATGAAAAATAGAATGACATTCTACTAATTATTGAATGCATGCATTTGAAAATCTTTGTTTTGTGTGTCACGGTCAAATGCTATTATGTTTCTCCTGATAATTACAAGTTTAGACCAATCCCTTAAGCAAATTGAAGAATGTAATCATGGACAGAAATGTGATTTGTTTTTCAGTACAAGTTATACAAATTTATCAAAAGAAATGTTCTCTTGACAAATGAGCACAGTGTAGACCAAGTGTTTGGATTATAAATCCTGCCATGATGAATCTAAACATATTATTTCACATGTTTCTGACACGTTTTCTAATCCAATCAAATTCTAAAGTACGTCAACTTTGTGATCCAAGTAAAACATCAGTTCCCATCTTCAAATATTATTGAATACTTTAATTCTCTAATTTTTTGGATAGTCTGTTCAAAATAAATAGTTTGTGAAAGCCAAAACAGAGAATCCCAACCACAAATCACACATGATCATTTCTTTTCCAATATTTTTTCTACTTTATATTTCACCTTGCTATTTAATGATAAGGGTATGTGGAAAAAAAAGTGGACAAAAAATATTTTTTCTCACAGCATCTATGGTATGGAACGCATCAATGCATGCAATTAAGTTCCCAATTGTTACGTGAGATTATAATTGTGATAGTCGTGTTTCAAATAGTGAACTTGAATTCTTTTATTTTTGAATAATATTTGTAATTTTATTTGTCTTGTTTTATACATTTTATAAATAGGCTTCCTTTTATTGATTTGGTCCATTTTTCAATCTGTTATTTATTACCACTGCTTATAATTTTATATTTATTTACCATCATATGCAGAGATGTTCTTCTGGGGTTTGAAGACTTGCATTCATTTCTCTCTGTATTTTTGTTTTGTAATAATGATGTACAGAAAATGTTCAATAGTGTGAATGAATATAATCTCAAGGAAAAGCAACTTTCAGGCTGCCAAAGCATGATAGCATGGTTTTCAGATGTAAATGGACACAAAAGGAAATCATGTGTCACACTTAACAGGAAACATTGTCCTCTGGTTATATTTATTACTGATGATATTATTGTTACAATTTAACTTATGGTTATTTGCCTTCCTCTGTTATTGGCTATTGTATGGTCTACATGCATATTTCAACAAAACAATTATAATGGATTTTATCTCACAATATTTTTATTCTCTATAGAAATATGTTTTCGCATTTGACTTCCTAAATGATTCACATATTGTAAGCATGCCCTATGGGACAGATCACATTTTTTTACTCTTGAATAAAATATGCATGGACAAAAATGTATAGTTTAAAACTCTCTGATGCATTTATCAAGGTCATCCACAAAGGTCACTTATTTCCACATACAGCTGCTAAAGGTTTAGACAATAAAATATTAATGTGTTACTTTACAATTTAGCCAACCAATTTAGTACGATTAAGCATCATCTTCACGCTAGTTTCTCATAGTTAGATACTATCTATCTATTTTTTTCACCGTAGGCGCAGCAGATGCGCTTATGAAAGTTTTTTAAAAATTAAATCAGTTCTATCTTAATAGTACGTAATTCTCCCCTTTATGTTCTTGAACGCAGCATCACTGTACTCGCTGATGTTACTCGCTCGTCGGGGTTTTTTTTTAAAGTATTGTCGGGAAATAAAATACAAAAATGTTACCCCCCGAAGATGCTAATAAGTAAATAAAGTAAATACAATTTATTTCAACCAACTATCAATACCCATTTCTGCATCTATCAGTGACCCGGATATGACGTCACATCCTCACAATCCTCCAGCCCCGTTTTGCGGGGTGTCCGCTGTCAGGGTAGCTCTCGAAATAGCCGCTAACCATCATCGTACAGCAGAAGCCGTCAAGCTGTCTTAAAATGGCCCGTCGACCGGCCTGTTTGCAGCCTGACAGCAGCCGCCATCTGCGAACCGTGTGAGGAATAGCTAATCGGATACCTAGCGTTAGCCGTAGCGGGACAGACCTCCACAGACAGCAAGTGGATCGGCGAGCTAAAATAGCTCCGTAACGGGGAAATGGACAAAGAGGAGGCGGACAGGCTGATTGAAAAGGCAAAGCTGTGTTTACGGTCGGGACGGAAGGACCGGGCGCTGCAGCTGCTGTACGAAGCCCAGAATACTTGCCCCAGCACCCGGGCCAGAGGTAAAATGAACTGACGCACCTGCCCAGAGGCAGGCTGGCAAGCTAACGTAGCAGCATCGTGCTAACTAGCAAATAAAGGTTAGCTGATAAGAATAAGGTTGATTTAGAACGCCATGCTAATACAATTCAAGAAAAAATATCTATAAAGCAGGATGCGATAATCTTCTTGGGGCTTTTTGGACATTAAATAGAATTGAAAACAGTTAGAAAGACATTATAGGCCAAGTTTATAAACTGCTATTCCACAGATAAGCAGGTCGGTGTTAGCATCATGACAGGAAAAGAGGAGGACGACGACACTTCATCAGATTAAGAGCAGCATTTATCAACGCAAACCTGCAAGGAGTGAGGAGTTTTATCATATCAAAGGTTTCAGAGAATCTGGAGATATAATTGCAAGCATGCACGAAAACCATGGCTGAGTAACCTTTGACCCCTCTGCGGATCAAAAACAGTCGGGTGTTATTTTCTCTTTTAACGTGTCTTCAGTCTGGATGTTCGGGTCTTGTCTTATAGATGCATGTCAGGACTCACAAGTGACTCATCTGACCTCTCTTTATGTTTGCAGTGCTGATAGATGCCATCGTACGGAATGGCGGCGCGGCGTCTCCAGAGGAGAACCACGTGCCCCCGCCGGCGGGCTGGAGAGACGAGGACCTCAGACGCAGAGAAACGAGTCAGCCGAGCGGCGACGACAAGAAGAGCTACACGGAGGAGCAACGGCAGGGCGTCCTCAGGTGCGCCGGCGGTCCTCAGCCTTCCCATCGCTCCTAATAAATAAGCGACTATTGACTTGTGTGGCATGTAAACGGTAAATATCACATTGAGGAATTCAAATAATCCGCTCTGATCTACTTTTACTGCAGGATAAAGAATTGCAAGGACTTCTATGAAATCCTGGGTGTCCCTAAAGATGCCGGCGAGGAGGATTTGAAGAAGGCGTACAGGAAGTTGGCCCTTAAGTTTCACCCTGACAAGAACTTTGCTCCTGGAGCCACAGACGCTTTCAAAGGTTTGCAGAAAAGAAAGATCTGGTGCTACAATTACGCTGATATTTATTGGTGTTTGCGAACAAACATCAACACGAAGTTTCCCTTTTTAATAATAATATCATTTGTAATTGTAACCACAACCGTCCTCTCCCAACAGCAATAGGCAACGCTTACGCGTTGCTGAGCAACCCAGAGAAGAGGCAACGGTACGATCAGTACGGAGACGCATCTGCAGCTCAGGAGGCGCCGCAGCCCTCCGGTCACAGCCACCCCGGGCACTACCGAAGCTTCCACAGGGACTTTGAGCCCGACATTTCCCCCGAGGAACTCTTCAACATTTTCTTCGGAGGAAGATTCCCCACAGGTTTGTGTTTTGCGCTCGCATGAGTGTGTCAACAACGGCTGCTGTGACGGAAGGTCGAGAGAAGGGTTCTGCTGAAGTAGACGGCGTCGGGGTGATCATGCTGTCTGATCCCCATTCATTCTAGAACACATTAACTACACGTATTTATTTTAAATGTCAAATTGTTTTGTACATTTACTACGGTCTGGTTTGTTAGTTTTTCTAGCCACAGTAATGGCGTTGTATTTGAATTTTAATATTAAAGTCATTAAATCTTTACTTTGAAAATGTGCCAATACCTTCTTAAGTCCAAAAATAATGCAAACTATTATTGTGGAAGTGTAGCTACTATAGAAGGGTGTGTGTGTGTGTCTGTCTCTCCAGGGAATATCCATGTGTACACAAACCAGGGCGCCTCCTACTCTCAGTTCTATCAGCCTCGCCGCCGCCGCGCATACGAGAGGCGTGAGGAGGTGGTGGAGGAGAACCAGAACCAGAGTCAGGTCAGTGGCTGCAGAACATGAGGAGGAAGCATCAAGCATTATTCTAACGTCATGCGCCCGACATTATTACTGACATGGTGCCGTTCCCCATGTTTAATTCCATTTTGTGTATTTATTTCCCTCTTAACTGAAGAGCCCTTTCTCGCTTTGGATGCTGACGGTTTCTGTCCGACGCTGCACGCGTGTACAAAACATGGCTGTCGCTGAATGCTTTGTAATCTGTGCTGATTTCGTCTTTCCCCAGAACACCTTCACAGCTTTCCTGCAGCTTCTCCCCGTGCTGGTGCTAATCCTCATATCAGTGTTTACTCAGATGATGGCCACTAACCCGCCCTACAGTCTCTTCTATAAACCGTGAGTCTGTTCTAACCAATAACCGCAGCCCCGGTGACATTGCACTCGCTCCCTGGGCTCACTGTCATCGATAACCATAGTTGCACCGTGCAAAAAAAATGTTTTCGTGATGTTTTGGGTTTCAGGGCCATGGGACTGGTGGTGTCGAGGGAAACGCAGCACATGGGCGTGCCGTACTACGTGGACAAAAGATTTGAGAAGGAATACCGCGGCGCGGCGCTAGACGAGCTGGAGAAAACCATCGAGAGCGACTACATCGAATACCTGCAGAACAGCTGCTGGAAAGAGAAACAGCAAAGTGAGCACGGCGTTCAGCTAGGCTAGCCCTGCGGAGGACGGCCCGGACTACGGGGGCGAAACGAGGCGTTTTATAGCCACTGAGCAAAGCAAGTCAGGAAATTGAAGAATAAAATGATCTTTTCAGGTTGGAATATTCCTTTTGAACGTGTGGTAGTTGCGATGCTTCTTTGTTGTTGTTTTTGTTTTTCAGTCATGGTCATGCTCTCCTCCTTTTTCAGAATCTGACCTGGCAAACCTCGGACAACTGTACCGAGACGAGCGCTTAAAGCAGAAGGCGGAGTCGATGAGGCTGGACAACTGCGAGAAGCTGCATCGATTGGTCGGCCGTCAGAGAGGCAAATAACGACCGGTCAAGAGGAGAACGCGGGTTCTTTACGGACTTTACAATATTTCATTTAATTCAAGCGTGTCATTTGTCCAATCTGGCCACTCTGGAAATAAATTTCCTTTTAGGTACGGCGCAGCCGGTGGGAGATTACGCCACTGGGAACAATGTGCCTTCCCTCCTCTTCAATGGTAGAAATCAAGAGTTGCACGTTTGCTGCAAACTCACTGTGACAGTCTCTGAGCCTATAAACTTTCTTATAGAAATGGCACGACGTTATTGGGTGTCCCTTTTGGGGGTTATGAAGGCCTTCGTATGTTCACACATGCATTGTTGAGGTTTCTTTTCATCACCTGTATTTATTTTGTGTCGCTGCTTAAATTTTAGGTTTATTTATTTCATGGATGGTAGAGGACATTAATGACATATAAAAACACTAGTATTTGGACGGATCTAAGATCTTATGCACGGTGCAATGAAAGGACCTTTTTATTTATTAAGACAATTCTTACTATAGAATCTTTACTGTAGGGAATCAGGCAAGCTGACCTCTGGCACTGCAGCAAGAAGGAGGCGCGTTAATGTGCCCGCTGGTGGAAAAAATGGTTTCAGTTGCCAAAAAATAAGTTTAGTTTTCCACTTCCTGCTTGATTGATCCATAAGCTTCAAGGAGGGAGGAACCAGTGTTTTCTCTGCAGACACGTTTGAGGTTTAAGATCAAGGTTTAAATGACTTTTGTGTTGAAAAAGAGACCATATTTTTGCAATACGAGTCATCACTAGTAGAGTCTGCCTAAATCAAAAAAAAACAATCCCAGTCCAGCATGGTGTTCTGTATAAAGACCCGTTTTCACATAAAGAAAACATTTAAAAATTCGATTAAGTATTAATGAACGCGAGTCGAGATCTGTCACAGAAACCAGAATACTGACCTTTTTTGATCGGTTTTCTCGGACGCTAAAGTTTGTGAAATTTTCATTGTTAATCACAAATCATTCAAATCCAATATTGATATTTGCGCACTGAGACTGTTAGGCTGCCTTAGCTGATCTCATACTTGTGAAACGTTCAGGTTCATCTCAAGCACTTTTTAAGTTGGTATTTGATATTGTGTTGGACTTCCTGTTGCATGCGCCCTAGTGAGTTTGATTTGTTACATCTTTTTGGGTGAACACTCGAGAATAACTGATGTTAAATCATTAGAATATTCAGGTCTGCGCTGTAATTCACAAATTTCTCAAACTGACTGTGATGCAGAAAAATCAAGTTGAAGTGTGGTAGGACACTTGAGCCACGTTTTCAGCCAAGAATAGCAGAAAATTAAAGATTTAACCAGAAGATGATTCCCCGCCCCGTGTGATTTGTTTGTTTTTTTTACTCCAAATGTTAGCTTTCAATTTCTATCCTCTGATCATCTGTTGGCTTAACACACCTTTACTTCTGTTCCAACTAGTTTAACAAATGAACGCTCACTCTGTGGAGGTAATAGCAGGGAAACATGAAACATGCGGGCGTAGTCGTAGACGAGAGCAGTAATGTGGCAACTTTTAAAAAAAGAAGCTGTCAGGCTGAGTGAAAGCCATAGAAATGTTTTATTGACCATGCTAATCCATAACACTGAACATGACTAAACAAAGCTAATGCAATGTGTTCTCCACAGTGAGAACCTTCTGGATGAATGTGTCCATCTCATAAACCCGTGTTGCTGCTGCTTCCTAAACCATTCCTGAGAAAACCATTTCCTGTTACACAAAATGTAATGGTGTCATGAGAGCAGAGCAGAGATTAATAAAGTAAGGGCATGAAATATTAGTTTTTTGACACCATCTTTGATTGGACAGCAAGGTAAAATTTAAGAAAGAGAAGGTTATTAAATAACAGGGCATTTCCTCAAATACTGACAGTGACTCAGAATATGGACGTGAGTCCCGGAAGGGAAGCACGGATGAGCACAGACCAAACGAAAAGATGATGTCAACGTTTATCATCTGATTTCATACCAGCAATGAAAATATATATATTTTTTCTTTTCTATGTGACCCATATCAGGAACGGCAATCAGAAAGTTTAGCCTCTGCTTTTACACATCTCCTGCATAGTCTTTTCATCCATCGTGCTTTTCAGTCGCTTTGTATGCTAGCAGTAATTTTTACCTTCATTTATAAAAACCTGATGTAATTCAGAGCAGGTTAAATCTTCCAGATCTGCAACTGGGTTTATGTTTGACCTTGCTATTCTAGTAATCTGGGATTACACACTATGTAATCCAAGGCTGCCTCAGAAGAAATGATCTTCTCCGCAACACAGTGCCTATTTAACATAGAGTGCAGGTTATTATACGGGCCTGTGCAAATGACAGAATGAATTCAGTTTGATGGTATCGCGTCTTTCACTTCGACAATGAGGAAATGTCAAAAATATTTTCGCACGATCATTTCTTCATCTTGAGATCAGCTTCTATGGCACAACGGCGCCCCCTGGTGCCACCGTCCTACAAAGACAGGGAAAAAGAGCCATTGTTAAACCACCGGACTGGAGACTGAAATTACAAACCAGCAGCGCTTCAAGAAAACAAAGTATTTCAGGCAGGAAGGAACTTACAAAAAGAGAAAGGAGGAAGGCAGGAGAGGACATGGAGACAGAGTCCTGTAAAAATATCCCATAATCAACATTAGTAGTCCTTCACAGCATCACGCAGCAATAATGCACCTTAATACCTGGTGTGATTCAACACTCAATTATCCACAAAAACGGTTCAGGATGAATTGAACGCCTTTCTTCATAGCAGACCACAAAATATGCAAAACTCCACAGTGATTAATAAATGGTCGTTCTTTACGCGATTGTTTACCATTTTCAAATCACAACAAATCTGTTTTGGCCTCATTCCTTGCCTTCCAGATGATCTTTCCAATAATAACAGAAGGGAACACCAATGTGTTCTTTTTGTTTAATTTAGGATTAATATCAGATTAATATCAGATGCAGCTAAAGGAAGCGTCGATTAGCTGATGTCTGAACTTCACTGTGATGGTTGCATCAAAGGCTACAAACCAATGCTGTGCTTTGAAAAGTGGCAGGCGGGTCTACTGTCTTCTCCCTTTGAATCAACCTCGTCTCTTCTTCTGTACTTTCTTCTTTTGACTAAATTCGAGTGAAGCACCTTGTCAGTGGAGTCCTGCTTGTGCGCGTTCTCGCGGCCCCTCAGGCTCCTGGAGGTGATACCAGACTCTGAGGTTTCCATGATGAGCTGCGTCGCCAGAAACTGCTGGATCTGCTCAAGGACGTCACGCTGCATTTCCACGGCCATGTGGTACACGTCGTGATCCAGGCTGTTGTACATGACTGCGTTTTGAAACATCAGCATGATCTCTCTCTGGAATTCAGCAGTGGTTCGGATCAAGCCGGTCTCGATGTTCTTCTTTATGGTGGCCAGGTCCACGGGCCTAAAGCAGCGAAAGCAATGTGTGACGGATGAGCTGTGAAGGCTCCCGATTGGTGGCTGTCCATAATACAATATCATCTAGCAAAGGCAACTGTTTATTTATTTTTTTCCACAAATAGGAAATGTAAATACTGCTGCGCTTACCTGTGCACAATACTGCGGTACCCAGGTGCAATTTCATCAGTTACCGGCTGCAGAAACACATTTGCATACCTACAACAATTCCACAGTAATGACTTGTTTCAGTAATAACAAGACTCTGAGCATCAGTGACTGCTATTAGTGTTCATTCTGCTATTAGTCCCATTCTGACCTGTGATTGGCTGCCGCACGCCAGACCAGCATTATGGCTTTCTTCCAGATCTTATGAGCCTGTAGCGCCTCCTGGTGTTCACTGCACATTGAGCTGAAACTCCTGTCGCTATCCGGTGAAAATGAAAAACCAAAGCACGCCTTTGAACACGATCTACGACTATAACTTCATTGCTGTATTTGTCTGGAAGCGTCTCACTCACAACTGCGATGAGGCGGGGCTGCTGGGGATGGAGTCTGCAGTCGTGTCGAGCTGCAGAGAAAAGGAAGCTGCTTGGGGGCTAAACCGATCCTCCGCGTCTGGCTCGGAAGAAAATCTCTGCATCGTGTCGCCCTCTTCTTCTCCACATTCCTCTCGACCATTGACCTCGCCGTGCGCTTTCATCCCGGAGGCAGTCTTTCCTCGCCCGACACTTGTTCCGGCCACTGCCTTCATGTCCTGCGAAGGAGAAAGATTCCGGGAGAGTCAAACTTTAGAGCTATGCATTCGTAATGTCATTCACTCTGCCCTCTTGGGCGCTGCTATACCTTTGTTTGCCTTCCTGTCAATGTGCTGTCTCCTAATACAGAGTCTGCCGAGATAGAGATGAATAATGAGAAGAAAATGCGAAATACAACCCTGCAGGTGAACCTAAGGGAATGCTAGTCTTCATCTGAGGGCGTGCATACCTCCGTGGGGTTTCCCAGGTCTTTGCCGTGCCCATTTCTTACTGATGGTGGCATACGTGTCTCTGGTGTCCAGTCTCACTGCCTCTGGCTGTGGCGGTTCTCCAGACTGGCAGTGGTGCAAGCTCTTCAAGTTGCAGGAAGATGAGGAGGCGGGGGTCAGGTTCCTCAGTCCCATGGAGAATGCCACGAGGCAGTTATCTCCACACTTGCACAAAGAGGAGAGAGAAGCAGAAGTCCTACCCTGAACTTCACATGTGTCTGTCTTCCCCTCCAGGCTGCTGCGAGGAGACGAGGACTGCGAGGACTTTGTGGCCTCTGTGGGCACTGAGGGCTGAGACTTGTGGGGCTGGAAAGGCCCGCAGGCACTGGAAAAAGCATGACTGTTCTCCACACGCCGTAACGGAGCAGCCTCGGATGCAGCTGCACCCAAAGCCTCCGCAGCCTCGTCTCCCTGTGGAAGAACAGAGAGGAGGCTATGGCTTAAATAATACACTTTCTTTCACAGCCGTTATTTCAGCAGCGATGCACGCGAGCCGAGTGTTGTCATAGCTCAATAGGAATAGCGTTCCTTTAAAATCTCAAGCAGGAATTATATTTACTTTTGTTCAGTTATTGATTCCAGGTGCTGCAAAAGTATTTCAAACGATTTGTCCTTTTCATACCTTGTCCTCAACGGTGGCGATAACGTCTCCCGCAGTCTTTAGGTCCAGCTCGTCACCCATGTAGGACACAGTTACGTCCTCCTCACGCTCTGACACCTTATCCTCTGCAGAGGCAACTCTTTGCATCTCTGCAAACAGACAATTAGGTTTTTGTTTCCTCTCAAAATACAATTTTAAGCGAGTATCAGTATCACAAGAAGTTTGTAAATTCATGCATTTTATATGTATACTAAATCTAAACTGTAATATTTATTATTATGTGTTAAGGGTCTGACATAAGGAATATAGGGAGGTTTAGCCTGTGGATGATGCGTCGAGTGCTTTCGACACAGGGCGACGTGGACAAACCTTTATTTGCTGAGGCAGCAGAGTCAACAGAAACAGGAGCGACGGATGGTGAGTCTGCACAGACCATGAAGTCTAATGGGGGAGGGAACTGGGTGGGGCCCGGCTCCAGGAGGCGAGATAGCATCGGGGCACCTGCCATTCAAGCATTCACATTAACAGCTAGCGGACAATGCAGCTTCCAGCTCCTGTATGAGCAAACCGCTATCACGAATATATAGAAAATTCAGTCGGTATTCAAAGAAAACAAATAGAATTCATTCCACTAAACCTATCCTTCATTTTTATTAAATTATATGCATGCAATGGTATTCTGAAACGTTGTAATCTCTACCTCTGTCATTGCTTCTGTCCGTCTGTCTGACTATGTTCAAGATATCTTAATGTTTTTTTTTGATTTGATTCCAAAATCTGGGTGTGCAGTAAAGACTTTCTAAAGGAATCATTTAAAAAAAGATCAAGAGCATTTATTCTGCTAATATTTATGAACGATGATTTATTGTTTCTGTACCTTTTGCTTTTAAATTAAAATATCAAGAAGTATTTGAATGAATAAATGTTCAGTGTTAATCTAAGAGCTGTTCTCCTATCTTCTTATGGATTCTTGTTTACTATTAAAATAGATATGTCCCTAATGACCTTTTATTATAAGCTTTTATTGTGGTTTGGTTTGGAAACTATTGGCTTCAGTTTCTTGGTAACGGCGTTGAAGGAGTCATGCTGTCTGAAATACAGTTACCTGTACCTGCTGCCTGGGAGAGAAGCTGACCGGGTGGACTGAGCTGCGTCTCATGTGCTGCTGTGGGATTTGCTGTGGACAAGTCGCCATCCCCATTCTGAGAAGCAAACACAAAAACGATAAAATGTCATTTTGTGTATCAACCTGCAATCTTCTAAATTGATGATTCGCACAATTCATTACGTTGATGTTCATAATACAAATCTATATGAACATCTATAAGAACATTTGATTGGGATTCCTGTGTGTTCTAGTTTACAGCCCATAGGGGGCAGTGTAAGTTAGAGCAGACACGTTTGTAGAGGAGGAAATGTTCTACTAAAAGATTAACAGAACTCGTCAGAAGGAAACTGCAAAGAAAACAGCCAGATATTTCTACTCTGCAATCACTCCTGGAAAACTCCCAAGATTCTGGCCTCTTGGTCCGCATTGTCAAACCTATTACAGGAGCGTGTTGGACTCCGGCAGGGCTGCCCGCTATCACCGGTTCCGTTCATAATCTTTATGGACAGAATTTCTAGGCACATCCGGGGGCGGGCGGGGGGGGGGTCTTATTCACGAGTGAGGGAAGGACGGAGCGTGAGATTGACACATTGAGAGGAGTCAGCTGAGGTGGCTGGGGAATCTATTTCAGATGCTTCCCTAGGAAGCTGTCCCGGGCATGTCCCTCCGGGAGGAGGCATCCTGGAAGACCTAGGACACGTTGGAGGGACTGTCCCTCAGCTGGCCTGGGAACTCCTCGGAATCCCCACAGAAGAGCTGGAGGTGGTGTCTGGCGAAAGGGAAGTCTGGAATTCCCTGCTTCGACTGTTGCCACCGCGACTGTTACCTGGCAGATTTTAAGGGCTGGATGTTTGCAGGAATCATGAGATGTTTATAAAATTCCAAACTGGGTTTATTGACCATAACACTTAGAATGTCACAAACACAGCCGCGAGAGTGAGATGCATGTGGTGTGAATCTACTCGCCGTCCACATCGTACGTATAGATGGTGTATAAAGGTGATTATTGAAAGACTTGCTACATACCAGTCTGAAATTTGTGGCCAGAATATTGCCCTTCTTCAGTAACTCTGACAGGAGTGGGGACGGCGACGGCGTGTCTTTCTGCACCTCGAGCTTCTTTTGGCTGTGCTCATTCAGAAGTGGCCCGTGGTTTACGTTGTCCTTACCAGGATCAGAAGGTGCACAGATTGTCATTAATCTGACCAATCCTGAATGCTAGAGACAGAGAGAGGGGAGCGTGAAGTCACGTTGCCATAACAACCCTTTCAGTGATTAAACCCAAAGTCAGCTCTTCTATCGAGGTCTTTCTAGGAATAGGTGGGAATATTAGAATTATTTTTGGAAGATAATTAACAAAGATTACATTATTAAAATGCTGGGATGTTTTATTTTAAGATATAACTCAAAGTTTAAAGCTTTATTCAGATTTTTTATGATAAACTATTTATCTCCAAAAAAATATCAGTAATTATTTTTTGTCCCAAGAAATATGTGTGATAAATGGAAAGGAGTCCTTTTATAATATTCAGTGACGTACGTTTTTAGCCGAAGCAAGCTCCAGTGTCCGGCTCTCACATGGGTCACCCGGCCTGAACTCCTGACTCAGGGAGCAGTCTGAGGGGGAATGGATGGGGATGCCTGACATTTGCTTCGGTGTGTTCTTTGCCACCTGCCTGGCTGGAAGAGGGAGGGGCAGCAGAGAGAAAAAACATTTTCTCAGTCATACCAAAAACTGATATTCAACTCCCACTACTGGATTATAATCCCATTCATAGCCAGAGGAGGAGATACCTTGATAGGCAGCATCTGTGCTTTTTCTGCTCAGTTCTGCTTCCTCCTCGTGCAGCTTCTTCCTCCTAAAAGACCAACCCAAATGATCATTTTAAACTTCACAAAGAGAGATCTATCATGAATAAATAGATCAGATTACAATTTCCTGCATCTTACTGCAGAGTTTCTTCCCATAATGTTTCTAATTTGGAATCCAGATACCCTCCTTGAATCAGTTCAGCTTCGCTCTTTAGCTTCCTGTAAAAAACAAAAACAGGAACACATCGACCTGTATTCATGCAAATACTGATTCTTTTTGTTCATACTTTTCAAAGGGATGCGTCTGCACTCTGCACCTGTGCTTCTCCTTCGTCTCTTTAATCAACTTGTTGAGTTCTTCAATCCTGTCAGTCGTCAGCCTCTGTACGATCACGTTCTCCACTGTCTCCACCACGTCTCCTCTTTCACCGCGCTTCCTCCTGAAGTTGGATAAATAGTTATTATTGTTAGTTCAGTCAAGTTCTGTGATATACACCATCAATGCAGTAAAAAAAACAACAACCACCATGTAATATATTGCCCACTTATTAGCTCACTTTGGGGTCTCGGTTGTTCCCAGGAGCTCAGAGTACTTGGAGGCGCAGTGCTGTGAAGAGCCAAAGGAGAGTCGTGACCCCCGACCCCCGACTGCACGTCACATGCATGCCGTTTGCTTTCTGCAGCGGCGTCAGCTTGAATTGTGTCGTACCTTTTGAGAGAACCAGTCAGGTGGTCGCCCAGATTCTGCAAATGGCTTAATGGCTCGGCTGACGGATACCCTGAATAGATGAAGACAACCCAAGACGAAATCAGGGAAAGGCATTTAACTCCAGAACAGTCTAATCCTCATTCCTGGGTTGTTGGAGTCTAAAGTAAATGAAGTTTACCGGTAATTTCTTCTGAGTCTGTTATGTCCATTTACATTTTTAGGATATTTAGTTCAATGAGAAATCAGTAATTCAATATGTATCAAGCTGTATGACATTAACTGAAATATGCTTATTAATACTAGTTGAGACAAGGACAATAATTTCTGCTTTTAACTGATAACAGTTCATTGGTTTAGTGGTAACAGGTGATATCCTTATTGAATGGTGTACCCGACTTCTCCCCCATAGTCAGCTGGGACAGACCCCACCTTAACCCGGATTCAGATACTGTATGTGGATGTAGACTAGGCAATTACGAGGCAATCATCTTTAAGAGGATGGATGGATGGATGGATGGATGGATGGATGGATGCATGGATGGATGCATGGAGGGATGCATGGAGGGATGGGAAGGGGAATACTGGAAAGTCTCAATTCACAAATAACATTGGGAAGAGAATCACAAAAATGTGTTATGGGTAAATAGTCGGGCAGTTTCTTGAAACGCAATTGCCCAAATTTACAGATGTCCATGCTTCATTGAATTTAAGTTACAAAAAAAAAAGTGCATAATTAGTTCCGCTTTTAACTGGCAGAAATCTTTCATTATGTAAATGTACTAATTTTACATAATGTCCCAGCTTTTAACAAAATGAGGTTTAATACAAAAGGCGCTGCAAATGTGTCACTACATCATAACTCTCTGGGATAAAAAAAAATAAAAAATACATTCACAATAAAGAATCAAAGAATAAACCGGTACCAGTTCTGGTCTCCGCTCTTCATGACGGATGTGGCCAGACACAGCTTCTCCCTCACCGACCATGGCTCTGTTGGACCAATCACAAGGAGCCTGTGTTCTAAGGATGTGCGGGAGAAAACATGACGTGTGATCCAACTGGACGTTCTTTATCAGGCCCGGTACCGACATAAATCTGGATCTTATATTCATATTCATATTCATATGTTTTTATTATTCTATGCCACCTACAGTTCACCCACAATAATAACAGGAGTTGACTGGTCAGAATCCTGTTCACATGACGTGTAAAACAATTAGAGGTCAATCCGAATCAATGCAAATAGGACTCAACTTTTAATAACAACAACAAGGAGGCTGCATGCAAAAAGAAAAGCAGGTAGAGATCAGCGAAGGACGACGCGCTGCTCGCAGATAGCGTGCCCTGGACATTTAATGCATGTGAACATTAGACTTACTCCCAATCCCGTTTGCCATCTCTTCCTGTCATCCCGACATCCCGCACATCCCGGGAGGCAGACACGCATCGATTAAAACCACCGACGGGGGGGGGAGAAAGAAACACGCGGAATGAGAGAGCTCAATGCGTGTCCCGTTATGAACGCTTCCGAGGCTCGGCTGAATCACCGAGGCGCGCGCGCGCGTCCGGTAGCCGACGGTAATTAAAGAAGACGAACGGCGAACGAGCTAGCATAAACGCCGCCCTGTGGCGTACTCAATAAATACATCAACCGCGACACGTTAAAAAGCAGCCACCAACCAAAGAGATAACGAGATCGATATTTTTTATTTATTTGTTTGTTTTAGCTGGCTTTTTCTCCTGTGTATACTTATTTGCTGATTTATTTATCTTGCAACAATACTGATCCCCCCCCCATAGACATTCTTCTGTATTTCCGTTCTGTTCATTTTCTTTATTGTAGTTAAAGTGGAATGACTGCGTCATAAAGTCCCGACCTCTCCTCTCCTCTCCTCTCCTCTCCCGCATGGTCTCTCTGGATCTTTATTTTGCTTAATAATACTGGTCACAGACCCGTTTTTCCAGTCTGCAGCACCAGCTGCACATTCTGTAACAGACTCATTTATGAACGTAAATGAAACCGAGCTATCGTCACAAAGCAGAAATATAAGTTAGTGCTCTGACATGTTATTTGCGTGTCATCAATTATTTTAATTGTCACAAAGCTAAATAAAATATGTAACTTTTAACATCTTTTTAAAAGATGTCAAGCTGTCTTCATTTCAAGCATCTGCCATTGAATTTTTTTAGGGTATTTTTTAACTGTACGAAAAAATATGGCAAACGTCCCTGATTTTTTTTTTTTTTTTTAACTCTACATTACAAATTTATTTTGATTTTTATGCTACTTTTCGCCATCTGATCTCCGTTAATATTAATTTCCTTGAATAAAAGCTGCAGCAAAAATAGTTTAAACTTTAACTAGACATAAGGACATAAGTTTAGCCATGTGGCACAACAGTTATCCTGCTTATATACCAGCTAAATTCCGTGTGTGTATCTAGGTGTATTATTTTAGGAAGGAGCACATAAAGGAACAACTTCTTCATTATCTCCCCAACCTGATCGTGCCGTCTCTTTTTCACTAAATTGCCTTGCAGCAAAGTAATACTAACGCCTTAGGAGGAGCACACATTCCTGCTCTGAATTATACATCGCATCTCTGTGTAAATGATATTTCATGACCCTTATTGACAGAGGTTGGTCAGGTGAAATAGCAGCTCTTTTTTCATGTGGTCCCACATCTGCCACAGAGCGAGAGAGGGAAACAAATGTTAATGAGGCCCTTGACATTTAACTCCATTTCACTGCCACTTTGCCCCCCATTGTGGTGAGGAATAACTGGCGGCTCAATAGGAAAGACTGGCAGCAGCATGGAGGATAGAGAATAAATAATAATGTTATCTGGGAAAACTCAGACCGTATCAGGAATTCAATCACTTTTGTATTTATTTAT
This sequence comes from Brachionichthys hirsutus, assembly GCF_040956055.1. Classification (NCBI taxonomy): domain Eukaryota; kingdom Metazoa; phylum Chordata; class Actinopteri; order Lophiiformes; family Brachionichthyidae; genus Brachionichthys; species Brachionichthys hirsutus. The sequence goes on along the minus strand of NC_090906.1, from coordinate 8,668,884 downwards.
CAAACTGTTATTATGTGTTCTTATGTATTGGCAGTAGCAAAGAAATTAAATCCAGTTTCTCTCTAACCTACAGCTACAATTATGCAGTGCAAGCATAGAAACGTATCAGAACGTGTGATAAATAATCTACCGGTACTTGCATTTTGTGTTTGCCCCTTTCCAAATACAGTACTGAGTATTTGGAAGTAAAAGAGAAATTTAAGCACGTGACTTCTGGTGTTTTACTTTCATTTATATCATTTAATTGTGCCACATAATGCAATTGTTATAAACACAACACAAAGAGCTTGCTCATTATAACGCAATGTCCTTTGGTATTGCTGTCAGGTTTTAAGAGAAATTTGTCTTTATCACAATATCCATTTAAATTTCATTCCCATTACGGCTCTGAAGAAACTGCTTTCTGTGTTTTCATCGCTGAGCTCCTGTGCAATGTGAGGAAGGCGAGTGATGAAGGCTAAGGAGATGAAGGTCACGCCACATGTTGCCTTTAGCTGCTGCGCTGAGCCCATCCTGGGGGCAGAACCGCAGCTTATTATTTGAAGGAGGGAACCTACTGAAGCCTTCCTCCTCATCTTTGCCATTAATCTCACCTCGAGTGTGGCTGTAGATTGTTGTGGAGGACCCTCTGGAAGACGTTCACTCCAGGAGCTAAAAGATTGCTGCTGGTCTTGAGGTGAGCTTTGTGATGATAATCAGTTAGGTTACATCTAGAGAATCGGTATACACCATCTATATACTGTATATTGTTTTCTAAATCAAATGTATAGATTAATGGAAACATGTCTTCTTGTGTGTGCGTACGTGCTGAGTGAGGATTATACTAGTAAACAGAATTATTTGTATTAATTTCACACCTGAAGTAAATAGTTGTCTGTTGTGGACTCATGATGCTTCTTACGCGCCGCGCTCTTGCTTCAACTCGACTGATCTGTTGCTGCTGGGTGCAGCTGAGCAACACAACAGCAGCTGTGAAGACACAACAGTACTGAGATTATTGCTACGACATCTGCAATTTTGTATACATACACAAAAAAGGATTTGTATTCTTGGGGAGGAAGAAGAGGATTTTAATGTTAGGTATATTTACATGCTCATCCAGTGGCTACTGTCCCCTGAGGATGATGCTCTGCCTCCCCTCCCCTGCCTCCCTCCTTTGAGACCCTCCCTGTGCTCCTTGCAGCTGAGACCCAGGGAGCAGAATTAATGAGCAAATTGAAACAGACTCCATCCATGATCTCAGATAACGTCAAGAAATCTACACACAGTGTTTAACTTGTGAACTTTAGAATTGTTGCCATGTTTGTATTTCTTAAATCGCCTTTCAGTGATGCATTACTCTATTTATTTTTTTGTCCAATAAAACAACTTATTTTGTCCCAAAGGTGAATAATGTCCAACAACATGGCAAAGATTGCAGATGCACGAAACACTGTAGAACAGCTGAAACTGGAGGTCAACATAGAGCGGATGATGGTGAGTCAGCACTTTATGAAACTATGCAGCACATAATAATGGAAAGATTTAGAAATGACATTTGTTAAATATGGAAATGTGTTTTATATAAATGGGCGTGACTCTGGTGTCACAAAATTGATGAACATATTAAAATCTATTTAAAGTTTCTGTAGAGTAAATACATTTTTAATAACCCCCCCCCCCCCCCAATGATTTTTTTGTATTCTTTCCTTTGCTGATGTTAGTTTTACAGTGATGCAGGAAAAAGTTATTTGGGTATAAATAAAAGAATAAAGAACTACAAATAACTCAATCTTCTTGCACAGGTATCTAAAGCAGCAGCTGAACTGATGGCCTACTGTGAAAATCATGCCAAAGAAGACCCGCTGGTGACACCGCTAGCGTCCTCTGAGAACCCGTATCGAGAGAAGAAATTATTCTGTCTGATTTTATAACACACACACACACACAAAACAAGAGAACAAAGTGAAAGAGAAATGTCACACACACACACACACACACACACACACTTTAATAAGGGAATTCAATCACAAACAGGATAAGAAAGCGTTCGTTTTTGCCATTTCTGTATCTCTATCGTGACTACATGTACCCACACAATGACCATCGTGACAATAAGAGTAATAAAAAATTCTTGGAAATGAGTGTAACGTTTGTTTAAGGTTGTCTCTGTGCACATATCTGAGCTTACACATTAACTCACCTGCAGAACGCCAAGCTGTCGCTGCACGGCTTTTATTTCAAATGTTTAAACCATATTTCTATAGGAATGAAAAAGCTAAATAAATTAGATTTATTATTTAGCTTTTTCATTCCTATAGAAATATGGTTTAAACATTTTGTATATGTATTTGTATATATATACGTATATACATATGCATATGTACACACACAGAGTATATGAATATGTTTAATCTGCATCATGTTTTTGCTTGTTTTTAACACCTATGAACGACAGGCTTTACAGTCGGGTCTTGTTTTTCTACCTGGAGCTGCACCCGTTTCCCTGGAGGGGGAGTCGCTTTGTCACAGACGCCAATGCAAATGAGAGGCGGGGTTACACGATGACGTCATTTCAGCGCAGCAGCGCAAATAAACTAGTGCGCCCAGTTTCTCACAGACAGGTGTGTTATCACTGACAGCTGGCAACAGTCAAACGATTTCCCAAGAGCTCCACGGCCTTTATTTATTCACGACAGGAGAGCAAGGTAGGTGGAAATCTGTTTGTGTTTATGTATTGCAGCTTTATCATTAAAATAATTGCATTTGGTGGTATTTTCTGGGACCTCCAAGGTGACTTCTCTGAAAATGAGTGAGACTGTGGAGGGAAGAAATTGTTGGATTCCTGCTGAGCTGGGTTAATCAAGAAAAACTTGTTGGACTGACTGAGAAGCCTTGAGAGGGGGGGGGGGGCAGTCATTTTAAAGCTGAGGTTCAGTTGGATTTTTAATAGACAAGTAGGCACAGCATAGTGCCCATTTACCAAAGAGCTATTATGCTCAGTGTGAGTTACAATTTGCAAGACAAATGAGCAGCAGATTATATGTTTTGCCTTACAAACCTTATCGGATTAAATCCAGGATCTAGCAGTCGGGTGATAAATGTTTCCTCGTTCCGGTTGCATGTTATCCAACCTAAATTTTCCCACAATGCTCAGGAGAGTCGTAAAGAGAAAGTTCCTCGTATTAAATCAAAATGAACCCGATCCACTCTCTAACCCACATTTTCGTGTGAGGATCTGTTCAGGCTGTTCAGGCTTTTTCTTTGCATAAACCTTTTATATGCAAGTAAAGTGATCTGATATGTGAGAATTGGCGATTGAGGATCTCTCATCATTAAATGACACTTGGCTTGTAATCATTATGCCTCTAAATGACATACAACGTAACTCTGAGCGAGAAGTTTATCCTATAGAGCCCGATTGAATTCAAAGGAATACAAATATTGTGCAAAAATGCTGATAATAATTAAATTTCTCTCGCGTGCATGTTGCTGCTTACCGAGGTGCTGTATATGTCTTCATTTTTCAGTCTTAACAATGGCCAACTTCGGAGGACACGCTATTCCTGGCTCCTTTTTCCTGTTTTTGGGCTTTTGGCTAACAATAAAACACATTATTCAACACTACTGGAGGACAAATCTGCAGAAAGGAAAACCGGTCACGCCACCTGTCTTTAAAAGAATGGAATACATCGAGGGAGGATTTGCAATCTTCGCTTCATTCGTGGGTCAGTTTTCATCATCATCGTTTACGGAAACTATGCTGTGCTCTTGGAGGATCTGCAGCTTTGATGTTCTCCATCCTCAGGTGTTATGGTTGAGCAGTTTGTGGTGGACGGGCCCCACGCCCACCTTTACGACACGGCGAACAGCTCATGGGTGAAGCTGATGAACTGGCAGCACAGCACCATGTATTTGTTCTATGGGATCTTTGGGATGGCACGAGTCGCATGCACGGCATCCAATCTGGTGCCGGCCGGTGTCGATAATCTCGCCCTCTCCTTGGCTCTTTTTGTTGAAGGTAAGTCATCAAGAGGGGCGGTTTTAATTCATCTTCAAGTCGCCGATGTCCCTCTGCTTTGTGTGTAACTCTTCCGTTTGATCCAGGGTTTCTGTTTTATTACCACGTGCACAGCCGGCCTCTTCTGGATGCTCACATTCACTCCCTTCTGCTGGTGGCTGTGTTTATTGCCTCTGCAAGCGCTATGTTGGAGGTGTTTATAAGAAACAACATTATTCTACAGCTCTTCCAAGGATGCTTGTTCATCCTACAGGGCTCGTGGTTCTACCAGGTAAAAAAAAAGCCAAGGAGCATACAAGCATAATAAAGTCTACTGCACACCTTGCATTGAAGGAAACCATGAGCCAAAATGCCTTTTCTATTAGATCTAATTACCCAATAGAAAAGACAATTCTATTGATTTGAAGATAGAACATTTTGTATGTATATGGACTGAAAGGGAATGAACTGACTCCAGACTCGTCTCCTTGTCTGTTTAATTTTTACATTTCACCATCATACTGTTTGTCATTTCAGATTGGTTTTGTTCTTTACCCACCGAGTGGGCCAAAGTGGGATGAGACGCTACACGACAACGTCATGTTCATCACTATGTGCTTCTGTTGGCACTTAGCTGTGGCCTTGCTCTTAGTGACCTGGACCTGCGCTACGGTTTGGTTGTAAGTAGCCCGTTCTTTACTTGTACATGATGTTGTAGAGCTAGCAGTTATTAATGCACCGTAGCTATAGGTCAACCCAGACCAGGGACAACACTTGAAGCATTTATATTCAAAGTAAGCCAATCTTATTCGCATGGAACATTACCCATAATGATGCGGCTTTGAAAGGAGCATCGGTGATAACTTTATCCATTCAAATGATGCCTTCGTTGAGATGCTGGTTGGAATGAATTCTATTTTATTTTCCTTCTCATGCCAATGAAGATATAAATTACACAGATGAGATGTTGGAATGGGATGTACATGTTTTTTTTTGTTTTTTTACACACAAGCAAGGAGCTTGAATCCACAGCATTCAAATTTAAGGAGAACTCTTGGACTAACATGAACAAAGATTGACTCCGGCTTTTGTGGTCAAACATTGTATTCTAGTCAACACTTCCAAGAGGAGGAACTGTATATTTAAGGCCCACTAAACATGCTGAATGAGCGTTTATAACGCTGGTTTGTTTGTTCTCGTTCCAACAGCATCATGAAGAGATTCTCTGGAAGGATAAGGGACGTAGAGATTGGAATGCGAAACACATCCACCAAAGCAGGCTCCCAGAAGGCCTTGCTGGAAGAATCAGATGAAGATTGAATGCATGGTCACTCTCCGAACTTCATTTTGTGTTTTATCTGGTGTATTTTCCAATACAATGACTTTTTAATAAAAAGTACAGACAAATGTGTTCAAATGTGATCTGTTAGTCTGTTTATTACATCAAGGTACTCTTATGTTCATGGCCTGTCAAATAAAACGCCACGAAAAGAAACAAACAATTCTGATTTCTCTGAAGGTGTTTTAAGTCCCACTTTTTTTTTTAACATTACATCATGAATTTGAAGATGTGACAAAGAAGGTATTTTACCAAAACTCAATTGAATTTTATGAGATGAGTTGAAGTATCAACCGAGCAGCTGATTTCAAACTCTGAAAAGGAAAACCAGGATGTCTACACAACCTGGGTGGTGTTGCAACTTTCAACAATTGTTTTAAGTACAAACATCTTTCTAATTAAAGAGAGAGCATTACTTGCTACTCTTAACTTAAATGAGTTGAATGTTCTCAGACTGAACTGTAAACCTAAGCACAGGCCCGGAAAGAGAAGAAGCTGCATCTCACTGGCTTTAGTCACATGCTGCACTCATAACTCGCGTGAAGAAAACAAACATGTCAAACAACCCTGAAAACATTTGAGAACAGAGATACTGTTGATCATTTATTCACTGCTGGCTGGATGAGGCAGGATCACTGTTGAGGGGCGGGTGCAGCATCGGGACCACTTTTAGGTGAAGCCGCTGTCGTGACTACGACTGTTGAGACCGATTTTTTGGAGCTTGTTGCCATGTGCTGCTGGAGCTGCTGGGCCTGCACAGTTTGGATGCGAACCTGGAGACAGGACATAACATTGGGTGATTGTTTTCTAGGTTTGTTGGCTAATTACAAGGACTGCCCATAAATGATACAGGTTTATTCTAATAATGCTGTGGATTTTGTGAAAACAAAACGATGCAACGCGGAATTGATGCAATAAAAGCTACCACTTCCTTTTTCTTTACAGCACTTCAGATAAACGCTCACCTGTGTGGCCTGTCCTTGCTGCTGAAGCTGCTGGAACTGTTGAGCTGTGACGAAGCTGACGGGCTTGTTTCCCGCGATCAGCTTCGTGCCGGCAGGCATGGTGGTCAGGATAATGTTCCTACCCAGACTCCCAATACTGCCCAGAATAACAAGCATAGACGTGCTAGTCAGGTGATGAAGAAATAATCACATGACATTTATAGTTCTGCTACTGCAGGGTGCAGAAATTGTATTTCCATAAAGAAAGTGGATGAAGGGATGGACGGATACTTCAACTGGTGATTGAACCACCAACATTCCGGGAAGAAATCACCAGTTCTGTAAATTCTTCATCGTTTCAGCGAACACGTGTCCATTAAACAAACACTCAAAGTTTAGAAAATAATGTCTGTGCTTCACTCCAAAAGCTGGGTAAGCTAAATAAGTTACCTTTATATGGAACGCACCCGAACAGAGAGAGAAAAAATAAAATGTGTGCATGACGACGCTTACTTTGTGTTAAGACTTCCTTTCACAATAGGCGTGGTCACAACACTCTTGTTCTTCAGCGGTTGGTTGAGGACGGACAGGGGAACAGTTATCCGTGCAGGTAACTTCCCCTTTCATGTTGTCAAAGTAAACAGAGATAATTAAGCACGGGTTCTAAAATAAACAGAGCTGAATGGATTAACACACACACACCTGGAACAGTTCAGCCCAAAATTAAAAATACACACATTCCTCTTACCTGCTGTGTAGTTTAGTTAACTCCTAAGCAAGTTTAGGGGCGAGTAGATCCCGACTACGGTGGCAAAAGTCTGGGAACTTTCAAAGATGGAAACTTATCGTTGGAATTAACGAGAATAAACGGGGATTTTTCAAAATTGAAGGTTTTCTCCTCATAGGGAACTTAAATATAGTTGGCATAATCTTGACTGGTTATTTTTATATTTCCAAAATTCCCCAGCTTAACTTCCCAAAGAAATATTCCACCCCTTTGCAACCCTGATCCCGAGAGAATGTTAATTTCTGGGTGAACTGTTCCTTTCATATTCTTGGAGGAACGCTCGCTCACCGTTTGTGTGGTAACCACTGTAGCAGGAACTTGTCTCACAGTTGCCGTAGCCGTTCCAAGCGTCAGAGGCGAGCTTGAAACTCCAGAGCCAACCGTGATCCCCTTTGCCCCCGCCATGACATTGGCAGCCATGGTCACAACATTAGCACAAGTAGAGGCCGTGAGCGGTTTACTGCATGTGGCGGTCGTCATCGTGATGGACTGGCCCTGTTTTTGAGGGATGACACCGAGGCCCGGCATTATCCGAATGGTGGTGCCACTCTTGTCGGGGGAGGACAGCGTAGAGAAGGTTCTCGATTTCTGGTCGGCCACCGTGACGCCCAACGTGGGCATCAGACGAATGGCTGCGTCTCCTGCAGCCTTCAGCAAAGTAGAGGCAGCAGCAGGACCTGCTTTAGTGGCCTGTGCCTCCCCTGCACAGGATGCAGCGCTGGAGGCAGAGGGAGGCGTCACATGGAGCGTGGCTGATAAGCTCTTGCTGCCTGTGGAGGCGGCGCTCAAGAAGTCCGAGGAGAGCTTGACAGTCGTAACTGGCGATTTGGCAAGCGTTGCCATCATGTCTGGGGTGATCCGCAGCACTGTCTGCCCTTTAGCGTCAGTGGTGATGGAGGATGGTGGCAGACGCAAGATATCTTTACCCTGGATGCGTAGATTTGTTGCCGTTATTGGAATTCCCGCCCCTCCTGGAGTCTTCAGTCCCAACTGGCCAGTGATTGACATCTTTATAAAATAAAAAAATCAACAATTCAAAATGTCCAACATGGACAAAACTAACCGAAACACCCTGAGCTTTACATTTATAGTAAGTCCTCCCGAGTGGGATGGAAGGTTTACTTCCTTTTATATTAACATTTTTAGCTAAATTTGGCTTTGGACATTGAAGGACTGTGAAGTGAAAACTTAATTTCATCTTTCAGTTTCTGGGCAAAGGCCCCTTTGACACATCTTAAAATGTGCAAAAACCAGCTTCCAGGTAGGTGGAAAGAGTTTGTCTTCTCAAAAAAAGGCCCTTCCAGAATAAACAGACGATTCGGAACAAACTAGCTCACCTGTTTGATATTGGTGTTGGCGACTCCTTGCAGCACAGCAGGGGGAGCAGGATTGTTAGCCGGGCTACCTGGTGACCCGCTCTGAGGTCTGGCCACCGCAGACACAGATACTGAGGTGGAGACCTGAACTGGGCTACCAGCAGACTGACTCCTTAGAGGTACAGAAACCACTGCCTATCGACAATAAACACGAGGCAGAATGATTTAGCTGTGCATGTTTGTTCATGACCACGAACGGCTCTTTCTCTGCTTACCGGTGAAATGCCTTTGGCTGCCACCGACACGGGCATCCTGATCTGGTGAGGGGTCTGATGGAGCAGCGTTGGGTGCTGACTTCCTGCCGGAGAGCCCAGACCAGACTGAGAAGAAACCACCCGCACCTGAGGCAGGGAGCCGGCAGCCAGGTGACTCATGATCCGAGCTGCATGTTGGGCTGTGACTGGCTGAGAAGCTGGTGGACCTGGCTGACTGCTGGGTAAGATGGTTCCCAGCTGGGGCAACGATGGAGGGGACACAAGGAGGACCCTGGAAGAGCAAGACGGCAAAAAAAAAAAGGGATTACATAAGAGAAATACCTCCATGGAACATGAAACTATGACGTTTCAGGAATAATAATAATAGTGAATGTCGAACTGACCCTGGGCTAGGTTTGACCGTATCTGGGACTCCAGCCTTTACTGGTGTGGTGGCTGTGCATGGTAAGGGTGACTTAGGCGTTCCATGTGTGTTGCTGTTGTGTGAAGAATGGGTTGGTGACATGGGATTGGGAGCAATATCCGGTCCTCCTTCCAGACAGCCAGGGACTTTACTGGCTCCGTCTTTACTTCCAGACTTCTGAAATGCAGAAAGGGCATGAAATTCAAGAGCAACAACTAAAATGCACTCTGAAGCACAGGCGAGTGGAAGTGGGATGTCTGGGACAACCGGAGAATGTTCATACAGCTGCAGCTAAATAAAGAGATGAGCAGTACGGAACAAGGGAGCGGGGCTCACAGGTTTGGATGCAGGTTTCGGTTTCTGCTGCAGGGCTTTTCTCGCTTTTGCAGCAGCAGCTTGAGCCTGGTGGATCCTCTCTGGATGGGAGAAATACAAAGATGAGAGTCTACATTTGTTCACACCAGTTATCTATAGACCTAACATACTTCTCATGTTAGGTTAGAGGACAACAACAACAACCCAAAAGTTAAAAACACAACATTTTGACATGGAGATTTAAACTGTCTGCGTCAGCATGAACTGACATAACCATTAAGTCAGCTCACGTGATATCATTCATCAGCTAAAATAGTTTCCTCTGGCTTCTCATTGGCTGTCTCGAACCAAGGACTTTAGGATTAGAATACTTGATGTTTTTATACAAACTTAAAGCCCAGACAATCGTGTCTTGTACACAAGCCACTGCTGCTTACCGAACTCCTCTTGACTGCGACTACGGTGGAGATAAATCCAGAGTTTACGTCCGATGTCATACTTCACACAAGGATCTTTCTCATAGTGAAGTCTATCCAGAGCCCCGCTGACAACTGTGTTCACCTAAGTGGTAAAGAAAGCTTCTAACACAAATGTCATGTCATAGAGAAAACTTTTAAAGGGCAAATGCCATCCCTGGAAACTTGTTCTTACACAGACCGATGGAAATTCACAACGAAATAAACCTCTCGGTCACAGTGAGTGAAAAAAGAAGTAAAAGGAATTAACCTGTGCACTGGTAACATCTGGAGCAAGAAACTGTGAGTCTTTCAGCAGTTCACAAATCTCTGCTCTTGTTCCTTCTCCATTGGGTAACCTGGCTGCAGCGTCCCGCACTACAGAATAAGAAAAATGGGGAAAAGGTCAGAATGGAGTGTTTTCCTTTGGACACCTGAAGGCATCACTTCCCCAAAAACAAAAGAGCAGCGGGTAAAAAAAAAAAAAAAAAGAAGTTCTAACCCAGAGAGAGAATGGTTACATATGGTGGTCGGTCCGAGCGGAGCAATGTGTGCTCTCTGGCTTTGTTCAGAGACATCTCCTTATCAAACACCCCTTTAACTGGACCCACCACAGACTCAAAGCCATGCATCCTGAAGGTGAACGCTTTATGCGGTTGGTTGTATCTCTGCTGCTCCTTTAAAAAAAACAAAAAACATTTGTCATCTTAAAAAAAATAATAATTTGCAGGCAGATTGTAAATATGAAAAACAATTCCACCAGCACAAACCTGGATTTGAAACACTTGCCTCTCGTCTCCAGTGCTGGGCCGCACCACATAATCAGTTGAACTGCTCGGTTAGAGATGTTAATGTTAACGATTACGATAAAGCAGCCAACTCAAAATACTTCAGCATATCTTTCATGTTTGCAGCACTTAATGAATCATTGAATCTTACACTCTCGGTGTGGGTGAAGTAATCTCTAACATGTCTTCATTTTCCATCTGTGGACAAAGAAGTTGTTTAATAGAAGTCAAAATGAAAACAGCCTAAAGTGTGTATGTCGTCGTACACACGAGGTAATACACTACCTTCACAACTAAATCTCTGGAGTCCAGCCACAGCTGACAGAGTGCACTGATATCCTTCTCTGTATCTTGAGTTGGGCCTGAAATAAGTGAACAACTTTATACCTCAAGAACACAAACAATTTGACAATCAATACCTGGATCGATCAAGTATAGGTTAGTTAATCCCTTTTACCAATCCACCGCCACTGCTGAGTCTCATCTGAAAATTCCACAAATGGAGAAAATCCACTGGGAAGGGCCATCATGCCATCTGGTTAGCGATAAAAGAAAACTACATAAGGAGTAAAATAACAGATATTTAAAAGAGATCAGTGTGTTCGATCACTTCCACTTACCTTTAGTCTCTCCTGCAAGAAACTGCAGGGCTTGAACAACCAAGTCAGACCAACAAGGAACAGCAGAGAACCACACGTTGAGTGAGCTGGCTGGAGAGGACTGCCATATTTGGACTTTATCTTCCAACTGAGAGATCACAATTTCGTTTTATATATTTATACGTGCACGTGTAGTCACAATTTTGTGATAATCAAAGACTCTGGAATTTGTGCACTTACTACTGAAGTACTGGAAAGAGTTTCTGTCCTTAAAATGTTCTCCAACAAACTGAAGAAACTGACAGCAATTTCCTCAACAATTACTGGGCTGCTCTGACACTCCTCCACAATCCTGCAATCAGCATGGATCTTTATGTCACACACACACACACACACACACACACACACACACAAGGACACAAGTATTGTTGACATCTGTACGACACTAAACTCACTCTTCCTTGATGTTTGTAAGTGGAGTCGATGGTGTATTTGGCAGAGAGTTGATGATATTTGCTGGTGGTGCCGACGAGGCATCAGAAGGCGCAAGAGTTTCACTCGGATCCTCAGACTCAACCTTTATTGTCCTCATTTTCTTCTTCCTCCTCTCATCTTTCAACTTTTTCTTAGGAAGCAATAGATCAAATAATGCTGGAGGCAAAAAAGAAATAAAGACAAGGGCTTTAATACACGGGGAAAAAAAATGATTTATTCCTAATATAATTTAAAATGTCTATACTTACGTATGGTCCCCTTCCGGCCAATATTTGTTCTTGAGAGGATGTCCCCAAGGTGGATATCTGAAATCATCATGTCTGGATGGCCCTGAGTAAATCAATCAGCCATTAGAGAAATACTGTTCAAATGAAGACTAAACCATACCTGTGCTCTTCCTCTTACTGGTTGCCGCTTCCTCTTCTCCCGATGGTTATGTAGCATGGCTCTCAAGTCCTGCTCCCCAAGTTCTATCTTTTCTGTGAAGAAAAAAGAAATTGTCTTTAAAGATTATAATCACTCCGTTTAAGACGTTATAGGAACATCATTTCAATATTCTAGAAATCACTGACCGGCGGTCTTTAGGTCTTGGGTGGAGAGGCTGGGAAGAACTCTGAGCGACACAGTAGACGTTGGAGAAGAAGGTGATTGTGGTGCCGGAGTCCATAACGATATGTCTAGAAGCATTTACAATTATTATAATCATAAATACTACCGGTACTAGTAATAATACAAAATGCATATAAACTAATATTGACAGCATAAATGTGACTTTTATCGCTTGAATTTTATATTAACTATCTTAAAGTTTTGATCACTGTTCATCTTTGTCAATAACCTATTCTTATGTCGTAAAGTTGCGAAGAACTGACGAACCGTCATCATCAGATGAAGCGTTGCTGTCTCCACACTCAATTTTGACCTCCTTTAATATCCGAGTCAATCTTCTTCTCACTCTTGGCTCCCGCATTTCAGCATTCGTCTTGGACGGTAACGTTCTTTTAGGTGGAAAATTCAGACCATTCTGAAATGCAGACTCCAGCAGGTCCTGCAACAATTAGACAAATTAAAAAAAAATAGCTCCAAGGGATCATGTGCCTCATCTCCAACACGTGTGCACAATACCTTTCTGGAGACAAGGATCTGCTTCAGCAGTCTGTGGTGATACTGCTGCAGAGCGTACAACCGGCGCTTTCTCTGAGATTTGGCACACAGTTGTCTGTACTTGACCACCTCTGGATTAAAGTATCCATCTGTGTTGACATAATGAGAGTCATGGTTCTAAAATAGCAAAAAGTAACATAATTAAAAGTTGGTGGGTAAATATGTGGATAACTGGTGAGCACCTCTAAACATCTTTTGTGCGAGACGGAGGGGATATTCAAAGTTGAATTTTCTGTTGTTGAACAGGTCACTGATGGTGCCGTTCTGTTCGGCAACATTGTTGTCAGGAAACTGTGGCAAAAACTGTCGAAGGTGCTGCCTCTGAGAATCTGACAGCACTTCATTCCAGGTGCTTTCACTCATCACAGAGAAGAAAATTGCAGGCTGTTGCAAACAAAATTAAATGGCAACAATTAACGCATCATCGGGAACATGGCAAACCCCATTAGATAACTCAAAAACACATGCCAGAGGCTGGTCTAGATGCCAATAACTCACGTCCTCAAGTAGGTCCTCTGGAAGGCTCACCCTGCAGTTCCCCAACATGCATTCCTCTGTGATTTGTCCATCGTTTTCTTCTTTTGGATCAAGAGGGCCTGTGAGCATGTGGGTGAACGCATCCATTCTCCTACGTGTGGCCTTTTTGACAAAGAAAAGCAAAGCAATGTCACCATCGTTTTAGTCTGTGGACTGACGCTTACAAAGCTAAGCTAGCAGCTATATTAGCAAAAGTGCCACCTATTACGTCTGGGAATCTGTTTCTTCGTTAAGCTCAGACATACTAGATCCGTGCAGTATACCGAAAAACACACACAATGTGATTATGCTACGCTGATTCTGCTTTTTAAGCTTCTTACCTGACTTGACTCTGCTTTTGTTTTGTGTTTCGGATGTGAAGACGGACGTATTTAACCAACGCACCGTCTTCTTCTTCTACAGAAAGTAAAGGCCAACTATTGGACGTTAATGCGCCTCGAGCGCTTTGCTGCCCTCCACAGGAAATTAATTGTAATGTGAACATAGACTGGAACGTCTGGAGATTCATAGTCATCCAGATATAGATAATATCTGTGCTAATTACATTTTAATTAAATCTAAAACAGAAACAGACAAAAATAAAAAATAAAATGTTGTTTCATTTAACATTGTAAGAATACTTATTGTACGCTGTGTTATTATTTATTGGAGAAGAGCATGAGTCTTACCTGGAGTGTAACATCCCATCAGACGTAAAGCCTTACAAAGGCTCGCTAATGTGGCTAAATGTGAAGATACAGCTGAAAATGTTTGTAGATTAATTTGCGTACCATTACTATGTCTGCTTTTGAATACAACTCTAAATTCTTTGAAGTTATTTTCATGCTTTTCATCTTAATAAAACGACAACCAAGATGATTACAGACATGCAAACAGTCACCGAAGAAAACTAATCAATTTGGTAATCCATCCATCCATCCATTTTTTTTAAATGTAATTTTTACTTTTGTTTTACGGCATTGAGTTACTTCTAGTTTAAATATTTATTTGCTCATTTATAATGTAACCCCAGGATGCAGACATGTTTTCGATAGCCTCAGAACATTTGAATTACTGGTTCAGCTTTGTCTGCTTGCTCCACCTCCTTATGGCGTTGCAATGAACAGGAATGAAGTGTCAATCTCTCTGCCTCATATCACAACCAGAGAGAGACACAGGACCCACAGTGCCCTTCACAAGCCTCCACCAACTTTTGATCGCCTTGTGTGTGTGTGGGGGGGGGGCATATAGGCACCAAGAGCTGCACAACACAACTGGGAGGCAAACATTCACAAATTTCTCTTTAGGTCTTGGTTTTTAATGCATTTGGAGGATGGCAGAAGGTGCAGATGGAGAAGAGGAAATCCAGTTCCTACGTACTGTAAGTGATGCTGCCTGTCTTCTCTTTATTAGTCAACTAATTAATTCACATAATTAGCCTTTTGTGCTTTATAATGGCTTATAGACAAATGTTAAGTGTGTTGGGTTACATTCTTCACATAGAATCACAGATCGACAAGGACAGGTGGGAAGCTTTGTTGGCATTGTCATCTATTTATATCCCACTGACGACTTGTTACTGTTTTAAGAAAATGTCACCCAGATATAACAAATTCATAAAAGCCATTAGATGCAGTCGCATTTTGACAATGACATCACTGTGTTTACTTTGATGGCGAGCATTTACAGTTATATCAGAATAACAAAAATGATCAATTATGTGATTTACTAATTTATTTATGTTTTTTTTATTTGGTCACAGCAATTTATGATGCAGACAGACTAATTATGCTGGAACGAATAATTCGAAAGTGGTGACTCTGACGACCATGCCTTAAGCTTTTAATGTTTAGGTGGATCTGGTTTTGGTGGTTGAGCTTCAGCGTCAAAATAATGGTGTCATGCTTGTGAAGCTTCAGTCAGAGAAGTGCACTGACTTCTAGGGGATGCAGTCTCACCGTGTTTGTTACTTCACGTTGATTCAGATGGATTACTTCCAGTTGTCTTTTTGGAATGACTGCCCACTCCCTCAACATCTTGGAGAAAAAAAAAATCACGTTCAACAGATTCCAGTGTCCTAAACTTTTGTTTGATGCGTGGTTATTCCCTGTTGTCCTAATATTCCAAATTTGAATTCGCATTTCTCTGTCTGCCACAGACTAAATCTACGATTTAGGTAGCGTCATTTTCAAATCGCTTTCTAACAGGAAACCTTTCTGTTTTCCATTGAGGTTTGAACATTTCAGATTAATCAAATTCATTATCCTTTTAGGTTGTCGTAATACCACATTTTAAACTTCAATACTAATATGATAAAAAACAATATTTGATATCATTTTTGATACTCAAAAATGTACACCAAACAGCATTTTTTATTTGATAAATTACCAATTTGCATTTAGTCAAGGCACAAATATTATGACAGTAATTTTAACAGCTGTATAATTTTCTTCAAAACCTTTATTCTTTGTCTAATTTTTGTTGGTTTGTTTGATTATATATATATATATATATATATATATATATATATATATATATATATAGATATTGCATCATTTTGAATATCTGAATATCTGTTTTCTAAAGAAAGCAACGTCTAAATATTAGAACACTCTTTTAGATAAACAGATCAACTATCACAGATGCTCCAAATCACCCCGACTCTCCTTGGACTCTGGTAAATCCTTATCTTAGCGTACACTAAATGTTCATTATCTATAGACTGTAGTATAAATTTAATGAGAAATATAGTTCCATATTATCCATTAACTATCCTAATAGTGACTGCTGGAAATATTGACAGAACATTGTGATAATCAAAGTAAAACATTTTCTTTTGCCTATTTAATCTAGCAGTCATTCTAAAAACATGGTTTTTTTCATTGTGTCGTGGCGTCAAGTCAAGTATGTCAACAATGCGTCATAAAGTTATTGTCAGTCTGTTGCTGTTCGCCCTGAACTCAGCTGCGTTCTATATTTACGGTGTGAGGATTAGAGGGTTCACAACTTGGCCCGTGTCAGCACCTGTTTGCTTCAGTCCATGCAGGAACTTCACTTCTGAAGTACTGCTGGTATAATGTTTATTATCACGGGCCAGTTACAAGACATTTTATGTGATTTATCATATAGTAGATCTGAGTTTACTATTTGTCCCATGAAGAGTTATGGGATTTTGGATGAATGCCCAGCAACCAGTCGCCATGCCTCCCGTCAGCCTGACGTACTCATACTAGCATGAGCCTTAATCGTAGGGAAGAATAAACCTGAATCATCAGCAGATCCAAACTCAAACAGCTGAGTGAGATGTTGCCCATTCCTCTCCTCAGCAAGCCGACCCGTCCGATTACGCTATGAAGCCAGCGCAGCCCGGGCCATCTTTTTCTCAGGTCGTCAAATCTACGATATCTGGTGCTTTCCGGAATGGGATGTATGAGCAGCAGGTGCAACGGCTTGAAATAGAGGGCTTGGGGCTGGGGGGCTGCTGGGATGGCGCTGGGATGGTGTCATGGAGCCAAAGAGGCGGTGAGATTAGAGGTTGGCCAGAGTGAAATACATTAACAGGACACAAGTGAAGGTTACAAGGAGCCGTCCTAAGAAACAGACCAGTGGGCTTGTGGACTCTGTAGTCCTCTAGCATTAATGTTTAACGTCACCCCTTACCACACTTTCCATCTTGGTCCTTTAGAATCATGAACTCCAAGAGTATTAACGCAATCTAGGCTTTGCAGAATTCAGGAAGTGAAATTGACCTGTGTAAAGAGTCGTCGGAAGCATCCTGTCCTGTGGGAGGTGCAAACAGTGCAACAGGTATCATGCTCCCTAAAGAACATTAGCGGCCCCGTCGTCATGATCCCTCCCCCCTAAATAAACAAAAAAAAAGGCCCCTGAAAAGCCTCTCTCTTCACATTGTGCTTGCTTTGTCTCCACAGGATGATCAGGTGGTTCTGCAGTGCACGGCATCTATTGTGAAAGAACAGATCAAGCTGTGTCTGTCATGTGAAGGATTTGGGAATCGCCTGTGTTTCCTTGAAACCACCTCAAATGCACAGGTGAGAGGACACTGCCCGATCCCTTATAGCCACTTGTTGGTAACTGCTCCTGCTCCCCAGGGTTGACCCTTTTGCCCTGGGTTTCAGAACGTTCCTCCAGACCTCGCCATCTGCTGCTTCATCCTGGAGCAGTCCCTGTCTGTGCGTGCGTTGCAGGAGATGCTGTCCAACACCTCCGTGGACGAGGTAAATCCCACATTAGGCTGAAACTGGTTTATTATAAATATCTTCTAGTGGACTTTCCTTTTATATTACAAAAAAGCAATGTATTGACAACTAAGCTTCTTCTGACTACATCCATCTACTTCCTGCCGACTATAGGCAGTTGATCTGGACAAATGGGTATGTTTATTCATTTATCAGTGTGTCCCTGCGTTAACATGGATGTTTATGGCGACTACTTTCGCTTGCACGCAGCGGTAACGCAATGGAATTGCATGTGTGCGTGCACCTGAGCACAGCATGTCTCTTTCTCTCCCCCCCCTCCCCCCCCCCGCAGCTCCAGACAGTAATCAAAGTGAACCCAACTGAAAAGCAGAATTAAGAACCAGCCAGAAAGATGGGCGGATGGGTTTATTATTAAATACAAACAGCATTAGTTTCCAAGCATGAAATGCAGTGCAGGAAGCGTCAGCTGCCATTGAAGTGAATTATAGGACGAGTCAATTAAACCTGCTGCCAACTGTGACGTGAAAATGCGTGCGCATTGGTGACGCGTAAAAGTGGAAAGTGCGTCAAACTTTAAAGCAACAATCTCAGTGACGTCTGCCGTCGCTCATTGATCAACAGACGGTCGGCGTGTTAAAAAAAAAAAAACATTTGGAAAGTGTATAACCTTAAGCCAGAAGCCCCCCCCCCCCCAACAACAATAATGTCCTCACACGCACCCGCGAAATTGCGTCTAAAAATACAGTTACTAAGAAAGAAAACGAGTAAGGCTATAATGTCCTAATATAAACTTCCACATGGATCATTAAACAACTACCGGAGCACGTTTCAGTCCGGTCTCAGCTCTCTGCGCCGGGGAACCCGAGGAAGACGTGCAGGGGATAAAGCGTGACGGCGGGCGTGGAGGCGGCGGGGAGCGGCGCTCTCTCCGCTCCGCCTCCGTGGCGTCTGGCTTCCAGAAGCACCAGAGGTTGCTCTCCGGCATCTTCTTTAAGAAGTCTTGCGCGTCTGTCCTTCTCATTCCACGTCTCTCTCCCCCGACTGTTCTCTCGCAGATGCAAGTTCTGGAACTACAAATACGCGCACGCCGAAAGTCGGCGCGCCGCCGTCGTTTTGAGCGCGCCGGCACTGAATTCCATGCATTGAGCTCTTCCACATGAAAGTCAAATTAAGGCTTTGTACCTGTTTCTCCAGCAAAGCCACACGTTTAGCCAGAGGTTCATTTTCCTGCGCATCGGCTCCCAGTATGAGCCGGCGGCGGGCAGATTTCTGGGCGCAGAATTTACCAGCATCCATAATTCTGAAGCGCTGCCAGACACAGTTCCGGATCACAAGGTGGAAGATAGTGTGTGTGCGCTTTGAGGCGCAGCTGCAATGCCTCAAACACCTGATTGGGGGCGTGGCTTTACCTCTACCTTGTCTCCAAAAAGGCTGGATGGGATTAGAACTGAGAGGCGATCAAATGCCCCAGGGCAGGACTCAGCGGTCCATCTGCACCAAGGAATATTTTGAAGATAGCAGCGCACACATTTTGGACAAAGATTGAGAGAGGAGTTAAAAAAGAGTCATTCCTCAAAAGAGGAGGAGGCCACCGCCCATCAGCTCTCCTCCATGCAGTTAGGCGCTCCCTCTCCAGGAGGCCCAAACCTCATTTGCATGACTGTGGGGAGTGAAAGATGCAACCAGCATGTGAAATATCTGGAACTCCCCACCGATCCAGAACTGATGAAGCCTCTTTGATAGGAGTTAAGCATCTTTTAAACGTTGCCCGGATCCATTCCTTCGATGTATATTTAAACATGTTTACTATCCCTTCCATCTTCACTAAGTGGCCGTGCTTTTATTCTTCACGCTGCTTTACGCAGTGTCTGGACTTGCCCAACTGTTTTCATGATAATATTTTTGTACCTTTAACTGAACCTTCTTCTTCCAGTCATCCCAAGGCGGGGGTCACCGAACACTGCTGTATGGACACGCCATCCTCTTGAAACACACTCACTCCAGCATGGTGAGCACATCCTCTACAAAATATGTTGGTTAAAATCGCGGCTAATTCGACGCTATATCTTCCACAGAGGGGCAGATCTTCCTGCAAAGACTCATAAATCATAAACCCACAAAGCACCCGTGCTTTATGGGTTTCTAAATCTCAATTATGATCTCCTTATTTTTTTCTCTTTATGCTGCAGTACTTGAGCTGTTTAACGACTTCACGCTCACTAACTGACAAGCTGGCTTTTGATGTGGGCTTACAAGAAGAATCCACAGGTGAATCTGCATACATGCTGCGTCCCACACACACGCAATGCAGGTTTTTTTTTTTGTCTTCTAAATCTATTCGCCTGCCACAGGAGAGGCCTGCTGGTGGACCATCCACCCCGCCTCCAAACAAAGGTCAGAAGGCGAGAAGGTCAGGGTTGGAGATGACCTCATCCTTGTCAGCGTTTCTTCAGAAAGATACCTGGTAAGCAGGATTTTAATTGCTTGCGCCGTTATTAATATCGCGGTGTCAAATATCTTATTAACGTTGCCACTTGCATTCTCTTAAGCATCTGTCCTACGCCAGTGGAGACTTGATGGTCGATGCATCATTCATGCAAACACTGTGGACCATGACTCCCGTGATGTCCGGATGTGAGCTCGCTGAAGGTCCGTTATTGTGTTGCAGCTGAAAGTCTTTCCCCCTTTGTCCATTAAACTAGCTCATTCACACCCGGCAATACGACTTCCTTTAGGTTTTCTGACTGGAGGGTATGTGCTCAGACTATTCCATGGCCACATGGATGAGTGTTTGGCAATCCCAGGAGCTGACCAAGGTGACGACCAGCGCAGGTGAACCGATGTTTGTTAAATACTACAAACGTGTACCAATCAATTTATTCATTTTCAGACCCAATTTTTCATTTTTCATTCTTGATTCAACTTTTTTTGGGAGGGCTATCATACATGACGCAAGCAATTTGAAGAAAGTTTGAGAATTTATATCTGCAAGTTGATATCCATAGTCTATTGGGAATAAACATAAACTATCGGCAGGCTGTAAGGTTGAGATTTATGACGCTTGATACAAGTTGCTCACTATTGATTTTAGAGTGGCTCATTACGAAGGAGGAGCTGTATGCAGCCACGCTCGATCCCTCTGGAGACTTGAACCGCTGCGTATTGCGTGAGTGTGATCATTCAATGCAATCAGCAAGCTTGAGCATTGCATCCATTCACTCCCAGACAGAAACTGTACAGTGTGACGATGCTCATTCGTTTGTGCTTGCTGGTAGCTGGAGCGGCGGCCACATTAAATGGGGCCAGTCTTTCCGGATGCGTCACATAACGACAGGCAGATACCTTTGCCTGGATGAAGAGAAAGGTCTGCTGTTGGTGGATGCGGAGAAGGCAAATTCCAAGATGTCAGCCTTCTGCTTCAGAATTTCAAAGGTCAATGTCATACAGAGCCAAGCGTGCCAGAAGTTTTTTTTATTTTTATTTTTTGGCTCATTGCGCAGATTTTCATCAGCCTTAATAAAAAATCTGATTTTATTGAAAATACAGGAGAAAATTGAAGTGACCCAGAAGCGAGATGTGGAAGGCATGGGCATACCTGAGATTAAGTATGGAGAGTCCATGTGCTTTGTCCATCACGTGTCATCCGGCCTCTGGCTTACATACGCCGCTGTTGATGCTAAATCTGCCCGTCTGGGTCCCCTTAAGAGAAAGGTAATGCGGATGTATGCATTAATGTGTTTTCTATTTGTATGAGTGTATGCTTGTGATTTTAAAAGTACTTGTGTTTAATTCTTAGGCCATACTCCATAAAGAAGGCCACATGGATGACGCGCTCACAGTGGCTCGGTCTCAGACTGAAGAGTCCCAGGCTGCCAGATTGATTTACAGCACCACCGGCCTCTTCAACCAGTTCATCAAGTAGCTACAACTCCTTTGTTCAAATCTTTGTACACATTCACATCTTTGTTTTTACAGGGGAATATTCGGCGTATGGTGTTCTCATAATGTCATTTGCGCATCTCCAGAGGTTTAGATGCCCTGAGTGGGAAAAACAAATCTGCCAATCCTCCATCTCTGCCCATGGACACAGTGGTGCTCTCTCTTCAGGATCTCATTTTCTACTTCCGACCCCCTGAAGAGGAGCTGCAGCATGAGGACAAACAGTTTAAGCTGCGCTCTCTGAAGAACAGACAGAACCTCTTTCAGGAAGAGGTTGGCGCAGCTCGTAAACGCTGAACATTTGTGACTATCGCTATCGGATGTTTGAATCCAAATATGCTTGCATCGTATTTCAGCTCTCTTTAAGTTTGATTTGATTGTTTCTTTTTTTGGTTTAAAGGGAATGATCACTCTTGTTCTGGACTGTGTTGATCGCCTCAATGTCTACAACACTGCAGCCCATTTCTCAGAGTACGCTGGGGAAGAAGCGGCAGAATCGTGGAAGGAGATCGTGAATCTGCTGTATGAACTGCTCGGTATGCTCGTCTTGTGGTTCCTCCTCTCATTTCATGGTGATTCTGTATCAGTCATTTATGCTTCCCATCTTCATGCTCTGTGAATGTGATGCATTAACAACCTTTTCTGCTTTCGTTCGTTTGTGAAGCGTCTTTGATCAGAGGTAATCGGTCCAACTGTGCCCTGTTCTGTGACAACCTTGACTGGCTGGTCAGTAAACTGGACCGTTTGGAGGCTTCTTCAGGTATACAAGATATGTAGAAGCTGGTTTACTCGTTCAATTTACCAGACAGACCATTTAAACTGCAGCAAACAGTTTGTGTGGGAACTTTGGACACTTTTTAAAAAGGGATTATTTGCAAGAACATTGGATTGTAATTGGATTACATTGTGCTTTTCCACGTCACCATATTAGACATGTATTTATCACTTTTTTTGTCGACAGGAATTCTGGAGGTTTTGTATTGCGTTCTCATTGAGAGTCCAGAGGTGCTGAACATCATCCAGGAGAATCACATCAAATCAATCATTTCTCTACTGGATAAACATGGACGCAACCATAAGGTCAAAACATTTCAGAATGTTTGCCAGAAGAGAGACATCCAACACATCGGTGCTGATGACAGTTTTCATGGACGTTTGCCTCCCTTGTAATGTCCAGGTCTTGGATGTGCTCTGCTCTCTCTGTGTGTGCAACGGGGTGGCTGTCAGATCCAATCAGAACCTCATCACAGAGAATCTTCTCCCAGGCCGTGACCTCCTACTTCAAACCAACATCATCAATTATGTAACCAGGTGGGTAGATTTGTGGGCGGAAAATATTTTGTTCTCTCTTTTGTTTGCTGAAGCCAAGTTCCGAAAATATCTGCTCTGAGTGAAATAATAGTTTCCTAAATGTTCCTCAGCATGAGACCAAACATTTTCCTTGGAACATGTGAAGGATCCACCCAATACAAGAAGTGGTATTTTGAGGTGATGGTGGACCACGTGGAGCCGTTCCTTACAGCTCAACCGTATCATCTACGTGTGGGTTGGGCTCTGACGGAAGGCTACAGTCCCTACCCTGGTGGGGGAGAAGGCTGGGGGGGCAATGGGGTTGGAGATGACCTCTACTCCTATGGTTTTGATGGAATTCACCTCTGGTCAGGTATAGAGAACAAGGCATGACTTAGAAGTAGTCTTCTAATGTTGGGAATGTTACCAGGAACAGATTATTCACTTTTGGTGATGATCCAAAAGAGATCCTGAATTCTGGATCACTTTAAAATCCTTGTTAAATTTGCAGTCAAAGGAGCTTCAAAATGTGTTCCTCAATATCTCGGTTGATCGATGTTTACAGTCATGCAGGGTGGGGACCTTTATGATGCCACCGAATTTCATCCGGATCAGACATCCGGCGGTACAAATTGCGTTTAGCAGGATTAAGGAAAAACCGAGTGCTTTTCTCATTGACAGATGTGCTTGTTCTCTCTGTGTCCACAGGACGGGTCCCCCGTCATGTTGCCTCACCCAGTCAGCACATCTTAGCTGCTGAGGATGTGGTCAGTTGTTGCTTGGATCTGAGCGTGCCCAGTATTTCCTTCCGGATCAATGGGCATCCAGTGCAGGGCATGTTTGAGAACTTCAACCTCGATGGCCTCTTCTTTCCTGTTATCAGCTTCTCTGCAGGCATTTCGTAGGACATTTATCAGTTATTATTATGTTTTTGATTGTTTCATTCGAAATGGCAGAACAGGTGACAGAGACAGACTAATATCAATATTTCATTGTGACTGGAAGGTTGCGATTTCTTCTGGGCGGGCGCCATGGCGACTTCAAGTTCCTCCCACCTCCAGGCTACGCTCCATGCTATGAAGCGGTGCTGCCCAGGGACCGTTTACGGATTGAGCCCATCAAGGAATATAAGCAGGATTTTGATGACGTCCGTAACCTTTTGGGGCCAACTCAGTCTCTCTCGCACACAGCCTTCACTCCTTGTCCGGTGGACACTATACAGGTAAAGTCCTACCCTATCGTTTCTTCACTGTCATCTTGTCCACTGTACAGTACTGAAGGTACCTTTCCTTCAGATTGTACTTCCTCCTCATTTGGAGCGCATTCGAGAGAAGCTGGCAGAAAATAGCCATGAGCTATGGGCTGTTACTCGCATCGAACAAGGGTGGACTTTTGGACCAGTAAGTATTTTCAATTGTGGCCCATATTTAATGCTGTCCTTACAAAACAAAATAATTTGACTTTTTAAAATTAATTTGAAGATTCGTGATGACAACAAGAAGCTGCACCCCTGCCTGGTAGATTTCCAAAGTCTGCCTGAACCAGAGAAAAACTACAATTTAGCAATGTCAGGAGAGACACTCAAGTATGTCACTGCCTTTGCTTAACTTTCAGTGTGTGCCCCCCCTCCCCATTTAGATCAGCTTATAATAATTCATGTTGTCTTTTATTTGGAAAGGACTCTGCTGGCGTTAGGCTGCCATGTAGGAATGGGAGATGAAAAAGCAGAGGAGAATCTGAAAAAGACCAAGCTTCCTAAAACGTATTTTGCTCTTTTTCTTTGTGATATTTCTTATCTTTTATCATGCATGTTTACTAATGGCGTCTAAAAGCCTCTCCAGGAGCAATTCTAATCACAAAAGCATTATGTGTTAGTTACATGCAGAGTAACGGCTATAAACCAGCCCCCCTAGACCTCAACCATGTCAAGCTGACTCCCAACCAGAACACTCTTGTGGAAAGACTGGCAGAAAATGGACACAACGTATGGGCAAGAGACCGAGTACGCCAGGGCTGGACATACAGTATTGTGCAGGTAGGCGGTACCATTCAAGAAGAGTTCTCTATGGTAACAATGAATCTTTGCAGATATCTTGATGGGTAAATACTGCCTGGAACCTTTTTTCTGCCCTATTTGATATTGGTTTTCTTTTCAGGACATAATGAACAAGCGCAATCCACGTCTTGTTCCCTACAACCTACTGGATGAAAAGACTAAAAAGACCAACAGAGATACAGTCTGTTCAGCAGTTCGCACTCTCATTGGATACGGTTATAACATTGAACCACCTGACCAGGAGAGCAGTGAGTTCACAATGCTATCTTCAAGCAGGATAGCAGAAAGCGTTATTTTTTTAATTTTTCACCCAACAAGATTCATTAATGAAGCTACGGGTGTATTGTGGAACCTACTCACTTTTATATTACCTATTCATTTGTGCTTGCGTTTGTGTAGGTGGGGATGGACCAGGCAGCGCCCGCGGAGACAAGATCAGAGTGTTTCGAGCAGAGAAATCATACGGGGTCACACAAGGGAAGTGGTACTTTGAGTTTGAAGCTGTGACTGTCGGGGAGATGAGGGTGGGCTGGGCCAGACCCAGCGTCCGGGCTGACACTGAACTTGGTGCAGATGACTTGGCGTATGTCTTCAATGGCTTCAAGGTAGGAGTGAGACCTAGCGTGAGAACTCGTGAAGGATACCTCAGTCGGCGTAAACAGTCTTCTTTTCCAGGCACAACGTTGGCATGTGGGAAATGAGTCATTTGGTCGTCAGTGGCAGTCTGGCGATGTGGTGGGCTGTATGATTGACCTCACAGAGATGAATATCATGTTCACACTCAATGGGGAAATGTTGATCAGCGACTCGGGCTCGGAGATGGCCTTTAAGGATATTGAAATAGGAGAAGGTAAGTGCAGAAACACTGGAGTACTCAAGAAGACGGTGGACATTAGGACATGTGAGTTTGCATTTCTCATGCATGTTCATACGTTGATGAAATATTTCTAGGCTTCCTTCCTGTGTGCAGTCTGGGCCTGTCCCAGGTCGGCAGGATCAACTTGGGTCAAAATGTCAGCAGTCTACGTTACTTTACCATCTGTGGCCTGCAGGAGGGATTTGAACCCTTTGCTATCAACATGAAAAGAGATATCACCATGTGGTTCAGCAAGAGCCTTCCCCAGTTCAACACCGTGCCTGCAGACCATCATCATGTTGAGGTACTGTCAACGATTTTCAATGTTATTTTCCACAGAGCCACAGAGAATTTGTTAGGTCATGGCATGGCTTCCTTTCGTTTATGCTCTAGGTGTCCCGTGTTGATGGGACAGTGGAAACCCCCCCATGTCTTAAAGTGACCCACAAGACATTTGGATCTCAGAACGCCAACACAGATCTGTTGTTCTTCAGACTCAGCATGCCATTTGAGTTTCATGAGACGTTCAAAGTCCCAGCGGGGACCACACTTCTCACACGTGCTTTAACCATCCCCGAGGACGAGGTGGTGGAGGTGGACCCAGACTCTGACTTTGAAATACTGAAGAAGTCAGCCACCCGCAAAGAGCAGGAGGAAGAGAAGAAAGAACCGTCAGTGCTCAAAGACATTCCTGCTGTCAAAAATGGGGAGAATGAAAAGGATGTATCAACTGAAAAGAGCAAGAAGAAAGGGTTTGCACACACTGTTGATTGACTTATGCCTGGAGGAGACTACAACTGGGACGCCGTGCTTACATTTCTAAGTCGTCGTGAATGTTCTTCTTCGCAGATTCCTTTTCAAAGCTAAGAAGGCTGCGCTGATAACTCCGGCCCCTGTGGTGCCAACCATACCCCGTCTGGTAGAGGACGTGGTGCCAGATGACAGAGACGACGTGGACATCATCCTCAACACCACCACAGTATGACAAAAAAATTATATTCCTATCAAACTCTCAACCACACACAACTTGTTCATTCACGCCTGCAGTACTGACACTGCTAATAATAGTAAATAAACTTCACTGCAAACGTGTGTCTATTTTCTACCTTCTTCCTTTGTCAGTACTATTATTCCGTCCGAGTATTTGCGGGACAGGAGCCCAGTGGCGTGTGGGTGGGTTGGATCACGCCTGACTATCACCAGTATGACCCTCATTTTGACATGAACAAAGTGAGAAACGTGACGGTTACTGTAGGTGATGATAAAGGCAACATTCATGACAGGTATGTTAGCCTTCCAGATGCAAACGGCTTGCTTTCATTGGAAACGATAAGCGTATATGATGGAATGTGACTTTTGCTCCGTCTCCCTCAGTATAAAACGCAGCAACTGTTACATGGTATGTGGAGGGGAGTTCAGCAGCTCCCAGCAGACCCGCATCAGTCAAGAGGACTTTGTGATCGGCTGTCTTGTTGATTTGGTCACTGGCCTGATGACTTTTACTGCTAATGGAAAAGAGATCAACACATTTTACCAGGTAAGTTAAGTTTAAATGTACAGGCGGTCCTCACTGAACAACGACTCGGGGTATAAACCGAAGTGTCGCCGGCTCATCCGCGGGGGAAAAGTTGTCAATCGACGGAGGGTTGCGTTTAACAATGAAACCGCTTAGCGACGGGGTCTTAGGAACGTAACTCTGTCGTTAAGTGAGGACCAGCTGTGTTCATCCAATTAGCTGGTAACGTTTTGGTTGAATAAATAATGTTATGCGTCCTATATTCAGGTGGAGCCCAACACGAAACTCTTCCCAGCTGTCTTTGTGCTTCCTTCGAGTCAGAATATGATTCAGTTTGAACTAGGCAAGCTCAAGGTCAGTCACAAATTATTATTATTGCTCCATACACGCCGCTCCATACACGCCGTCCTCAAAACTGAGGTCTCAAGAACATTTCAATGCTGTAAGTAACTGCCCGCAGCATTTTGCTTGTCTCGTGTAGAACATAATGCCCATCTCAGCTGCCATGTTCAGGAGTGAGCGCAAGAATCCTGTCCCCCAGTGCCCTCCTCGATTGGATGTCCAGATGTTAACCCCGGTCATCTGGAGCCGCATGCCCAACCATTTCCTGGCTCCAGAGACAGGTCGTATTAGTGAGAGGCTGGGCTGGATTGTACAATGTCAAGAGCCGCTCACCATGATGGCGCTTCACATCCCAGAGGAGAATAGGTCAGGGCTACCCCCACTCTGCCTTAACCTGTTGTGTTTTCCTTCACAGAAGTTGACCCCCTTTGTGTCCTCCAGGTGCATAGACATCCTGGAGCTGTCTGAACGGATGGACTTGCTGAAGTTCCACCATCACACCCTGAAGCTGTATGGCTCGGTGTGCGCTTTGGGAAACAACCGTGTGGCTCACGCTTTGTGCAGCCACGTGGATGAATCCCAGCTCTTTTATGCCATAGAGAACACCTACTTGCCTGGACCAATGAGGAGCGGATTCTATGATCTACTCATCAGCATGCACCTGGAGTCAGCAAAGAGGGGCCGGCTGGGAACTAACAAGGAATTTATCATTCCTATGACGGACGAAACACGTAGCATTACTCTATTTGCTGAAAGGTCGCATGCCTTACCCGGAGTCGGCCTCACCACATGTCTGCGTCCGAAACTCCATTTCTCTTCTGTAGGATTTGTGGGAACAGATCAAGACATTTACACGCTGAGTCCTGTCATCCCCTTACAGGTGAGGCTGAACAGTTTTACCACATTTGTAGGAGAATCCTAATTCACTGATCAGCATACGTTTGCCTGTGTTTCTAGGTGCTAAAGACCAAGGCCTTGAACATGCTGACTGAGGCCGTTCAAGATGGAGGCCAGGCCATGAGAGATCCAGTGGGAGGCAGCGTCGAGTTTCATTTTGTCCCAATCCTGAAGCTCATCAGCACCCTTCTAATCATGGGTGTGTTTGACGACGGAGACGTCACGCACATTTTAAAGTTACTTGAGCCCACAGTCTTCAGTGGCAAGAAAGCAGAGGAGCCCGCTGAGGAGGGTGCCAACTTGAAGGAAGAGATGGAACTAAAATCACCCACAAAGGAGGAAGCTGCGAATGAAGAACACCTGCACACTGTTGGAGAAGAAGAAGAAGAAGAAGAAGAAGAGGAATATGAGGATGATGGTTTGGGTGAAGAGGAGGACGAGGAGGAGGAGGACATGGAGGAAGAGGAAGAATTAGAGAACACAGAAACAATCATGGCACAGGAAGAGCCTGTGGTTGAGGCAGAACGAGTAAATGGAGAGAAAGGAGCCGAGGAGACGGAGAAAGAGAAACCGATAGAGACGGGTGGGGAGAGTAAAGACGAACACCTCGGACAAGGCCTCTTCCAGATGAAGCTACCAGAGTCAGTCAAATTGCAGGTATGACTGGTCTTTTAAGAAAACACAAGGAAAAGTCCTTCTCTCCAGGTAATGCAGTAGGAGTGATTCTCCTTGCTTTTTATCCCTTCAGATGTGCACTTTACTTCAGTACTTCTGCGACTGTGAGCTACGTCACAGAGTGGAGGCTATCATTGCATTTTCAGAACAGTTTGTTAGCCAAATACAGTCCAACCAGAGGCAGCGGTACAATGAACTCATGCTGGCCTTCACCATGAGTGCAGCTGAGACTGCCCGAAAGACCCGGGAATTTCGCTCCCCACCACAGGAGCAGGTACTCCCGCACAAAGACGAGAGATTTTGACTCTTGAAAATGAAATTGCAACTAGTGTGCTTGCTGCTGTCTAGGTCAACATGCTCATGAACTTCAAAAACTGTGCTGAGGAGGAAGGCTGCCCTGTTCCCGAAGACGTCCGGGAATCTATGCTGCTTTTTCACAACGCTCTGCTGGGGCACTGCGGTGAGTTTTTACACACAGCATCAAGTCTACTATCAAAGGCATAGCCTTCAATGGACAGAGTGTAATAAAAGTCATGTGAGGTGAATGCTTTATACGAAACGTTCCCAGGTGTTCATATCGACGAAGAAGAACAAGAAGAAGAAATGGATAATTCCGTCCGTGGGCGACTGCTCAGATTGTTGGACAAGGTGAAGAAACTCAGTGAGAAGAAAGTAGAGGTCGAGCCTGAACCACAGGAGGACAAAAAGCCAAGTGAGCCTCTCATAGCAAGCAATACTACGCTTACTACTATGATATATTTTGTAATCTTCTGTGATATTGTTATCTTTCTAGGTACATTACAGGAGTTGATTTCCCATACCATGAGCCACTGGGCCCAGGAGTCATTCATCCAGAACCCCGAGTTAGTGCGTATGATGTTCAGCCTCCTGCACAGGCAGTACGATGGGCTGGGTGAGCTCATGCGTGCGCTTCCTAAGGCCTACACCATCAATGCCGTGTCTATTAATGATACCATGGACCTGCTGGAGTGTTTGGGCCAGATCCGCTCACTCCTCATTGTCCAGATGGGTCCTGAAGAGGAGCGGCTAATGATTCAAAGCATCGGGTTAATATACCATTTAATTAATTCAGGACTCCAAATGCGCTGATTTTTGCATGCAGGTGAAACCGTATGTCGGTAAGGAGAACGTTGTCTTTCTTAGGAACATCATGAGTAACAAAGTCTTCTACCAGCACCCCAACTTGATGCGAGCTCTGGGCATGCATGAAACCGTCATGGAGGTCATGGTTAATGTGTTGGGCGGTGGAGACTCGAAGGTAAAATTAATTTTTTTCATCTGCGTTGGAAGACGAGCAAATAGGAGTTAAATCGCCACGTTCTCAAGTAACAGATCATATGTTTTATGTTTTTAACATTTCTCCCAACAGGAGATCAGATTTCCTCGAGTGGTGACAAATTGCTGCCGTTTTCTCTGCTATTTCTGTCGAATCAGTCGTCAAAATCAGCGTTCAATGTTTGACCACCTCAGCTACCTTCTCCAGAACAGTGGCATCGGCCTTGGTGATTGTCTTTGCTGGCTTCCAGTTCATTGTGGGTCAATTATTCCTCGTATGTGAGCTGTGGTAAAGCTGGAAAGTTTGTGTATTTCCTTAGGGATGCGTGGCTCCACCCCTTTGGACGTGGCTGCAGCTTCTTGCATTGACAACAACGAGTTGGCGTTGGCCCTCCAAGAGCAGGATCTAGAAATGGTAAGAGCAATCGATATACGCAAAGCATTCATCGTGCAAAATCCTCCATCACTTGAATACACTGGTGTCTTTCCAGGTGGTGAAGTATTTAGCTGGATGTGGGCTTCAGAGCTGTCCAATGCTACTGTCCAAAGGCTACCCGGACATTGGTTGGAATCCTTGCGGTGGAGAGAAATATCTTGACTTTCTGCGCTTTGCTGTATTTGTCAATGGTCGGATCTTTGTTTTGTTGCAACATGACAGATTTATTTATTTTGTTTTTCTCCTTTATTAATAACAGTTGATACGCCCCCCCCCTCTTCCCTGATTTAGGAGAGAGTGTAGAAGAGAATGCCAATGTGGTGGTACGTCTCCTCATCCGTAGACCTGAGTGCTTTGGTCCAGCCCTCAGAGGGGAGGGTGGCAATGGTTTGCTGGCTGCAATAGAGGAGGCCATCAAGATATCTGAAGACCCAGCGAGAGATGGCCCCAGTGTTAAGAAAGACAGACGCTTTCCCATGTATGCGATTTCAGCTTTCTAATTGTGTTTTGTGAGGCGTGAAAGAGTTTTGCCGTCGCAGAAAGAGGATCGTTTTCTCCCGGCAGGTTTGGAGGAGAGGAGCAACATGAGGAGAACAGGGTTCACCTGGGAAATGCCATCATGGCCTTCTACTCTGCTCTCATTGACTTGCTGGGACGTTGTGCTCCAGAAATGCATGTAAGCTGCCTCTCTTTTTTTCTTTTGCGATCGTTCTGAATTCATCAAATAGGTTGAGAAAGAAATATACAGGAATAGGAAATCCATTTGGAAATGTCTTTGAAGAAAGCCTGCTTTTGTCTCCACAGTTGATTCAGGCTGGTAAGGGGGAGGCTCTGAGGATCAGGGCCATCCTGAGGTCTCTAGTACCCATCGAGGATCTGGTGGGAGTCATCAGCCTACCTGTTCAAATTCCTTCTTTTGGAAAAGGTAGCTTTGTAAAACCTTACCTTAGGTGATGTTGTAACATTTATTCTTTAAATCAATGCATAGTATAACGTTAGTATCTTTCTAGACTAACGGTTGATCAAGGTTTAACTGCATGTGATGTTACTGTACATCCCATGTGGGTTCATTCTAAATGCATTATTTGTCATCACATTACATTTGTGTAACATTTTAAATGTTGTTTCCTGCGTGTTTTCTTTTATGTATTGTAAAGACAACAGCATCATAGAACCAAAGATGTCAGCTAGTTTTGTTCCGGACCACAAAGCGCCCATGGTCCTGTTCCTGGACAGAGTGTATGGCATTGACAATCAGGATTTCCTGCTCCATGTGCTGGAGGTGGGCTTTTTGCCCGACATGAGGGCTGCTGCCTCTCTAGACACGGTGAGATTCTAGCAGTTTCCAAATGATGCTACCCAACAATATGCTGTCGTTGGATAGATGTACAGAGCAGGATTATAAAGCTCACTCCTGGACTCGATTCACTGCTGGAGCTTCTCCCCCAACAGGCTGCGTTCGGCACTACAGAGATGGCCCTCGCTTTGAACCGCTACCTGTGTTCTGCCGTGTTGCCACTCATCACCAAGTGTGCCCCACTCTTCGCTGGCAGTGACCACCGAGCCATAATGATCGACTCCATGTTGCACACCATCTACCGGCTGTCTCGTGGGAGAGCGTTCACAAAGGCCCAAAGAGACATCATTGAAGAATGCCTTATGGGTTTGTGCAAGTGAGTTTAAGCTCACGGGGAAACGTTTTCTGTAATGTTTAACAGTGTCAGGTTCAGAAATGAAGTTATCTCCGGCTTTTTCTTCCAGACATCTACGCCCATTAATGCTTCAGCACCTGCTGAGAAGGTTGGTGTTTGATGTGCCCATTCTCAACGAGTATGCCAAAATGCCACTGAAGGTAAAAAGAGCAACAGTTGAACTTCGCTTTGAGTAAGCGTTTGCCTGTCATTCATTTTTTTGCTGTCACTCATATTTGTTTTCCCTTCCCACAGCTTTTGACCAATCACTATGAGCGATGTTGGAAATATTATTGCCTTCCTAATGGTTGGGCGAACTTTGGCGTTTCATCGGAAGAAGAGCTGCATCTGACGCGCAAGCTCTTCTGGGGGATTTTTGAATCACTGGCACATAAGGTGTGAGCTGCTGCACTAGTCATCATCAGTTCATTACATGGTGCATTGGCCGATATTGTGAAATATTTTTCTTGTGATTCCAGAAATTTGATGCTGAGATTTTCAAAATTTCCATGCCCTGCATCTGTGCAATTGCTGGAGCGATTCCTCCTGACTATGTAGATGCCAGCTACTCTTCCAAAACAGAGAAAAAAGCGTCAGTAGATGCAGAGGGAAACTTTGATCCTAAACCAGTTGAGACCACAAAGTGAGAGGACTTTTTGTCATTATGCCTTTCAAGAGAGAAAATATTGAAGCTAAATCTTCCTTTTATCCACAGCACCATCATCCCTGAGAGACTGGATCCTTTCATTAACAAATATGCAGAATATACACATGACAAATGGGCCTTTGAAAAGGTAAAGCTTATGTTTTCATTGTAATCACTCATCTAATACTATTCTTTGTGGAAACTAAATGCTAGATGGCTTCGATTAAAACAGTTGTAAAGTAGCATTTTAATGAAATATGGATGCCGAATTGCTGCAAATGAGAAGAAAACTGTTGAGATGTACAGTTACAGTACATTGTATACAACTAGTGTGTATTGTGTATATATATGTGGTTATTCCAGATTCAGAATAACTGGTCATATGGGGAAGCGCTGGATGAAAGTGCAAAAACTCATCCCATGCTCAGGCCATACAAAACCTTCTCAGAGAAGGTAAGTATACAGTTTACACTTTAGTTTTGGCATTATCAGCCTTTTCATCTCATTGCCCTGACATCTTGTCTGCCAGGACAAAGAGATCTACCGATGGCCAATTAAGGAATCCATCAAAGCCATGATTGCATGGGAGTGGAACATTGATAAGGCTAGAGAGGAGGAGGAGCTGGACAAGAAGAAGGCAGCATCACGGAAGATCTCACAGACCGCTCAGGTATAGAGCAGCTGTACAGACCTACTGAAAATCACAGCAGTGTTATTTAGTTGGTCTATGTGATGGAATCATTTTCTTTTAAAGGCGACTTATGACCCAAGCCACGGCTACAGTCCACAGCCCATCGACATCACACACATGGCTCTCTCAAGAGACCTGCAGGTAAAATAATGATCCCTCTCTGGTACAATATCAGCATCTGATCACTAGCCATCATGCACATGTGTTCACAGTCTATGGCAGAGCAACTGGCAGAAAATTACCATAACACCTGGGGACGGAAGAAAAAGTTGGAGTTGCAGTCCAAAGGTAAAATTAGGGTTGGAAATATGAGTATATGTAAATTGGGAGCTTTATGTTTTGCTCATTTCCTTTACTGTCCCTTTATTTGTGTAGGAGGTGGAACACATCCTCTGCTGGTTCCTTATGATACTCTGACAGCGAAAGAGAAGGCACGAGACCGAGAGAAGGCTCACGAGCTGCTCAAGTTCCTGCAGCTTAATGGATATGCTGTAACAAGGTAATGCTTCATACAGAGCGTTCAGCAGGTGACTGCATTTGCTGCACACTTTAAATTATATTTCCATTCAATCTGCTGGCAGTCTTTTATGCATGATGGCTGCATGTAGCTATGTGCCATTCTGCAGCAGTGCTTGAAGTATCACGTAAGGTATTTTTAGTTGTAAGTAATACTTTGATAATAATTTGTGATGCTGTGAAAGAAGGAAAGGAAGAAATAAAGAAGACAAAACATTGATCAAAGTCAAATCTAAATCACAAAGACTGCGTTTCTTTTGGCTTTAGGGGCCTGAAGGATATGGAGTCCGACATCTCATCCATCGAGAAGAGATTTGCGTATGGTTTTCTGCAGAAGCTTTTGAAATGGATGGAAATTGCGCAAGAATTCATCGCTCATCTCGGTACGGTGGTTAAATGACTTTTGGTTAAATCTTAATTCTTACGGACCCCCCCCCCCCCCCCCCCTTGTTCTGAAGATGCTACCATATTTTTCCATTGCCTTTGACAGAGGCTGTGGTTAGCAGCGGGCGCGTGGAAAAGTCTCCTCATGAACAGGAAATCAAATTCTTTGCCAAGGTGGGACTTTGTATGTCAAGTTAGAGCAGACTTTTTGAAGACCTTACTCCACTCATCACTGTACTAAGTATTATAGAAATCCTCCCTCTCAGATCTTGATGCCTCTAATCAACCAGTATTTCAAAAACCACTGCCTCTACTTCTTGTCAACGCCTGCAAAGGTTCTGGGCAGTGGTGGCCACTCTTCCAATAAGGAGAAGGAGATGATTGCCAGGTGATCTCTCGTACATATATCACACAAAGCGTGGTCTGTTTTGTATTTCTTTCACGCATCACTTCCCCCTGTTACCATAAGTCCTTTTTCTTGCATTTTCCTTTCCGTCTCTGTCCTTTCCTTCTCATCATAGTATCTTCTGTAAAATGTCTGGTCTGGTGAGACACAGAGTTTCTCTCTTTGGTAAGATGCCAGTTTCTTCCTCATAAGGTGTACAAGCTGTAATATACCCATGTTTGAGGGAAGTGCAGTTGCTCTTGTTTAAAATCTGAATTCAATAAGCAGCGACATAAACAGCAGATTTGGATTTGGATTTGCAGGAACGGATGCGCCGGCAATTGTTAACTGTCTTCACATTCTGGCACGGTCATTGGACGCAAGGTTTGGTATCGTTTAAACTTCTGACATGATGAGCAATATCAGAAAGATTAGCGTGGTCTCATTTGCCATTACAATCGATCTTATTTCCTTGATTAGGACAGTAATGAAGTCCGGGCCTGAGATTGTCAAGGCAGGTCTGCGGTTGTTCTTTGAGAGCGCTGCAGAT
This sequence comes from Brachionichthys hirsutus, assembly GCF_040956055.1. Classification (NCBI taxonomy): domain Eukaryota; kingdom Metazoa; phylum Chordata; class Actinopteri; order Lophiiformes; family Brachionichthyidae; genus Brachionichthys; species Brachionichthys hirsutus. The sequence goes on along the minus strand of NC_090906.1, from coordinate 8,633,126 downwards.
GATATTGAGAAGATGGTAGAGAACCTCAAACTGGGCAAAGTGTCCAAAGGCAATCAGGTAACAAAAGGACATCCTTACTTGAATTGTAGCTGCAAATGATCTGCTTCCTGAGTAAATCAGGCTTTTCCTCTTCCTTTGCAGCAAGTGAAAGGTGTATCACAGAACATTAACTACACAACAATAGCCCTGCTCCCAGTTCTCACATCCTTGTTTGATCATATTGCTCAACATCAGTTTGGAGATGACGTCATTCGTGAGTGCCGTCACACCCAAGCAGTATTTCTCATTGTGCACGCTCTGCATTCATCCATTTATACCCCGTCTCTGGCGCACAGTGGATGATCTACAGATGTCGTGTTATCGCATCATGTGCAGCATCTACTCCCTCGGGACTGTCAAGAATCCACATGTTGAGCGGTAACTCCATATCTGTTTGAATTAGGATCTGTTTTTATTTTTTACTTTTGCAATTTAACATTTGCATTTACAGGCAGAGGCCAGCTCTTGGGGAGTGTTTAGCTCACCTCGCAGCAGCCATGCCGGTGGCCTACTTGGAACCTCATCTAAATGAGTTCAACGCCTTTTCCGTCTATACGACAAAGACACCAAGAGAAAGAGCTAGTGAGTATAGATCGCTGCCCTGTCTGATTTGTTTTCTGGCCAAACCAAATCTGGATTTTTGTTTCTCCCCCGTCTTTGCCAAAGTATTGGGCCTTCCCAACGAGGTTCAGGAATTATGTCCGGACATCCCAGAACTGGACATTCTACTCAAGGAGATTGGAGACTTGGCAGAGTCAGGGGCTCGCTACACCGAGATGCCTCATGTGATCGAGATCACTTTCCCCATGCTGTGCAACTACCTGCCTCGGTGGTGGGAGAGAGGACTTGAGAACTTCCCTGAGATGGAGGGCCAGCTCTGCACGGATGTCACATCAGAACACCTCAATCAGCTGCTGGGCAGTATCATGAAAATCGTAGTCAACAATCTGGGCATTGACGAAGCCTCTTGGATGAAGAGGTTGGCCGGTGAGCGCTGGATTAAAGCTCGAGCAGCGCGCGCGAGTCGTGTTTGTGCGGGTGAGTGACAGTGTTTGTCTCGTCTTCCAGTGTTCTCTCAGCCCATCGTCAGCAGGGCAAAACCGGAAATGTTGAAGTCCCACTTCATCCCAACGATGGAGAAGCTGAAGAAACGCACCTCGAAGGTGGTGGCTGAAGAAGACCATTTGCGGATGGAGGGGAAATCAGAGGGGGATGAGGAGGACGGGACCATACGGGATGAGTTTGCTGTCCTCTGCAGGGACTTGTATGCGCTCTACCCTTTGCTCATTCGCTACGTGGACAACAACAGGTACAGTGATGTCACAATCACCGACACTTTGAGATGTAAATCTTATGTGGAAGATTTCATAATGTTTAGTGTTTATTAGCCAAGCTTGTTTCAAGCAATTGATTGTGATGCAGGGCCCGGTGGCTGACATGTCCAGACCCAGACGCAGAGGAGCTCTTCCGAATGGTCGGCGAAGTCTTTATTTTCTGGTCCAAATCTCACGTGAGTGTGCTCATCTGGCATTTGAATGCAGCCCTGCCGGGCAGCTCGAAACGTTTTCAGGACGTCTCCGATTTATCTCTCTGTTGTAGAATTTCAAACGAGAGGAGCAGAACTTTGTGGTGATGAATGAGATCAATAACATGTCGTTCCTCACTGCTGACAGCAAGAGCAAAATGAGCAAGGTGAGTTGAGAAGAGGCGGAGCTGTGCCGCTGCAGGTATAGTGTCAGAACGGGAAGAGTGATGGTGTGCTGCGTAATTCCGTTACACAATAACCTCCTGAGACCCAGCCAGTCAGCATGTCCTCTTTAGTGGACATTTGTCCATTACAGAGGACATGCTAACTGGCGGGCTGGGTCTCAGGAGGATATTCTTCTTCATTTGTTACCTTGTTTATTTATCATATTTTTTTGTACTCTAAAACCATTTTCAGCCGGATACTTGTATTTTTATAACTTCATTGTACATAGTATAAAATTAAGAAATATATATATGTAATACAGAAAAAACATCCATCAAAAATAACAAAAACATAAAGACAATTTTTTAAAGATTCTTTTACTCTTCTTTCTTCTTATTCTTTTTTTTTTTACTCGGCTGGTTTAAACATTGAAGCCTGCTATAACTTCTTGAGGTCTTTCAATTCGCAAATTTGAAAACGATAGCAGTTGTGTTAACAATATTCTCTCTGTGGCTGTCCCTTGTCTCCTTTGGGTTGCGGCTGGGTTTCCAGGGCGGGGACTCAGAGGTTAGACTGTGTTCGTGCACGACCGCTGTGCTGACCGCATGGCACCTCGCTCTGAGGCAGCTTTTCATCAACCTCTCCAGCACACTGGCACATAGATCCACATGAATCCAAAGAGTAGAAGTACTCAACTGTGCGCAGACTCACCGAAAGACAAACACAGTCCATTGAGAGCGACGTGACCTGAGAAATCGAATTTAGTGCCAGTGACAGATGTTTTTTTTTCTTTATGAAACAGCTGTATCCACTTAGTCATGAATACTTTTGAATTCATCATGAGTGGAACAAAACTTATTTAAGAATTTGTCATTGCTATAAATATACATTAATTTATATTAATAACATCTGAAAATCCTGAAGCAGCAGATGGAGTTAGGATCCACTTTACACTTGCATTAATATGGCTTTTACACCAGTGTGTTAGCCTTTGCACTCGTTCGGGGACTCAGACTACTGATTTAAACCTACAAACCCGAGACTTTAACTAGTACGACATTACACATAAGAAAACAAACTGTCATGATTAGGCATTAGGGAGTCACATTTTTCTGATTAAGGATCACTGGACTAAAGGGCAGGCCCCATGTGCAGGCTTTCCCAGTCCTGCCAGTGTGTGAGGGGGGGAGTCTGGAGGCGCTTGATGAAAGTACTCGGCTGTAGAGTTGGGCTCATGGCACTGGGCTTTGCACCAAGCCAAGGGAGGCGCGGTGAGAGTGCAGTGCCATCATCCCGTCACTGAGTTTGCTCTTTTTTTGATCATAGATGGAGTCTTCTGGTATGTTGTTGTTTTTTGTTTTCCTTTTACTGAAGGATGGTTGAACTGCAGTTCTTGTAATGCAGCTCTTTGCCACTAGGGGGTGATATTAGCCTTCACTGTGCTCTTTCTTCTCTCGACAAATGCCATTTCACAGTTCAGTTTCCTTTACACTCCTTAGACCCAACACTAACACATTACTCGATGCTTAACATCACTGAAGAGGATTTGTTTTTTTTTAAAGACAAACTTTTGTTCGATTCATCCTCTAGGATGTGTTCAATTTGACCATGAACCTAACCAATACATTAATTCACTCTTATTATCTAGATTATTTCCCAAAATGCTTTGCTCCCTGTTTCTCCTGAACTAGACTTCCATAACAAACTAGCATCTGACACTGAACTGAAGTAGCAGCAGTGGCACTGATATTTGTTAATCAAATTGACGGAGCGTCACGGGGCCTCTGGGATTTCCACAAGGCAAAATGAGGGGACACACACTTGAGCTACTGAACAACAACAGAATTACTGACTTTGGATTTATTTAGTGGCATGAATCAGGTGATCCTTGTACTTTCTAGGTGCAGCACATTGCCTTAATACGCTCTATATCACTTACCAACGCTGTTGCCAAGTCTCAAAATTATGTTTGTAAATTAGTCCAGTAGCGTGACACTGAACACATCAGCGTGAGTTAGCTGCTACTGTTTTAGTTTGATTTCTAATCATATTGCTCAAATATTGTGGCAAAAATCTATTGAGGGTCTATTTAAAACATTCATGTGACAAAATGTACTTATACACTGTAAGTTCCCATTTCTCGACATGTCATGGAGGATTCCAGAAAGAGCTGATAACATAAGGGCCGACCCCACCCCTGAACAGAACCGGTGTTCAATGGGCGAACCCCACAGACAGTCTGAGTGACGGCAATTGTGTGAATTTAACAGCCTACTAATCAAAGTATAATTCTAATTTCAACCATTGTCTTCTTTAACTTTATCTAAAATTTTAACCACTAAGGGCTGCGGTTGTTACAGAATCGAGTTTATCCTGTTCAATGGATGCTGAATAGCTTGTCATGTGAATGAAATCCTATTACTGATGCACGTTTTGTAAATGCATGTTTATATATATATTAAAAAACCTTCCTTTCAGCTTCCCTTAGACAAAACCAGCTACTTCCCCACTTTACCCTCACATTTTCACGATGCCCTCTACCTACCAGCCTGAGCTCAGAGAAAAGAGGATTTTATATTTGGAGAACAGCAGCAAGTAGACAGATTTTATTGACCCAAAAATACAAGATTTGCTGTGCTTTTCTACACGGAGAGCTACTGTTAGTGCTCGTAGGCAAAGGTAGGAGGATGTTTAACAATGTCCACACGCTCAACGAGGTTTCATCTTAAGTCATTCTGACAGAACAGTGCTGTTTGTATTCATACGACTATGTAGATGCATCATGCTTGAAATCATTTGCATTATTTCACATTTACCTTTTATGAGACACTGTGAATGTTCTTTGGTTTGCTGTCCCATTTCTTAGGGCGGGGGCTCGGATACTGAGCGCACCAAGAAGAAGAGGCGGGGGGATCGTTACTCTGTGCAGACTTCCCTTATTGTGGCTGCCTTGAAGAAGATGCTCCCCATAGGCCTCAACATGTGCTCTCCCGCTGATCAGGAACTCATCAACTTGGCCAAGATCAGATACTCTTTGGTATTTATTTAAATCACTTTGAATTATTCTGGGAAATGTCTGTTCTACAATATACTGTGGTTGACAGTTTTATATTCCAAACCATTCCTAAGAAAACAGTGACTGATAACTGATTTGCTTTACAGAGAGACACTGATGAAGAAGTGAGAGAGTTCCTTCAGAACAACCTTCATCTTCAGGGCAAGGTGTGGCTGCTGGACTGATATTCAGTTTGTGTTATATTTACTTTGAAGGAATCTGATGGAAAGCTTTGCATCCCTGTGTTGCGGAAAGGTGGACAACCCATCCATGCGCTGGCAGATGGCTCTGTACAAAGAGATGGCGGGGAAGGTGGAAGATGCCGATGCTCCAGTGAAAGTTGTCAAGAGGGTTCAGGAGGTGGCTGCTGTCCTTTACCATCTGGAAATGGTGAGCCACCATTCAGAATCCTTCCAGCTGGGTAGTTGATGCATTGTTGTACCGAATCATAACTAGAAAAGCACTCAAAAGCAGCTCATTCCCCTCCTAGTTGGATTTGCACCGTCCACATGGTGATCTGGATCATCATCAGAAGGTTCTAAATTGTTCTTGGTATCTTTACATACCCCTGCCTCTCGCCCATTGACTGCTGGGATTGGCTCCAGCTTGGCCCGTGACCCGATTATGGAATAAGCGGTTAGAAAATGAAATGAATCTTTACATACCATGAAAAGTCAAAGTGAATCGGAGTTGATCCTTAAATGAAGTTTTCAATGTTAAAATGTAATATTATGTCCCGACCTCATTCTGGATGAGTTCCAGAAGACATTTTTCATGATAGTTCATCGGACCCCTTTATGACTCTGATTTTTGGTGAGTGAATTGAATTCATAAAGATAAAAACCTCTATTATAAGTAAATGGGAAAATCTGGATTTTTTTTTATCCAGTCGAGTATCTTGATTGGTTTTAAACTGTAATGGGAACTAAGTCAGACCAAGACCCATCTTCAGATTTTTTTGTCATCAAGATCCATCCAGCAGGTTTTCCAAAATCCTGCTAACAAACAGACAATAAGCTCCTTGGCAGCGGTAACTAATCTGTACATTAAATAACTGCCTGTTTGTAAGAAAAGTCACCCACCCACACGACCTTTTTGTGAATGTTTTGCTTCCTCTGTTCTAGACGGAGCACCCGTTTAAATCCAAAAAGATGGTGTGGCACAAACTGCTGTCCAAGCAGAGACGCAGGGCTGTGGTGGCTTGCTTTCGGATGACGCCACTTTACAACATCCCAAGGTGAGCTAGCTATCAGAGTTGAGACTTTTAGTGACATCACAGCAGATCACGAAAATAGAAATGATTTGTAAATTTGTTTTCTTTGTAGGCACAGAGCTTCAAACATGTTCCTCGAAGGATACAAGCGCAACTGGCTTCACACTGAGGGCTACTCATTTGAAGACAGGATGATAGATGACTTATCTGTGAGTGTCATAACACATCATTTGATCTAAAACTACTATTTCCATGTCACTGTTCACCCCCCCCACGATGCATCCCAGAAAGCAATGGAGCAAGAAGAAGGAGATGAAGAGGAGGAGAAGAAGGAAACCAAGCCTGATCCCCTCCACCAGCTTATTCTGCACTTCAGTCGTACTGCTCTAACAGAGAAGAGGTTAGATCGCTCTCCTGTGAGCTGCACTGAAAATCACAGGATGATATTTGCCTCCTTGTTCATCACTTGTCGTCTCCATCCTCTCAATTTTAGCAAACTCGATACGGACCATCTTTATATGGCGTACGCCGACATTATGGCAAAGGTGAGTCTTTGCAGAGGGGTTTGCAGTTTCAGTTCAGGTTTGACGTGTGCTTTATAGCGCTCATAATTCTTTCCTCAACATTTATTCAGAGTTGCCATATTGGTGAGGAAGAAGAATGGGGAGAGGAAATGATGGAAAATGCTGAGGATGAGATGTCCTTTGAGGTGCGACAGTCAGAACTGGTAATGGGCGGCCGGGGTCTGGGGACCAGGAACACAGTGGAGCGGTAGCTCTCAACGCATTGAGTGACCTCATCATCGGCACATTACTCCACAACCACATCTGTCTTTGTCTCATGACCTCTGCAAGTTCGGTCGGTGCTCTGTCTCTTCTGTTTGTATGTTGTGTTTCATTCATTGTGAGTTGCTTGATTTAGAAACTGAAAGCTCCAATCCAGCTTATTATTATTATTAAAACATTTTATCATATCAACTACAAAATGTACCCCAATCTTTTAAAATCCTTCTACAAATTGTGACAAAAAGTATTTATAATTATTTAAATAAATCTTTGCCCCTGTTTACTCTTTTGTATGCTTTTAATCTGGATTGGGTCTAATTAAATTCAAATAACATAATGCAATTTTAACATAAACAGCAGTAATAATGATAATAATTAAAATAATAGGCATTACACTAATAATAACAACTCACTTCTAAAAATCTCCTCTGCTTTATGGAAAATATAAACTCTTCTATATATAAAGATTATGAAAATTAAGCACTGTTTTTCCTTCTGCCATACCTGCTACCCGCAACATGAACACTCCTCTACTTGTCTTTTTTTTTTTATAGCTCTGGACAGGAAGTAGTTTAGTTTGAAAGACAGCTCCAGCTGCCAACGTGTAGACTTTTAGTGCTTTAGACAGATTTCACATCATTCATTGGCACACACATTAACAAATTCATTTTTGGAAGCAACTCGAGCTGAACTATTTGTTCGGTGCTATAAGAAATTATTATGAATGGTGTGAGGGATTTTGTCAAACTGGGAGGTGTGATTTACTGAAAGACACAAAAACCTGCAGATGATATGGGATGTGTTTTTTTTTAAATGCTTTTCAAATTCACATCTCTGCGGAACATATCAGTCAGTATGATTTGAAAGTGACCGGTGACGTCATTCCTCCCGGTTTATACAGCTGCTCCATTTGTCTTCCTCTCTGTCTCGTTCCACATTGCTTCATGTAATCCTACACATCCCTATAATATTATTCATTAACTGAATGCTACTGATCAATGTTCCTTTCCCCACTGACATACCATACTGACAGACTACAGTGAAAGACAGCGTAGATCATGCAGCATTTAAAGCTATAGAATCTGACACATAGTCATAGTCTCAGAGGTCGATTCACGCACACACACACACACCGTAGCGCATAGAGTCCAATATCAGCTTTCTTTAGACAGTTAGTGACTTTCCACTTTTGACGTCTGACAGCACGACACATAGTGGGTAGGGCGTCTACAGGCATACATGGGTGGGTGGGAGGGGGGGTTGGATGCGGGAAGGTGGGTGGGAGGGCTGTTTGAGGGTCCGTATTGAGAAATTATAAATTGATTTGTGATGTTGCTGAACAGAGGAATGACAGTTTGCCCTCTGGAGTCAGAGATACTCATTTAATTACCTCTTTTTCTTCTATAAATGTAAATTAATTACTGGTAACTTAGTTACTGGTAACAAAGGACAATGTTAAGTTGTGCCAATCCAGGTTTATTTATTTTTTTGCTATTTAATAGTTTATTGAGGTAAAGGTAGACAATGAAATGCCAAAGAAATATATCATACAGCTCTTTTTCCAAAGTATCTTATTTGCAGGACTGTTGCAATGAAGATGCTTTGGTAAGCTGTATGACTAAAATGCTAATTTCATTTGGCTGTTTCCTGTAGCATAACGCTTGCTCCAGCCAGCAAGCGTGAGGATGTTGTGTAACAACTCCATGACTAATAAAGTGGGGTGACAGAATGTGTACAAGAGTCAAATAGACCCTTTAGAGTTTAGATGTTCATTATGCAAATGAAGAGATAGATTATTGTAAATGCAAAAGAAAATATTTATAGTTTATTAGGAGACAATTGGCAGATTTTACCAGTTAAAAGGTATTTTCTCTGAGAGACTGTTCCTGTTTTATCAGGAGGGTGTTTTTATTTTATTTTATCGTTGCCATCCTGAGGGCTGCAAATATATTTGTTAATATTCACATAAATTATAGGCAGTATGGCCAATTTGATGAACAAATAGCAACAGAGGGAACGAGTTATCACCAAAATGCATAGCTAATCCTCTCCAAATCAGTATTCATTATTCATGACCATGTGACTGAGTTTGAGTTGAAATTGAATGCCTGGACTCAGTTGCACCGTCTGCTGTGAGTTTGCTCAATTCTAATTCCAATTAATTTAATATTGACACAGTCAGGTTTTTGCACGATTAAATGAAAGAGGTTGCACGACAGAATTGTGTTCCTTAATAAATATTAGTTTATTTACCTTACCATATTATTTTATTAGATACACCAAGCAGGACCAATGTTGCAGAGCTGGAAGGAAATATTGATATACATGAATGTATCTGAGTAATTCATTGATCATACGCAGTAATTTATGGCTGTCGTTCATTTTGTGTTGTATTTATATACCCAATACAATATGCTCAACCTTCTGATCCATCTACAGCAGTCTGTGTCAAGTTTCCTTTTAACTGTGCAGATCCCAAACTTGAAAAAAGGGGCTTGATGTCCCACCCAAGGTTATTTTATGTTGGACTACACTGCAAAAACTGAAACTGAGAAATAAGCACAAATTGATTTTGTCACCACAAATTAGACAGACCTTTGAAAAAAAATACAAAATATTGCCTTACTGACAGTATGACAATGTATTGTATACCTCCTGTTTCATTATACAAGTCTTATCAACAGGTTTTTGACAATGCATAGCTATAAAATCAACACAGAATGACAAAAGGAGGATTTCTCCTTAAGGAGGGTTTCTCCTTAAATATATATATATATATATATATTTGACTTTGTACTACCTTGGGGACCTACACCGAACCCCTGTTTAAATGGTTGCTGCTGAATCCTAATGTATTCAACAGCTCAGAAATTTCTTACACTTTTAGGTGAGTCACAAAGTAATAACTCACCTCGTAATATTTACCAAAAAAACGAGAATTCTTTTGTGAATAGCTCCTGGTGTAACTTAGCCTTCAAATGAGTGTCATACATATATCTTACCTGAACGGGCCCACTGAATCTATTTAAATGGATCGTAACAAATATAACAGCAGCAAATAGTCATAATGTTTGTGTCTGATGTAGGAAAAAGAAATGGAGAAGCAAAGGCTCCTCTACCAGCAGTCCAGACTTCATAATCGAGGCGCTGCAGAGATGGTGCTGCAAATGATCAGCGCCTGTAAAGGTACCCTTCCTCCCAACCGCCCTGCAAACCTGTCTACACTTTATTCAATTTACCAATACCAACTTCATGATTTTGTCTTCTTTCGTGTAGGAGAGACTGGTCCAATGGTGACCACAACCCTCAAGCTGGGTATCTCGATCCTTAATGGTGGGAACAGTGAGGTTCAGCGGGTATGTGTTCTGAACCGTGGATGTTGCAAGTTTGAATTTGAAGTTACCCCTATACGATTATTCCTTTCCTTTTGCCAGAAAATGCTGGAGTACTTGAAGGATAAGAAGGACGTTGGCTTCTTTCTGAGTGTCCAGGCACTGATGCAGACATGCTGGTCAGTTCTTATAATCAAAAAACACATTTTCAGGATGTGAATTATAAAGTATCTTGGGTTTATTAAAGTGAAAAAGTGTTTGGGTGCACATCTAAAATGGATTCTGGTCTGCAGTGTCCTGGATCTAAATGCCTTTGAGAGGCAGAACAAGGCGGAGGGGCTGGGCATGGTTTCAGAGGAGGGCACCAGTAAGACTCTATATTCTCACAGCAGGCAAAACATCACACTGTTGTCATTTTGTTTGGTTTGTTTGTTTGCTGTTTTTTTTTTTTTTAAGTATCATGTAATAGATTACCTGCATTTAAGGATGTAAAATAACAAATACTTCATTGAATTTTTTTAGATGAAAAAGTGATGGCAGACGATGAGTTCACGTGTGACCTCTTCCGGTTCTTGCAGCTGCTTTGTGAGGGTCACAATAACGGTGAGCATGACTTGTTTCACAAATCCCTGTTTTTTTTTAAACTGTTTAATAATGAAGTTAAATACTAAATAATCCATTGTAGATTTTCAGAACTACTTGCGGACACAGATTGGCAGCACAACAACCATCAATGTCATCATCTGCACTGTAGATTACCTCCTCCGGCTTCAGGTAGATCAGATCATCAAGAATCAGGATACTGTTAAGAGTCTCTATGTAGTATTTTATATTGTAAACACATGCCATTTATGCCATTTTTTTTAATACCGTGGTACAAAACAATTGTACTTTAACAAAGTTTTAGTATGGCATGTAAATATTGTACTCACCCCTTTATTTCAATAAAGGAGTCAATCAGTGATTTCTACTGGTACTACTCTGGCAAAGATGTCATTGATGAACCAGGAAAAAAGAATTTCTCCAAAGCTATGACGGTTGCAAAGCAGATCTTCAACAGTCTAACAGAGTACATTCAGGTAAAAAAACCCTACTTATTTTAAAAATGAATATAAACACCAGTTAATGTTTCACCCCTCATTTGAATAACTCACAGCATCTTCCTTCAGGGCCCATGCACAGGCAACCAGCAGTCCCTGGCCCACAGCAGGCTGTGGGACGCTATTGTTGGCTTCCTGCACGTCTTTGCTCACATGATGATGAAGCTAGCACAGGTACACACAAATGATTCTATTATCATCCTTCCCAAACCAAACATTTTTATGCTTTACAAATACACAATGTATCATATATACATATATATTTCTTATTATATACTACATGACCAGTTTTTATTAAATCAACTTTGATCTCCCTTTTATTTTCCACAATTCAAGCATAACTTTTTAGAGCAAGTGGTTATCCCAACTGTGTATTTCCCATCATTTTGTGTTTTATTTATGCTTCATGTGCTACCATTCATCTCATTATGCATCAAGTTAGTGACAGTTCATGAAATAATCCTGTATTGCCAATAACAGTTCATCTGTGTATATTCATTGGAGGTTTCATCTAACAGTATAAATCATACAGCAGCACTGAAAAGAGCTCTGCTGCCACAAGCTCTATATTAGATATGCTTGCAATGTTTCTGTTTCACAGGTGGCCAAAAATACGCTGTACACAATAACGATAATGCCACTCCTTAATTATCAGCACAATGTCTTTTCACACGCTTGTTCACACGCTTAACACGTATGATGTGTCTGACATAAATTTCCCATCGCTCTATCTCACAATAATCAGCTGTTTTGTTTTGTTGCCATGGAATCTGGAGTACTGTGGTGAATCAGTGGACGGGATATTCTAAATGTGTAACTCCCTAAATGAAACTGTAAAGCTAGTGCAGCTGTATTTATTGAAGGAATCGATCACAGCCTAAACATTGTTTTCTAATATGTCTCACACATACACAAGATCATCTGAGACTGCAATAATGTTTTCAATTGTTTAACAACTGAATAATTTATTATGCAAACTGTCTTCCACATGGTCAATGCAGGGTAAAGTATGTATCCATTTCATTTATCTATTGATGTGATAGTGTGTTTACTAGCGTGAAATCTATTCAATGTTGGCTTCTTTTAAGAAATTGTTTTATATTCACCTGGTTTTAGAAATGAAATAAGAGGAAATTAATTATTCTCTTTTAGCTTGATATATTGTGGAAGATCTAAAATGTTGAAATGAAAACAAATCAATACAGGCAATACAAGGAACAATATTATTTATCCATCCATCCATTTTCTTCCACTTTTTCTCCTTTGCGGGAGTTGCTTTAACTTAAGCCAGCTCACTGTGGGCAAGAGGCGGGGTACACCCCGAATGCGTCGCCAGCGCGGGGCCACACAGAGACAGACAACTACTCACGCAGACACTCATACACTAGGGACCATTTGGAATAATCAATTCACTTGAATTGCATGTTTTTGGAGGTCGGAGAAAACCACTGTGCCACCCAATGTTATCTATATTATATTATATTATATTATACAATGGAACATCGGTTCTCGAACATAATTTGTACCGTAATGCTGTTTCAAAATCTAAACTATATTTCCCATAAGAAATAATGGAAACTAGATTAATCGTGAAGAGATTCCTTTAAAAACATATCTCTGACCACCAAGGAATTAAGCTGAATTGCATCTTGGAACGTATTTGAGGTGTATAAAAGTTAATTTAGTTCAAATGATTTTCTTTGATCTCATAAATATGACAAAAAAAAAAGACAATTAATCCAGTAAGAGCAAAGTTAGCAGGTGTCATTCTGCATCAATCCTCAGTTACACCAATGTGTCAGTAAGATGTTGAGGAATAATATGTTCTATGTTTCCAGACAGATTTGTAACATTTTGCCTTACTGTAAACCCATAGTATTATAATTGAAGCATCATTTTTGCTGAATTTGTTAATTATTAACAACAAAAGCAGGTGGATACAAAACGTCCTGCGAGAGAGGCCAACTTTTAACCTCCACTTTTGGAGTTTACACTTTAATCTGAAATTATTTGCTGTTGGAATATACATTTTGATGTGACATCCATTTTGTTGTGGTGAACATTTAACAGGGTTACAGTTCTGTTGCCCTTTTATTCACTAATGATTAACCTGGAGAGAATATGCTTTTTTATTGGTGTTGTGTTGCTTTATTTCTTATGTGTTTTTTTGTTTTGTTCTATCACTAACATTTGTTTATCTGCAGTATTTTTGATGCTTCGTATGTCCAAACATGAGCTATATAAAGGGAGCAATACCGTGTCTGTGGTGTCAAAAAATTAATTATATAACTATATTACATTATAGTTTATATCTGAGTTGAAGCCAAATTAATTGAACTATTGATTATTAGTTTTTGCAGTGTGATTTCTGTGTTTGTTGCACAGGGAGGAAGGACACTGCTGCAGGAGTAGCATTTATTGATGGCTTCCCTCGAGCCAAGATGCTTGTTGTGTGACAAAAGCCTCAGATATTAAACACGAGTCAATCAATTTTCTGTCATGAAGTAGGAATAGCAGATATACTGGTTAGGTTTACGTTTTGATAATTACGTTTTACAAAAATAACATTCAGACTTTGTCAGCGTGAGGGATTGGTTATTTAACCTCATTTTGCAGCGCCTCCTTTGTTTTGAATGTCAATGTTTGCAGCACAGAGGGCTTTGAATGGGCACCTCGTATCATAACAAGTATTTGAATTACTTTACTGTATATTAGAACAGTTTTGCGTGATACTTTTTACAAGTGTTCTTTATAAATCGATGTAAACCTCTAATACTTTCAGACGATATGAGGCCTGTTGCTCTGACTGTAAGATCTTGCATCTGTCTCTGGTCTTAGGACTCCAGCCAGATCAGCCTGCTGAAGGAGCTTCTTGACCTACAGAAAGACATGGTTGTTATGTTGCTTTCACTATTAGAGGGTAAATGAGTTTGTTTCTTTAAACTCTTTTTCGTTTCTTTTTTATATCTCTTCCTGTCGCGTTTCTTTAAAACCTGCTTCAATTTTACTCTGAATAACTTTTTGCGTGAAATATATTTCAGGAAACGTAGTAAACGGCACAATAGCCCGGCAGATGGTTGATATGTTGGTGGAATCCTCCAGCAACGTGGAGATGATCCTCAAATTCTTTGACATGTTTCTCAAGCTGAAAGACATTGTGGCCTCGGATGCTTTTCGGGATTACGTCACAGACCCTCGGGGGCTGATCTCCAAGAAGGACTTTCAGAAGGCAATGGACAGTCAGAAACAGTACTCCCCTTCTGAGATCCAGTTTCTCTTGTCCTGCTCCGAGGCAGACGAGAATGACATGATCCACTACGAGGAGTTTGCCAGTCGGTTCCAGGAACCTGCCAAGGACATCGGGTTTAACATCGCAGTGCTGCTCACCAACCTGGCTGAACACGTCCCCCATGACACAAGGCTCCAGAACTTCCTGGGACAAGCAGAGAGTGTGCTGAACTACTTCCGCCCCTTTCTGGGCCGTATTGAAATCATGGGCGCCAGCCGAAAGATTGAGCGCATCTACTTTGAAATCAGTGAAGTAAACCGCAAACAGTGGGAGATGCCGCAGGTGAGAGAATCCAAACGGCAGTTCATCTTTGACGTCGTCAATGAGGGCGGGGAGTCCGAAAAGATGGAGATGTTTGTCAACTTCTGCGAGGACACCATCTTTGAGATGAATATAGCCTCCCAAATTTCAGAGCAAGAGGAAGAGGAAAAGGGGGAAGAAGATGATGAAGTAGATGAGAGTGGAGTGGAGGGAGGACCAGGAGGGGGAGCAACTGCAGGAGGCGATGAGGATAGCAATAGCGAGGAAGGGCAACTTGAATCAAGCTCTGCGTTTGCTGACTTCATAAACAGCATGATATGCTTCTTCAGCATTTTCACCTTCCGTAACCTGCGCAGGCAATACCGCAGAGTGAGGAAGATGAGCATCAAGGAGATCGTCGTGGCTTTGACCACTTTTTTCTGGACCATCCTGATGAGCATCCTACATTTTATTTACAATGTGTGCAAAGGTTTCTTCATGATCATCTGGCAAGCTCTGTTTGGAGGGGGTTTAGTGGAGGGTGCTAAAAACATCACCGTGACTGAGATCCTAGCGAGCATGCCGGATCCCACGCAGGACGATGTGCATGGAGACGGACCAGGGGAGCAAAGAACAGGGGAGGAACAAGACGCTGGGGGTGTAACGGACACTGGAGAGAGTGGGAGCGGCGAGGAGGAAGAGGAGGACACTCAGGAAAAAGAAGGTGGGAGGATACCAGGTATTGATGCCCCAGGTGGACTTGGAGACATGGGTGTGGAGTCAGCAGCTGAACCTCCGACTCCTGAAGGAACGCCCATAACGAAGAGGAAAATGGTGAGTTCAGAGTGAATAAAGGTCCATGCAAATATTCCCAAAGTAAACTGCACACAGTTTTAGCTCAATTTTCAAGCCTTGCGTACTATTTTCCCAGTAGTGAAGAAAGAAGGATCACTTAAGTGTTGGTGAAAGTGGGTTTGTCCTTCGTTGCAGCCACTGGAAGAGACTGCTGCCTGGCAGAAACCACCTGAACCTGTTCCAGTGGAGGAGCTTCCACCAGAGCCGGAAAAGGCTGAGTGAGAGTCTTCTGAAATTGTTACCTGCATTCTTTTCTTCCTTACAATATCTATTTGTAGTAGTAATTGTTGTTGACAGATGGAGAAGTCAAAGTGTTTCAGATCTGCAGCAGCGACAGCCGTAACATTTTCTGATTCGACGTTGACGTTGAGGAAATGTCAAAACTCGAACACTCCTGTGTTTTTGTTGACAGTGTTGAAGCCCGAGAGAAAGCAGAGAAGGAATCCCAAAGTAAGGAAGATAAACAGCCAGAAGCACCAAGGAAATCTGCAAAGAAAAAAGAAAAGAAGCCCAAGAGGATGGAAGGGTTTCAAATCTGGACTGAGCTGGAAACCCAAAGAATTAAATACATGGTGATGTATTTGCTAGTTTTGTTGTTGTTTCAGAATTGATTTGGGATAAAATATATAGCAGAAGATTTATGAACTTTTGTCTCTAGATAAAAAAAAACAACAACAGTTAGTGTATTTTTATTTTACAGAACTACCTCTCCCGAAATTTCTACAACCTGCGTTTTTTGGCTCTCTTCCTGGCATTTGCTCTGAACTTCATTCTGCTGTTCTACAAGGTAAATTATGATTCTCCAAGTGTTATATGTGTCAGGAAGCAAAGACCGAAGCAAGACCCTTACCCAAATTGAGGAAAGAAAACATGACAGAACAATACTATACAATTATTTGGCAGTTTAAATGAAAATGAAATTATGCTTGATATGCTGGAATAAACAGATCGTTTTTTCAGAAGGAGAAAATAAATTCTTTAAACTATTTAAAAATTATCACTCAGTATTTCTTGCCTGCCTTGGATAATGAATCAACCAACGTCACACGTTCAGATTTCAGAGTAAAATACATGGTTCCCTTTTTCACCTGCCTTTAACCTGTTTTATATTTAGGTGTCGGACAGCCCGCCTGAGGCCGAGGACATGGAAGGGTCTGGACTGTCAGAGGGAAGCGGCCTGTTTGAAGGCTCAGGGTTGTTTGAAGGCTCAGGGCACGAGTTCGAGGGCTCGGGAGTCGGTGAAGGGGATGACGATGATGAAGACGTCCCAATTTATTTCTATTTAGAGGAGAGCACTGGTTACATGCAGCCCACACTGGCCTTCCTTGCCGCTCTACACACGGTCATCTCCTTCATCTGCATCATCGGCTACAACTGTCTCAAAGTATTAACGGCATACAACACAATGTTGATTTAATGCGTAAAATTTGACTCTTGTGCTTCATTTTTTAAAATTATTATTATTGTCTGTTAAACCCTATTTGCATTTGTACAAGATTCCGCTGGTGATCTTCAAAAGGGAGAAAGAACTTGCGAGAAAGCTGGAATTCGATGGCCTCTACATTACAGAGCAGCCTGAGGATGAAGACATTAAAGGCCAGTGGGACCGACTGGTCCTGAACACACCGTATGTGGATAATGAAAATATTAGTCTCAGATCTGTCTCAATAGTCTTGCGTTTAAGTAAATTAAAATATAATACATCTTCCTTTTTTTTTTCCACAGCTCCTTCCCAAACAACTATTGGGATAAATTTGTCAAACGAAAGGTGAGTTGTGTCTGATTTTATTTTTAAGGTGCAGGCTAATTGGTGACGCAAATCCTTTGTCCAGGTTCTTGATAAGTACGGAGACATCTATGGCAGAGAAAGAATCGCTGAACTCCTGGGAGTTGATTTAGCCTCCCTGGACGTGAGTCAGCAACACGAGAAGAAGCAGGGAGAGCAAGACAACTCTGTGTTTACATGGTAAAGTACATCATTTAGATGCTATTTGTTTAAAATGGACTAATCAACTAACGTCAAAATGTTTTTCTTAGGATTACCTCCATTGACATCAAGTACCAGATCTGGAAATTTGGTGTTGTGTTCACAGACGGTGTACGTAAACCCATGCTACGTAGAAACGTGCAGTATGCCGTCCTGTACTGACGGAACCGTACCAGTAACCATTCTTGTTGTTTATTTGCAGACTTTCTTATATCTCTGCTGGTACACGATAATGTCTTTGCTTGGACATTATAATAACTTCTTCTTTGCCTGCCACTTGCTGGATATTGCAATGGGCGTCAAGACTCTGCGCACCATCCTGTCCTCAGTCACACACAATGGCAAACAGGCAAGTGCACAAAAATAATCAAACCTGGCACGTGATGTCAGTTTGGCTTCAGTTTAGACCAGGGGAGGGCAAACCTTCTGGCTCGCGGGCCACAATGGGTTCTAAAATTTGACAGAGGAGCCGCGCCAGGAACAGATGGATGGAGTGTTTGTATGAACTAATATAAATGACATGTAAAAGCCATTACATGAAAGGATTGGGCCTTTTACAGGGAGCAAAGCATGAATATGGAAGGCTCATTGTACAAATTAAATGGAAAAGGCCAAATGAATGAAGTTTAATTATAATAATTTAATTTAATGATATAATTTGGACAAGTTCGGCAGGCCGGATTAAAGAGCCCAACGTGCCTTAGTTTGCCCATGCCTGGTTTCCACAAACTAAGCCGCCGTTGTTCTTGTGTCTGCCAGCTGATGATGACTGTAGGCTTGCTGGCCGTGGTGGTGTACCTGTACACTGTAGTCGCCTTCAATTTCTTCCGCAAGTTTTACAACAAGAGTGAAGACGAAGACGAACCAGACATGAAATGTGACGACATGATGACTGTGAGTAACAAGCGAATGGAGGACACGTACTGTGCCGGAGCCCCGCCTCCCTAACAATGTGCATTGTCTATGCTTCACAGTGCTACCTGTTCCACATGTACGTGGGCGTGCGTGCTGGCGGAGGCATCGGAGATGAGATTGAGGATCCTGCTGGAGATGAATACGAGCTCTATCGAGTGGTCTTCGATATAACATTCTTCTTTTTCGTCATTGTCATTCTCCTGGCCATCATTCAGGGTAAAGGTGGCGCAGGCCACTAGAAGTCCCTGTTTAAATCGGTTTTATTAGATTGACTTAGAACTGCTGACTGTAGGAAGGGGATGTCGAACAGATGATGTATAAACACTTCTAATCACGTCATTGTAGGTCTGATCATTGATGCCTTTGGAGAACTCAGAGACCAGCAAGAGCAGGTCAAGGAGGACATGGAGGTACAGCTTAATACTGTTAAAACCTTTTAACTCTGCCAATGCACATTTAATGGTCATCTCTGGTTCATGTGCAGACGAAATGCTTCATATGTGGAATTGGAAGTGACTACTTTGATACGACGCCACATGGGTTTGAGACCCACACATTAGATGAACACAACCTGGCAAATTACTTGTGAGTGCTCCTTCTCTACGTTACATATGCACGTGTGGAAATGTTAACATGCGAGTCCTTTTCAGGTTCTTTCTAATGTACCTCATCAACAAAGACGACACAGAGCACACCGGTCAGGTCAGTCCAAAGTGTTATCAGAATTCCCTCTGGCTGTTGACAGTGTGCTCTTTGCGGTTTCCTAAAATTCGGCTCTGACCTACTTTAAAATGTTTTTCCCCCCCATCAGGAGTCCTACGTGTGGAAGATGTACCAGGAGCGTTGCTGGGACTTCTTCCCTGCTGGGGACTGCTTCAGAAAGCAATATGAGGATCAGCTTTCTTAGCTTACAATTGTTATGAGCAAACAATCAATATGGCAAATAATTTAATGTACTAAATTGTTAAAACTCAACAAAATTTGATCAGATCATGACAAATGGTTTCATCAAATGAAGACACCTTGTTAACTTCCAAGCAGGGTGAGCATTCTCTGCTGCGGCCTCATCAGCTCATTTGTTTGGGAGTTCACACTTTATCTTTGTCATCTGTAATTCATTGTTTTTCAAATTCATTTCACGCTTTTTCCTCTGATTATTGCGTCAGCTTCTTTCTACAATAATTATCTAGCAAGGATTTTTCTGTTCAGTTTTCTGACGATACTGTGGCTGTGTTTGAATTTAAATTATTTATTGTTTTTCTGGACAATTTCATGCCTGCAATGATGAATAAATTCCACAGAAGAATACGTTTCATTGCAATGAGGCGCTGATTTGACCTTGTACTCTATAATGCTGTATGCAGAATGAATCTTAATATGGAAAAAAAGTCCATTTGTTTCCCCACAACTTTTTATTTGTAGATGTCACAAGAATGATTTCAAAAAAGACAGGATAATTGATGAAATTATAAATAAATGTAACTCAACCCCACAGAGTTGATTATGCGTAAATATGGCAGCTACATTCCCCATCCTTAACATGCACCAAAAACAGCCTTAAAAACATAAAATATAGACACACCAAAGGTGCTATTCAAACATTACAATCTGCACAAACACGAAGGAGCCATTGTGGTGTTGGAATAGTTTCCCTTTTAAAAACACATTTGGACTCTTCAGCTCTCGACGGACGTGTACGTATTTGCCTCGCTACAACCAGGAATCACATTTGCGAGTCAGAAACAAAAAGCAGCTCGATTCAGCAGCACAATGAGCTCATAACTCAAAGCAAAGAAACACTCCCAAAGAAAAGCAGAACACAAACTTGCTGCAAGAGAAATTATACCACAATAGTCTGTCTAAACATGTAACAGCTCTCTCAGAGTACAAGCAAATAGACATTCCACACAATTCCAAGGATCTCAAAACAGGAAGGGAGATTAGGCCCGGGGTTAAGAGAGGGAATGATAATTCCTTCATTATGCTGCTTAGTCATGTTCAGACAGAATACAAAGTGAATTTGCATCGAGTCCTTCACACTAACTTTCACTGATGGAGTGTTTCAGTCTATCCTTGTCCAGCCAGCCAGCTTACAGCACAGCTGTGGTGCAGTCGAAGGCGTACTGCATGCTGCACAACTAGGAACTCAGCTTACAATGCAGGAACACTGCATTGCACTTTTATTCTTGTAATAACCCATTTATAAACATTTCCCCCCCCCCCCCCCCCAACAAGTGACCGTGACAAAGTCTAAATCCTGCGTTGCCTCCGATTCCCATGTCACATTCAGTCTGAACACACCCTGAAGCAAAAACGCAGCAGAAAGAGGAAAACCACAAACATTCCAGTCACGGGGGAGTCAGAGAGAACTGGAGGCCTTCACTTCTTCCATACCGTGTAGAAAACCCATCTAGAAATCAAGAATTAAGGATCGGACAAGCATGTTGGAATGCAACCTTTTATGACACTGGCAAATGAAACGAGTTTAACAGCATAAAGCATTATAATAAATGTTAATTTTAACACAAATATTTCATAATAGGTGGTGATCAGAGAGGTTGTTCACATAAAGGACAGCATTCAAATCAAAAATGTTTATTCAGCAGGTTTAAAACAACTGCTCAGTAGAGGAAAGTCTGAAACGCAGCATAGAATATTTTGTGAAAACTCGAGAAGCCGGTTTGTTGTCCGTTATAAGTCTGTAGAATTCTCATTCATTATCCCACAGTAGTGAATTTTTTGCAATTCCTTTATTTTAGGCTTGGATCCAGATCAGAATTTGACACTAGGTAGATCCTGTGGGAAGGCACGGTGTAATTTTTATCCATGTCTTAATGAACGAACCAAGGTCGAAGGATAAATCCCCATCACAATTGATTTTGGCCGAAGCGCCTAAACTGTTTTATTTTTTTTAAGGATACAATTCCAAGTAGGAGGGCACACAAGCCATGTGTTTGGAGAACTCCACGGGACACGATAGCTTTCCCAGCTGCTCCTCAAACAAACCCAGTGCTTCTGTCAAGTTCGCGCCATTACCCTGAAAACCAGCACAAGAAAGAAATATTAACGCCACACATACTGTAACAAGTCTTTTTTCTTCTACATATAAAAGTTATGTTGGTGGGAACGGTGTATTCTGAACTTTAGCTGAGGCAAAATCAAAAACACAAAACCTTCGCCTGATAACTGCGAACAAAAATTCAACAGTAATACAGACTATACAATGGGGGGGTAGGCGAGGGCCTCACCTGTGTGAAATACTTTCCAGAGGGATGTAAAACTTTAATGGACAGATCCAAGATGAGTCGCAGGAAGTCCCATGTAGAGTCTGCAAGAAGTAGCACGCGCATTAATGCAGTACTGCAGACTCACTCATTTACATACATTTTTATTATTTAAATAAAGAAACCTTCATCTGGCTCAGTGGAAATTGGGATGGCGGTGAGGTCATTAACTATATAATCAAACATCCTCCCCTCCTCGACATACTTCTTCAGCACAGGAACACAGTCTTCAACCAGTACCTGTGATGCAGAGAGAGAGAAACAATGACACATCTGGACAGGAATTCATTGTCATTAAGATCTTATGACTGCAAGACGAATTCAACACTCACTTGATAACAGTCCCCCTTCAGGTTGTCAAGGACGTCACCACATGTTTCTCTCATGTGCATCCTACACCCATCTATCACCTTCTGGTCAATGTACAAACTCTGTTAAGGAATGATCAACCGTTATCTCACACACATAAAAAAAGAACAACTGCCTTGCAGTTATATTGCTCAGGGAAACAGCCATGTTCATCAGGGATTGAGTGATATCCTGCAGGGATGACTGAAGCTTAAACTGAACTTCTGTTGGACAGCTGCCTCAGAAAATACACAGAATTAAAAGGATATCTCCAACATGGTGATCATCTTTGGCTTTTGTTTGACCATCTCGGCAAGGATGCCTCCATCGCCTCCTCCTAATATCAGCACATCCTTTCCCTCGAAATTCTCTTTCCCATTGCCCATGATGGCTTGGGTGTAGGTCAAATCACTCTCTGCCATGTCTGAAAGGTAAACGGAACAATCGTCCCTCTCAATTCAACAGATCTTTTGGTGCATTTCATGACAATTATGTCCAATAATAATAATACTACTTCATTCTGATCTCTTTACTTCATAACATTGGACTTGAAAATAAGATTTTAAGTGGCAAACATGCAATGTGCTGCAGTGTTGTTGCACTTACTAACGTCTCCATTGAGAACTAGGATATTTCCATACTGCTTTGAGTGCAGTATTTTTATGTTTTGGTATGCAGAGTCTTCATCGTACAGCACCTGGTCAATGTCATACTCGACCAGTCTGCCGTCAGCTGTGGGCCAGTAACGATCAATTTTTGCTCCTCGGGAAATGGCTGGTAATCTTGGGGGGGGGGTGAAATGTGAAGAACACAATCAATATTATTTCAGAATGCATGAAACATAGCATAATCAATAGAGTTCAGAGGGTTTTTGGGGAGGACGATGCAAAGGACAGGGTTGAGGTGGGAAGGTTGGTTTGCTGTGGCGACCCCGGAAAGAAGAGGACGACGAACGTTTCAGGTCACGAACTGAGTCAAAGAAGGGATTCAATTTATGAAACAAGGCCTCACTGTATAAATGTTTAGGTTGGCATGGCAACCTTTAAATGTTTTTGTTGGCGTAGATATTCACGCTCGATACGGAATCTGAATCAACTGGACAAACTAGCTTGGAATACGTTCCACCTCTCACAAAGACGTTGCTATTCAAGATTAAGATTACACCCCAACAACCGAGTCAGAAGTATTCAAACGTCATTTGGGGACACGTGCTTGCCTAATAAGGCATCGCATGAATTATTGAACAAAATTCAGATTCATAATCAATATAAATAATTCCAAAGCACAAACTCCGAGATACTCACCTTTTAATCCGTGTTATGTTGCCATTCAAGAGAACCTTTAACTTGCTTTCCAGTGTGGTTATAAGCTGCGGGGGAAATAAATAAGTGACAAACAGAAACTGAAGTGCACAATCATTTCTATCAATTTCGGATACTTTACTGTTATGATGCAAAATAAATAAGGACAGAAGAATGCTTTGCCTCGCTGTGCTCTGTGATTGACAACTGGTACCTCACAGCAATTACAAACAGAGGATCAGCAAATATGGTCTATAGGAATCTGTTGGATGTTGGTGCCAATAAAGTTTTGTTACCGTATGTTCTAAAATAGTTCTGAAGTTGTAAAGAAAAATAAGTGAACCAGAAAGTAAAAAAAAAGAAAAAAATCTGACAAGCTAAAACATTTGCAACAATACAGAATTTGTATTTTCTTTTTTTTAAATCACCTACTTTATCTAGCTGTGCAATGTCATCATCCTCGTAACACTGTACATCAATGGTGACCATCCCATGGGAGTGCACTCGCAGAAGGGCAACCCTGAGAAACACAACACAAAAGAAAAGCCACGCTATATTTGTGAAAGGGCGACTATGTTCTCTGCTGACTGTTTTAAATGTGTGTAAAAGTGTAAAAGCAGTCATGGCCAGTTTACAGGTAGGTGTGCTTGGCTAGACCTTTCATAAATGGGGACATTACATAAACAAAATTCCACTTAGTGTTAAAATCTTGGGGGGAATTATGCGTTACATTATGAGCCAGTGATATTTTACTTTATCATTTTGCTTTTCAATGCACGGGTGACACTCCTTTAGGTACTGTTAAGGAGAATGCAACTAAAACTTGACATTGGAACTGGTTATAATTTGGAAGCAGTCACTCCTATAAACAAATAAAGTATTAGGTCGCTACAAGAGTCAAACTACAGAACAAGGAAAGTCACTGAGGAAGTCTGAAAAATGGTTACAATAATGTTCTTACCGGCCCTTCTCGCCGACGAGTGTGGCAACGTATCCATGCCCTTTCATGTCATGGACAGTCTCTGTCATTTTTTGCTCATGAAATATGGACAGCAAACCCGGAACTGTTGCAGCAGGGTCAACTAAAAGACATGACACTTGACAGTAAAATATTACATTTTTGGCACGCTAAAATCAAACATCCACATTGAGGCATACGTAAAACTATTTCAAGTAACATAAAAACATCCTAGGGATGCGTCTGTGCCAGTACTCTGCTTTTGTGCTGCAAACACATTGTGGATTCCCCAAGATCGACCACAAACCTTGTCATTTCCTTTTATTTATAAAAAGCAAAATACTGCTGTGCACTTTATTTTTGGCGAGAGGCTCAAAAAATCGTTATCGGCAGGTCAGGACTTTTTAAAAAAACCGGTGCACCCTTAGAAAATATAGATCAGTTGATTAAAAAATAAAATGAACATTTGCAGCACTAGCATAATGACTGCAATTTCCACTGTCCTTTTCTAAACAGATACACCACTGTCACAGCACAATAGCCTGCATCAGTGACTCTTCTGAGCAAACAGGTTTTTAATTAACAATTTGATCGCGTGAATGACACGCAATATTTAGAGCAACTCTTCCAGCTTTAACCATGTTTATGACTTTCGATGGGACAACTTTTTGTAAAGCCTCATCTAAACGTAATCATCAAATGTGGTTTAATCCACACTGACGTTTGAACGATGCAGATGTTCTGAACAGAGTTTTTATTTGTTCCATTGGGAGGAACGGGGGTCAATTAATGAGAAACACAGGCACGAAAATCCAATAACTAAAAAACTCACAACTAAGCGTATATTGGCTGTAATTATTAAAGTATTCTGATAACATTGTTAGGTATTGTTTTTGTATTGCGAGTACTTTTTGATAACGCAAATGTCACAAATAATGAATACAGACTTTAAATTATGCAATTCATAAACTAAGGAATTTCAATATATTCAATATTGGGAGAAATAAAATATAGGTTTGCGTGTAAGGGGAAAAACTAAACTACATTAATGGCCGACATCCCTCTTCCCGTAGGACCACATTTCTTTTACGCATTGTTAGCCGAAGCAGCTAATAAGACCGACTGGACTAAATGCAAAGTTATAAAATGCGATACTAGCAACACAACGCCATAGAAACTACATTACAACGCAATCGTTTACGTAAAATAACTATGAAGTCTGACAACAACTTGGCCAGATAACCACATCCCGTTATCAGCCACGCTTCCAAATAACTGTGCAGTTGCTGCTGACTTGAAGGGCAGCAGCATAATTGATAATAGCGAGGCGGCTAGCGGAGCTAACACACACAGCGCCAGATGCAATAACGTCAACCTCGACGCAGAGTCTTTATTGAGCCGCTGTTCGTTGGGATCTTACCTGGCCGAGAAAGGACGAAGTCGAGAATGTAATGTTGCATTGCCATGTCGGAGTACAACTGTCATCCATGCCTGAACAAGCAGGCTACGAGTGTCTATCTGCAAAGACAGAGGAAGGGCCCTGCTAGCAGCGCGGCTACGAGTTCACTTTACGGAACTAGGCGTGGCTAATGCAGCGCCATTAGTGTGTATGTGCGTGTAGCTGCATCTATTATTTGCATGCGTCATTACGTTTTGTTAAAAAAATAAAAAAAAAATGTAAAAAAAAGTTCCCACATGTTCGTGGACAAAAATGCCCTTTTTGCTTTTGGAAAATGAAAACAAAGATTTGCTACAATATCTCTTTCACTTTTTCTAATGTGGCATCAGTCCCAATCATAAAATCCAAAATGTTAAATAATTCCAGAATGTTTACATAAAAAACTATATATAAATATATATTGAATATTAAAAAATGTCATTGTTTTTAAATATTATGTCAGTAAGAGATATCAAATTTATGTTTATCTCTGAGTTTGCATCACCTCTTTTAACAACGCTTTGTAAACATTTGGGAACTGAGGAGATCAATTGCTGTATCGATCTGAAAGTGGAACATTATCCCATTCTTGTTTTGTAACTAACAGTGCTGAGTTTTGTGAGAAGCTAATGTAAACAGTAAATATACATATATAAAACTATTGCTAACATTCAGTTAACGTGCACTTGGGTATTTCTTTCTGTTTGAGGTACTTAAACTCTTGGAAGCAATGCAAATACAAACAAATATGCCAGTTGCTAGGCCACGTGTATTTATTATTGTACAAACACATGAAGCTGGTCAGACTGGCCTGGTAGCTTGGCAGCTCGCTTAGTGCGTTTCATATCCAGGCTCCAGTCATCATTAAAAACATAATAATGGGCCTTGTATGATGTTAGTCTTCCTTTGTGCCATTACAAGTCAAATCACATGTGAGATATGGATCAATGTTACATAAATTAGGCTATTCTATAAATTTACATTATATACATGGATCTCAAAGTAAGAGCAGTGAAACAGTCTTTTTTGGATCAGTGTTCATGCCGTTCTACGTGCTGCCTGTTGATGTTATTGACGTCCATGCTCGGGTCTTCATCAGCTCTTATTGCTCTGTCATCAAATGGCCTTTCTGCAACACAGCAGTAATGCTTTTGTTATAATTAATAAAATCAGCAGTGAAATATTTCAGAAAAAAAATATTTTGAGTTGACTACAATGAATCTGCATACTGAATGTTTAATATTCATTATCACCGCCGCCAAGGAGGTTATATTTTTCACGCCATTTGTTTGTCAGTCTGTTAGGATTACGGAAAAACTGCTGGATGGATTTTGATGTAAAAAAATTAATACATCTGAAGATGGTTCTTGGTCTAACTTAGATCCCAGTAAATCCCATCAAGCAAAATGTATTCTGGATCTGATCCAGAATGAGATCAGGAAAAAAAATCAAATGGTCACATTAAAACTCTAATTCACTTTTACTTTTCATGTTTGGTATATATTAAGATACCAAGAACATTGTAGAACCTTTTGATGATGATCCATTCCAGATCACCATGTGGATGGTGTAAATCTAATTAGAAGGGGAATGAACTGCTTGGTGGAGGTTTTGCATTCTCCGAGCGCTTTTCTAGTTCTAAATGTGAACAGTTTTATTGATGAATTAACTTGTTAATGTCACCCCACAAACACACTGACTGTTTTCACTCACCTATGTTGTTCATCTGCTCTGTAGAGCCGTTGACGAGGAAAGTTGAGGAGCCGGTTGAGTTGTTTGAATTTAAGGAGTTTGAGGACTGAATCGATGAACCTCGAGTCCCTGAAGATTTCTTTGCAGGTTTCTGCGTTGCCGTGCGACTCCATTCTGTGAAAAGAAATTCCAAAAAGATTAAGACTAAATTCAACTAAATCAATTAATCACCATCATCCCACATCTAATGCCTTTGAGTCTTTTACTTTAAAGGAATATATGTCCATAAAGAAAGGACTGTAAAAATACATTAATGTGTAAATAAAATGTTAAATAAACATTACAAACCAGAGTTCTCTGGTAGCTTCATTTTACCACAGCACAGGTAGATCCTCCACTGCTTCCTCACATTTTCCTTCAGTGCACAGTTGAACAAAAATATGAAGAAACCTACGAACACAATCAGAAAAAAGCTTTTTTCACATACAAAATAAAAAATATTATAATACAATCAATTGTCCCTTTTATTGCTGCGAAGCACTGATGATTAATATTCTATGGCGCCAAATGAGTCATCTCACCTTGGAAGGAGTTAAAGATGGAAAACAGGTACATGAATGGCAGGTTAAGGGGCCCCCAAGCAAAAAACGCAAAGCCCCAGGTGAGCCCCAGGAGGAGGGTTACCCCGACGAAGCTGCGTACATCCTGCATTGTGCTCCGGTGAAGTGAATTGTGAGGGTTCTGCTTCTTTATTCGCCACAGTTGCACCATCACGACAACAAACATGACGAGGTTGAAGAGAAAAATGACACAGAAATACGCGACCACCGCCACATAGAAGGCAATGTCATTTGTCAGCCAGCAGCTGTCAGGAGAGGACAAGGATGGAAAATAATTAAATAGTTAGTTAATAATTCTCTGACACTTTTCTGTAAATGCATCTCGTGTCAAACAGTGTACATATAACAAGCATACTGACAAGTCGTCACTGGTTCTATCGGGGAACCTCCCATAGGAGACGAGGCCGTAGTTATCCTCACTGAGTGCAATGACAATGATGACTACAATCATCGGGACACCCCAGCCAGCCAATGAGAACTTCAGCATGTAGTGGGGCACGTAGCTGTTGAAGACTTTCACAAGGGCCAGGTACATGTGGACGGCCTCAAGTCCCATCCAGGTGAAGGTGGCCAGCAGAAAATAGTGGAGGAACCAGGCAGTGGAGATGCAGAGCCCCACTGCGTCCGGGTAGAGTGCCAGCCACGCATCCACAAGGAAGACCAGGTTCAGCAGCAGCAGAGCCAGGCACAGCTGGATTAGGATTCTGGAAGGAATGTCCTTACGCAGCTTCCTGCAGTGTTAACAAAAGAGAGTGGATTGTAACATTTCCTGTGAAATATATAGTAATATCCTAATGGTTACAGTTGTATTGATTTTTACACATTTGTTAATTTTGTCTGATTGATTTGTTTAAGGGAAAACCTTTCTTTTTTTTGTTCTTTTTTGTTGTGTTCTTCATATTGTCCTGTAATGTAACATTATTCTATGGTTAGAAAACCCCTGTTAACTTTCATGATCCATGGTGCTGAAGTCAAGGCATTGCATGGTCTTTGAATAGAACTGATAGCATTTTATGAGGATGAAGAAGGATGAGCAGGTCAATAATCCACCAGTGGTTCTCTTTTACAGATATTACAGACGGTTAAATGGAAAACAAGCCTCACTTGAAGGTAAATCTAAATGAATGAAAGATATTTGTGTGTAGCCTGCTGATACTTTTTGAGTGTAAAACACCTCTTGATTGAGTTAGTAAAGTCATGCTTTTATCACTGATTCTAGAGATTCAGTGTCCACTTATGTATTTGGAGAGTGGAATTTCTTAAATGAATAAGACAATGTGTAAAGGTGTGTGTTTGACATAGAGATTGTCATCAGATATCACTGAACAGGCAGATCTATGTGTGTCTGATACAGATACAATTCCATCAAGTAATCTATTGCTCTCACCCAAAGGACAAGTAGGTGAGGAGGGTGACGGACAAGAAGATGGCAGATACTCCGCAGCCAATATATGTGATAAAGGTAAGGATGGTGGCTTGAACACGATTGGTTATTGGATCTCTGGAAAGGTCCTGCAAGAGAAAGAAAAAAGCAAATGAGAGCCGTTAAAGCAGAGAAGCATTTAGAATTCTCTGTCGATGAAAGGTATTGAAAAAGGATCGTGGTCTTACCAGTAGGATTGCAAAACTAGTTAAATGGTTGCAGCTACAAACAGTTTCCTTGTCTGTGCTGTTTCGGACAAAGCAGCCACTTGAGTTCCAACCACCTGCTCTGTCTGAAACAATAAATGATCCACATTTAAATGTTTCTTTATATTTATATTCTAAATTGTCATTGAAAAATAAAAGAACTTACCATTTAATGTAAAGTCCCAAAAAACACATACTGCCACAAAATTACCCTGTGGAATGAGATGAGACACAAGAATAGTTTTTGTTCAGGAATCCTCAGCTGCTTGTTACCCTACTATGTTTCGGCTAAGTTTCTGTCAGCTCTTTTATGGCCTATCTGTCTTTTTTTAATCTATTTTTTGTAAACAGCTCTACCGGTACAGGCGCTGTGTTCCTGAGGCGAATTACAACATCGTCTTGCAGCCCCGTGAGCGTCAGGTTGGCCACACTTGAGCCCAGGATTCCACTGTTCAGTCTGCGTCGTCCCAGAGATCTGTCCTGCATGGCCATTTAGAGAGAGAGAAAACAAAACACACATTTCTACATACAATCTTTCAATAGGGCAGGTATTCTCAAACTCTTTTTCTTTGCAGTGCTAGA
Source organism: Brachionichthys hirsutus (assembly GCF_040956055.1). NCBI lineage: Eukaryota > Metazoa > Chordata > Actinopteri > Lophiiformes > Brachionichthyidae > Brachionichthys > Brachionichthys hirsutus. The sequence goes on along the minus strand of NC_090906.1, from coordinate 8,602,774 downwards.
ATTAAGTGTAATTCCACTTCAACTACAGCAGGTGGCAGCAGCACCCTGACATCTACATGTAGCATTTGCTCCTCTGGCTTTTTTTCAAATCAGCACAATCTGTTTTTGTGTTTTGCAGGTTAAAATGTTTTATATTTTGTGCCTCTGAGGTAATGGGGCCAATTAATGTATTATTACTAGTTAGTTTTATTTAAGTTTATTTTTCTGCATTAAATGGAAAATATTTATAGTTCACATAAGGATTTAATTTTCTTAGAATCAAGCCAAATTGCTGCACTTTAAAGCTTTTCCGGTTTTGACAAAAAATAAAATAATAAAGTTATTCTTTGTATGTTAATCTATATTTTTATTTCCTTAATAGGGATACAACATTATGCAGAGGTGTACTTTTAACAATTTTCTAGATAAATTATACTATTTAGGCATGACGGAGGGCAAAATGTTTTCTTCTTTCTAGAGGGGGCTTAACAGAAAACAATTGAGAAGCAATGCAATAGGTGGTTTATAATGTAGCCCATCATTTTCCATTTAATTAAACAATAAATCCGGAATACATTTAAAAACAGATGAAACAGCAACATTGTGTTATTCCTTGGTAAAAACAATGTCTCTCTGGTTTTGAATGGGATGGTTGTTGAGTGTACAGACCTGGAACACAGTGCTCTTCTGGTAGAAGTTGAACTGGACTCTGGAGACCTGTTGCTGCTCCACTGAGGTGAGGTCCTGTGTGAGCGAATCGGGAAGTCTGATGGAGCCTTGAGGGACAGAGGAGTCATTTCTCACGCTCCTCCTGGCCCTGGAGTTCCCATTGACCTGCAACACACGTTGGAGATGAACCGAGACATATTAGATGTTATAATACGTATACCGGTATATAGATTTTTTTCATTTTATTATCCTTAACTTTTAATACCAGTTTTTTATTTGGGTAAGATGACAGTAGTCTGCAAAAGATAATTTGTTAAAGCGTGAAAGATGCTGGCATAAATCTGAGGAGACATTAGATGACTTAATTTCTGCTACACAAATCCATATATACTATTTAAATGACACAATCTGAAACATTTATATGATACATTTTTTGGGCTGGAAATTATTAAAAAAATAGGTTGCTGTAGCCTCGTCAGTTTAAGGAGAAAATGTGTTTTGAAAACTGTAAAAGCTGGTTTGTGTCTTCTTTTCAGTAATAAATACCAAAAATAGTTGAACTCATTCACTCATTATGTGAAGCAAAAATGTGGCAGACAAAAATTTGGGAACCAGTAGACTTCTATAACCCAACCCAACCGGTCCAGACAGATGGCCACCCACTATGAGTCTTAGGTTCTGTTCATGGTTTCTTCCTATTAAAAGGACGTTTTTCATCGCCTCCGTCGGCAAAGTGCTTGCTATCGTGGGACGGTTTTATCTTTCCCTGCAGGTCTTTCCCTGCGACACCTGTAAAGGGCCTTGAGATCACTTTCTGTTATGATCTGGTGCTACAGGAATACAAACGAACTGAATTGAATTATAGGTCAGCCACATACCTGTACAGTATTGGAGTCTGAAACAGAAAAAAGTGTTTCCTGAAAGTTTCCGCCATCTGCTGTTCTCACAGAAATACCCACATTTTGGGCCAAGAGGGATTCAGTCGGATTTGTAAGGACCAGCTTGAGTGCCACTGTCTCAACAATTTTTATAATCCTGTTGAAAAAAGAAAGTCATTCATGCCAGTGGTTCTCAGGTCCTGGGCCCACTATGAGGCTTTGGAAATTATTAATTATTTATTCTGAGTTGAATAATAACCCAGCACATTTGTTTTATTTAAAATTATAGTTGAAGTATTTTAGTTTGCAACCTGTTGGAAGAGTTGGACAGTATCTCAGGAGATGCGCCGAGCAGATTGCTGACAATGCGGACGGATATGTTTCCTAGCTCCAGGCTGACAGTCTCGCCTGACAAAAGATCCTCCAGCTGATCGACAAGCTGATCCACCTGACTGGAGTTCAGGTTGGACACGTTCCTGGTGAGCTCAAGCAGGGCGTAGGCTCGGCTTTCAGCTGCAGTTCACATTTAAAACAGAGGCTATGGGGATACTCCTGCAGAATGACGTACATCGACTTCAATGTGGACGGCAACAGACCTGATTCGGTGACTGTTGGCATCGCTTGTGTCGTGACGGAGGCTGATCCATTGGCGGTGGTTGTAGCTGTCTTAAAAGTTGTGACATCAACAGTCGTGGTGCCATTTCGGCCCTCGGTTGCAGCGCTCGGAGGAGAAGTAGTTCCGTTCACAGACAAGTTGGGGGCGTTTAGAGCACCAGCTGTTGCGTTTGGCGAGGATGTAGTTGTGCTGGCGTTTGGGGCACCAGCTGTTGCGTTTGGCGAGGACGTAGTCGTGCTGGCGTTTGGGGCACCAGTTGTTGCGTTTGGCGAGGATGTAGTCGTGCTGGCGTTTGGGGCACCAGTTGTTGCGTTTGGCGAGGACGTAGTCGTGCTGGCGTTTGGGGCACCAGTTGTTGCGTTTGGCGAGGATGTAGTCGTGCTGGCGTTTGGGGCACCAGTTGTTGCGTTTGGCGAGGACGTAGTCGTGCTGGCGTTTGGGGCACCAGCTGTTGCGTTTGGCGAGGATGTAGTCGTGCTGGCGTTTGGATGTGCAGTTGTCACATTTGGGCCTGGCGTGGCTAACGGCTGTGAGTTCGGCTCCAGGACACACTGCTCTTCCAGCATCACAGCCACATTGTCCCCACTTTGACTAAAGAAGGACAAAATATGCTTGGTGATACCGATTAATAAAGTATTTAAGAGTTTGTGAAGTTAGTGCAGTATATGGAATTATAAGAAGACAATACAGACCAATTAAGGATGTTAGACTCTTCTATTGTCAGGCAAAAGTTAGCCGGCTTTAGTTTAACTTTAAGCCATGTCAACTGGGGGTTTTGTAGATTTTCACTGGTAGTTGAATTGCCACAGATTGCTGTGTGACGTATAATCAAAAGCACAAATGACACGATTTAGAGTATAGTACAGACCTGCATATTGACTAAATGACTGGATGTTGAATTGATTCAAGTCAGTTCAAATACACACCTGCTCGGGTGACTGGTCCAATGACGTTGATCGTTCTCTCAGAATCAAAGACGTTCGCCACCGCTTTAAAGACGTCGCACACAGGAACCTCTTTGGTGAAGCCTAAAATCACTGTGCAGCTACAAGAAAGAAAGCCTCAGACTCAATCTGATGTGCCTGCACATGGGAACGATGTTTCAAAGCTGTAACTATGAAGAGGCTCACTTTGTTGCTGCGCTTCCACAGGTCACAGCAGCATTCTGAGAAGACATTTTCATTTTAGTTAAGCTATAAGTTGTAACGTGTGTAATAACCTGTGTGTGTGTGTGTGTGTACTATATATTGATATGTGTCTCACAGCATCAGTACATATTTATATCAGCTCTCTCTCACAATTAGTCGGATTGCTCACTGTCATAATGTTAAAATGGATAACGATAAAGATACATTTCCTTGAAATCAAATTTTGACCTACATCAGTTAAACTGTAATTCCTTTTGTTGTCAATAAGAACAAACCAGTCCACGTACATTTGGATTACTTAGTTCTATCGCTGTCAGAACTGGCAACATAATTACCGTGTATTCTGAAGCAATGATGGATGGTGAACATGGAGCACTGCAAAGAAACATGATAAAAATCATGTAATTTATTTACAAATTCTTGAAAGGGTATAAAAAGAATGCATGAAAGTTAATTTGGATATACTTGAAGAATGTCAAAACTCACTCTGTCATCAGAGAACAGTTTGATGTTTGGTTTATCATAGAAATCTGGAAGAATGAAATTATAATTTGTGTCACAAAATTACCTGAAGCAAATAAAGACTCACAAATGCATGCTTGTGTGGAGTGAACTCACCACAGACAAGATGTGGGAAATGTTGATGTCCGGATCTTTTATTGAAATTTGAAAAGTGTAGTATGCATCTAAAAAAAACAAGGAAAAAATATAATGAGTAGCTTCCGGAGCATGTTCCCTTAAATTATCATTTTGCAGCTTTATAATGATTATAATACCGGTTCTACTACAGTAAGAAGAGCAGCTGCAGGTGTTGTTCTCCACAACTGAAATCAGAGAAAGTCATGCATTGTTGGTTTACTGCATTCAGATGTCAGTGTTCAGCCACAATAACAGTTTTTCCAAGACTGAATATCTTGTATTGTTTGTCGGTATTTGCACCTTTGAAAAGTAAAATAAGTAAAGAATAGTTCAATATATTCAGGGGGTGAATTTATCAAAATGGAAAATATGAAAAGTCTTTTTTGACGTTACGGCTTAGAATATGTGGATATAAACAGTTTGGTGGATTTGGAACTGAGACATTAACGTGTGGTATTGAACTAAAGGGGGCTGAATGCTTCCTTTACATCGTGTGGTTGGAGGATGATTCAAGAAGACGCTCACCTGCAAAACACTGACTCGAGTTGCTTTGATGAACCACATACGCAGATTCAGACTCTTCACTGTGAAAGTCAACCACAAATAACAATCAGTTTTATCACTAGAAAAAAAGTCCATTATAATATATTATATTATATTATATATATTTCTTAGGAAGTGCATGTCAGTGTTCTTGATATTTGTTTAACATATTAAGTTTATTGTTATTATTATCATTATGATTATTACCATGATGCACCAACTTGTCCGTAATAAGCACAGCTGTCCTCCTCTTCTGGATTACTCTGGCACTTATTTATTAGCTGACCTGTAAAAAGAGGCTCAATTTAATATGGTCACTTTTCAGGAAGGTAATTCTGTGCATATTGAAAATCCAGCACTTACTTGTCCTATCTGCTTTCCTCCCCACTATTTGAATATCGGAGACATTGCTACGGGCGGCACAGAGTGTACGCAGGATACAACACGAAGATACGCGCTGCCTCAGCTTCAGCAGCACGGCACAGCTAGTGTGTTGGAAGTGAGGTGAGGTGAGCATGCTTTCATTTGTTTGTTTGATTGCGGTTGAAATTCTTGTTTTGCCACTTGCCTTTTTGTAGTTTCCGTGCACTCTACTTCAATATCCTGTCAAAAGGGAACCCATGCTTGAGTCACATGTAGTAATTTCCGTATTCTGCTACCCATCGGTAACTTACCTGAAACACGCTAGAGGTTCTATGGTTGGTAAGGGCACTGGAAATAAAATTAGGTGATGTCAATGAAAAGAGTAACTGAAAAGTGAATAGCACTTGCCTTGTTGTACAAATGAGAAATTGTGCAGACAAAAACAAAACTTGAACGACCTTCACACTTTCATTAACTTGGAGGAACGCTTGTAGCAATACCTGCATTCTGACGTCTGATTTTTACGTGTATGCATTTTTGTTAGAAACAGATATTGTTCTCTTTGTTGCTGCATTTCCGCCACCATCTGGCAGCTGTGGCATAATTCTGCTGTGAAACTGATTTGTTCTGGCTGGAGCTGTGTTCTGTGCTTTTAAACAGTGCTGGCTTTGCACCTGTAGTTGTGCTGTACCTTGGTGTAGTCATTATTGTCGACATGGTGAGTGTCGTTTCATTTGTGCTTGTGGGTGTAGTCAGTTGAAAGGTAGTTGGGACAGCTAATCCTTCCTTGTTTGGTAATATGCAACTTTCCAGCTTGTTTTTGAACACTTGGATGAGCTGGAATAAATAACAGGGTGGTCATTAGTTTTAACAATAGGTTAAAGAAAATCACAAAGCAATTAGTCCAATACCCGGTTTTTCTACATACCTGGAACTTGATTTCTGTTTCATTTATCTCCTTTCCATTGACATCCACAGTGACGTCAACAAAGTAGTATACTGTTATAAGAAAAGACAGCAGATAGTTAGACATGATCAAAATCAATGCAGTAGACACCAATATAATGAAAACATGAAAGGCACAGGTACCACAACAGCAAAGCAGGTACAAGCAATATTCCAAATTTTTACAGACCGTTTTATGTTCTCCATAATCAATAAACTCATCTTAATCTAGTCTTTCACAATAAAATTCTGAATAGCCTGGTCCAACACATGCTTCTGGGAAGCTTGAGGATCAAACTTTTTTGTTATTGCTACAGTTGGGGGGGTTTCTCACCAACACGGTGGCATAGTTGGTAGCATTGTTGAGGGCTTTAAAACAGGTACTGGTTTCAAATCCCACTCCGGGAATGAGATGGAGCAGGGTAGACCTAGGGCACACCTGGGCGAAGTGGAGTGGCCCGGTCCAGTCCACGCCGCCCAGGTAAGGCCCTTTGAGTATTACCTGAAGTTGGTGTATTTATTGTAGTAGAAAGAAGGGGAAGAGCTGTAGAGGTCTGATTACAGGAAGCTTGACCTGATGGGGAAAAGAAATGAGTATTTAAGGATGGCACAGAAAAAAACTAGAAGTCATCAGAACTTGAACTAAATAAATGATTCTCTGACCAAACTTGCAATTAATGTTCCTATTATTTTCATTGGCTGTACCAGTTATGATTCCATTAAATAAGCATTTGCAAAATATATTTTATTACATAAAATACATGGATCCATACAAATGTAATGTATTTTTATCAGTAAGTCACTTTAAAACGTTTAACACTTGCAGATGAAATAATAAAAACAAATACTGAAAATAAAATTTTAAATAAAACCGTCATAGTGTTTTCCATGTCGCTGTATGATGCTGAACATAATGATCATGTAGAATAATAAAAAAAGACCTGCTAGACTAGAGATTATATTTGATAAATGGTATACAAATAAAGAAAGCAAATAAATAAATAAAAAGTAGCAACACATTAACAAAATAAATATAAAATGTCTGGTGTGGAGACCTTCAGGTTTCTGGGATCCATCATTTCTCAGGACAAAAAGAGAATATACAACATTAATTATTGGATGCACTTCCTGCAGTCTGGGATCGTCAGAAGTCAGAACTACTGAACCTAACCTGCCCTCAATTCAGAACCAGAACCAGGAGAAGGGCAGGGAACATTGCTGCAGATCCGTCTCACCCCGGATACGGCCTATTTGATCTCCTTCCCTCCGGGAGGCGCAGTGGAGCTCAGCAGTTTTCCACAGGCAGAAACTGGATTCAAATTACTTGTGTGTGTACACATGTGCGCCCAATAAAGCTGATTCTAGTTGTGTAATTTGATCTGATTTCTATGTAATAGGCCCTTGACAAACTTTACTCCCTTATTGATTGTTCTTTACGTGTTCTCTGTCTTCCTTTACAAAGACACTACACCACTGTGGCGCCTTGTTTTACACGAAGCAGACACTGTGTGACGAAGGTTTAATTGTTGGCATGTCTGACATTTCAGAAATGTCAGAGTTGGAAAGTTAAAAATAGACGTGCAGAGTTGTGGCAGAAGCTTCCTCCTATTGTCTGCAAACATTTCCTTTTTTTAACAAAAGCTGTCCTACCTGTCAGCAGGACCAGCAGCAGCAGAATGTACAGCCAGGGTAGATGTCCGATGTGTGAGCCTCTCTTCTTTAATCTGAAACACACATCCCCCAAAAAAGAATTAAAAAAATGCACAGATTTAAAAAATAAATTAAAACGTTTTCAAATAAGGAAATATTCACACTTCATTTCAGTGATATTTTACTTTCAATACTCATTATATAACAAACAACAGTTCAAAAGGGTGAAGATGGTGCGTCACAAAAAACCTTAAACACATTTTCACATCGCAGCTTTCTGTATAATTGCATGTTTGAATAGAAGGAACTCTTGAGTGCATTCCTATCCAGATAACCTGTTGAATACAATCAGAACACGATACAAAAGGGCAAACCCATTAGCTTTGTCACAGCTCAGGGGCATTGCAAACAGCGATATATGCCGTATAGAAACACATGAGAAACATTTGCTTTGGTAAAAGCATTTCAGAGGTGTTTACATCTGTAATTGTGATAATACAAACAATCTAACCACTTAATGCAATGAGATGCAGTGATATAACAGAAATGCGAAATGGCATGAGCCTGAATGTGTTGCTGAACTTCAAAAGCTCAATTTAAATCTTTGTGGTCAATTTAATATTATCCATCAAATGCATCTTCAAATGAGACAATTAAAAAATCTTCCATAAAAAAGATGTTTGGCAAAAAATACAACGCTCAGATGTGGATCACGGTGGCAAGGAGAGGTAAACAATGCGCTGAATGAGAACACAAGTCACAGCTCTGGAAAGTGAATTCAATTCATCAGACAGCATCTGCATGAAGACATGAAGGGGGTTTGTAATTATAAAACAATAAGAAACATTTCTTTAGCCCGTTGATAAATGATGTGAACCAAGTGATTTGAGCATCGTTGTACGTCACCATGTCTGCTGCATGTCCTCACATGTCCGTATTCCCATTATCAATAATGAGATCGGTTACCGGATGAATTTTGGTGAGTCCAATCTGCAGAGTTTTATTTTATTTTATTTGAGTTTTCATGAAGAGTGTTGGACAGTGTCTAAAATGTTTATATAAAACTGATGGATCTGAGTTGTTATTTTCTGTGTGCTGTGAAACCTGACAAGTAAAATTAGACGGTATTTTGAAAATAAATTTGAATGTAAGGTAGTTTTGATTCAAATGTAAACGACACACATCAAAATATATTTCAAAAGACATTAAGCTACAGATTTTGCTAAAGAAATAATTATTTAAATACAATAAAGAAACTTTATGTGAATTGTGCATTAATGAAGCAAAGAGAGCGATACCACAACCCCACGTTTACCTGAGAGAGGCAGCAAACGAGCGCCAGTATGAAGATCCGTGAGAAAAGAAGCCTTTAATGACTGCCGTCATTTTCATAGAACATGTCTTCCAAGGATCTAAATCCAAACGTGAAAACAAAAACCCAGACAGCAGACGTTACACAGATGTTCTTCTTTGCCAACACTGTTTCGATTGTTGTTCGGCAGCTGTGTGAGCTCACAATGACCGTGCCTCTCAACAGGATCAGTCGCTGACACATGTGGCACTCCCCCCCCCGATACGTCAGCCTGCACAGGTGAACGCATCCACTCCACTTCAAACTTGTCTCCAGATCCTCAGCTATAACTGATTTTACACAAGATCAGTAAAGCCCCCCCGCTGTGTAATGGCATCCCTTTGACACCGATGATTTGATTCTGAGAGAAGAGATTTGTCTTTTTCCATTATGGTTGGCATTACAGGTGCGCCTCAGGGTGTGTCCTATTGTTGTTAGTGACACACACGACTGTTAAAAATTGTTTCCCAGGTAACAATGCGGAGCGCTGACACATTTAGTTGTGCAACAGAAGAAGTCACGCACTTGCTCTTCAGGACTGCAAATGGGAGGAACATGTTTGTCCTGCACCACCTCCCTGCAAACTCAAGGTATGCATATGGTTAAACACACATTTATTCTATTTGTTGTGTCTCTTCTAACTTTATTTGCCAGCCAAACACTGTTTAGTTACTCCACTTATTCTACAATTACAGTTTGAATTCAATCCCTCATACCATTACAGCGTTGTAGTATTTCAACTTTGTCCAATATGTAAGGCATCAGTATTTAATTGATGTTAAAGTAAGTACGGTAGTAACAATACACCAACACTTACAAGCACATATAAAACATTTTGGTTGATTGATTGGTTATATGATGGAAATAAAAAAATATTAAATTAGTAGTGGGCAAACAGATTTGTTGTATCTTCAAAGGCTACAGATCTAGATTGAGAAGAATCCACCATTACCGAAAGTGGGCTTTTTGTGAATAACTTCTGAACTAATAATGATATCAACATGAATGCAATTGCTAAAGGTTTGTTTTCGGGAAGCTAAAAAATATAAATGAAATAAATGCAGGGCCATTATTTCTGCTGTAAATAACAATATAGGGAGACTGAGGTACTTGGCGGAGGTTTGTGCGCTCAGAATGCTTTTTTATTTTGAAAATGTGAATAAACCGAAGCTTCTCCAAATGAATAAGTACAAATAAAACGTAAAACCAAATGAAGGATTTGAGTCATATTATTTACTGGTAATCTTGCCCCGTTTTTAAGAGGAATACATTGTTAATCCCAAGAGGGAAATTCCATCAACAACATTGCTCCACTCAAGCTTCCTGACTTCTCAATTTAACCTGGGCTCTGCTTCTATTTTTTTCAGTTCTCTCTTATAAAACACAAAAATAACAGCAGGATGGTCCATCTGTGCAATATCCTCAAGTTGTTGCTGCACAGTTTGTGTGTCTTGGTGAGAAGGAACCCTCTGCTGTGTAGTTCATGTTCTATGCATACAAAATCCAGTACGTGATGTTGAAGAGCAGGTAGGCCAGAGGAAATAGGACTCTGGAGTAGGAGTCGATCACGTAGCTGTTGCTCATTATGAAGCGGAGGTTTTTTTTAAATTGCTGCTTTTTTTGTAGCCTGGTGCCCCCGATTGACGCAGAGACAGTAGAGTTTCGAGCCTGGGTGTTCCTCTCTGTATTCGCTGTGCTGGAAACCTCTGCTATAGAAGTCAGCTCAAAGTCGTTGTCATGGAAGCAGCCATCAAATGCCATAGCCTGGGAGGCGTCATAGGCACTGGAGATCTACAGGCAGAGGGGGACAGTTTTCAGGTCAGCGAGCTCCAGATGGCAGGAAATTACTTTTTTTTGTGGGTCAACCATGTCAGCTGAGATTTAAGGAAATACTCATGGCTGTAAATATATGAATCACCTTTGCCTTCTTCAGTTTCCTCATCTCCTCCATTGTGGTGAAATAGTTGACAGCAGCGTACTCGATGACAGAGAGGAAGACAAAGAGGAAGCTCACCCACAGGTAGATGTCTACGGCTTTCACATAAGACACCTGTGGCATGGAGGCCGAGACACCAGTGATGATGGTGGACATCGTCAGAACTGTGGTTATTCCTGGATATAGAAAGAACCGGTACAGCACATTATGAATGTTAAATATGTTTCCTGGAATGTGCTGGATCAGTAAATAGTGGATTGGTAATTAGCAGGAATAGCATTAACAATATGCCCTAGTTTTATGGTTTAAAACTCTAAATAAGAATATTATATCTCATGCAATCAAAGTTTTCATATACAAACAAAATAAATTGGTTGTTTTTAAATAATAGGCAAAGCTCTCGGAATGCAAATTTAGCATAAAAATCTAACTAAGAAACAAAAAAAATCAAAGTATAGCCTACTACTAGAATATATGCTATTACTTTATATAAATCTGAAATACTCGGACACTATATTTTAAGTGCGTCTTAATGGCCATTTAGGCATATGGTCTCAGTACCAAGAGAGACACGGGCAGGTACGGCCCTCCTGTCTATCCAGAAAGACACCCAGGACAACATCACCATCAGCATGGTGGGAAAGTAAGTCTGAAGCAGGAAGAAGAATATATGCCTCCTAAGAATGAAGTTTATGTAGAGTCGATTGTACCAACCTACAGAGACATAAATGGACAGAGTGAAGCTGAGGCAGAAAACAAGACTTTAGGAAGTGCAGCACAGCAACATGTAAAGTACAGGAGGAAGAACCTAGAACTTATATGAGGAAGTAATTACTCTCTGGGACAGAAATTTAGATATTTCAAAAGCCAAAGTTATGTAACAGTATCTTAGAGCGGCGATGTTCCCACAAGATAATTCCTCACTGAGAAGAAAGTCTTCCTCTTTTCTAACAGATTTTTACCACATTAAAAATGAGACAGTAGAAACAGACAGGGTTTCAAGAAGTGGGCTTTGCACTAAAATAGTTTGATAAAAAAGAAAAGTAAAAAAAAGCATCCAACAGATGTAATATTATATTATATTTAAATACACTCCCAAACAACAACAACAACAACAACAACCGGTACTTCTTAGATAAGTTTAAAATGTAAATGGTTTGCTGTATGACCTTCAAATTAACTAAAAATTGTGTGATGGAAAATTAAACAGAAATACTTATTTTAAATTAAGAATAAATAAATAAATATAATAAATATAGGTAGACATTATTGTAGGAATATTTTGATTATAGAAATGCAGTCTAGTTTCGCAATGAAAGATTTCAGAGCTGTACCAATTGTATTCTCAGTGAGAATACAGCGCAATCCTTAAACAGCTTTTGGAAAAATAGGAGTGTTTTTCTGACATGAGGAGCCCTCTGGTTGTTCCCAAACCGGGTACAGCTCAGAGGGCTCCAAAGCCCCAACCACACAACACATACCAGTACTGCCGTAGAAGGCCAGCCCAAAGGAAGGCTGGAAGTCTTCAATAAAAAACTGAGAGAGTACGATCTCATCAGTCCTTAATGAATCGTTCCCGTTCTTCCAGTAGAGCACTAGGTCGTTCACATTGTAAGCATCTTCAAGAGAGGACAGAAGGAAGGGAAGATGACGGCTTTACATGCTGCCTCTTGGGACGGGCATGGATGGATTCCTCAGAGGAGAGGAGAAAAGCCACAGAAATTGGACTCCTGACTCTCCTCTGGAATCAGGATTTATGCTTTACTTGTGTTATCATTTAAGGCAGACACAATTATACATTAACGCACATTAATATTCAATAAATGAAAGGGAAGGAAAAGCAATGCGGTTTGATACTCACAGCTTTCTAGCTCCAGAGAGCAGTTCTGTGTGTCCAGAGGGAAACTACTGAAGTCCATTGAGCAAAGTGCCGTCACAGTGATCCTAAAACACAGCTGACAGTCAAAGCCTGCTAACATCAAGCAGCCAGTCGGCATCACCATCCATGTTCACAGAAAAATAATTTTAGTCGCCTGGCATTAGTAAACTAGCGAATGCAAATGTTCATTCTCTGCTCATTAAATCGTAATTATTTCTATGCATAAAGCGAAAGATTAAGTCTGATTTCACGTGCGTTGGCAATTGTCAATAGTTTTGAATTAAATTCTGTTTAGGGGCCCATAAAGGCTGAAGCGCTGCGTATTTTGATGATGGTGATCTCTTTATAATTAAAGTAAACATTTGCTTGGCTGATTGTGTTACCTGACACTGTAGAGGATATTACCATTGGGATAAACTCTCAACATGATGTTCTCCATGGTTGTGTCATGGATAAAAGAGCGTTTGGAGTGGACAAAGAACACGTCGGGAACCCAGATCTTCTTCACCAGGCGTGCATCAAAGGTGCGGCTCTTGTTGCTGCCGGAGGGGAAGGCCAGGCGATCGTCCTGCCAGTAATGCCTCAGGTACAAAGTCATGGTGAAATCCTGGAAAACAGACCAAAGCGCTGGCGATCAGGGCCGACAGATAGAAGACTGTAATAGACCATAAGACATCCCGGCAACTCATACCATACCATGTTCACTTCAGATATGCTGTCAATGCTCTCCACCTGGACATTGATCCCGACAGGAATAGCTGAACCTGCAAGAGGTCAGACCTTATAATACATCAGTTTGATCACATCCTCTGTGATTCATCAGTCTAAACGTCAGTCACAGATTTTATCAATTCAAATCCATTTGTAACACGAGAAGAGATACGCCACAAGCTGCACGATGACAAAGGGAGGAACAACTCGGCAGCTGGAAGTGATGTTTGCTCCTAAAGACAATCTCCTAAAGAACAATGTGCAGCACCACACTGCTTCGTCGTCTCCATCTGACAGATGATGCTGACACACAGCAGCTTGGATGAGGAAATAGTCTTCACCTGCTGCTCTTTCAGGAAGCACAGATGCAATGCCACAAAATAATTTTCCAGATGATCATCCAGCAGTATGTGTGGCCTGCAAACCTGCCATTATCTAATGAAGGCAAGGACTCAAAGCATTCAGACCATTCTAACAATGGAATCGGAACAGTGGGGAGGGGGGGGGGGGGGGGGTTATGTCAAGCAGCAAGGGACTTGGTGCTCTTTGAACTGTTTGACTCCAGGAGCACAAGGAGGAAGACATTATTATGAGCTTGAGTCACATTAATCAGTAACAGCTGATCGCCGATAAATAGACTGAAGTCAGTTTGTACATTGACGAGTGGCGTTTGGGATTCCTAGCGGCTTCACTGTATAAAGGTCTTTTAATTGAAATCGATAAATTAAAAGATATTGGTAAATCTAATTACTTACAGAAGCAGGTTCATTTATTGATTTGCGCCTGAAACTATTAAATCATATTAAATGAACTATTGATAATTTATTAAACCACTAGCACAGCACTGTAAAAGACAAAACCATGCACACAACACATGTAATACATTTGTAATGTTAATGTCTGTACTTGGATCTATATTAAGCTGCATAACTTTGCTATGCAGTTATTCATAAATGACAAGTTCATTATTGTTGTACGGGGAGAGACTTCACGAGGAGTTCGGTCTGATATGTTTGCAAAAACAATTGCTATTCCGAGTCTCAAGAACAAGAAATAAGTCTTTCTCCCCCTCCGACATAATGAGGCTCAGATTATTTAATCTGTCCTACTGGCCGCATTATTGTCTCACGACAACAGACAATCTAGGTCACTTGGGTTTTTATTTTTTCGGGGGGAGCTGTGTTGCCTTTGGTAACACAGTATCCGACATGAACCCAAATGAGTTGCCAGAGAAGAACACTGTATTGAAGAAAAACAAAAATTTTATCAGTTGATGTCTCACCTCCGAAGCCCGGCCTCATTGCAAAGTCATGTTCTTCAATGCGGAGCAGCTGCTCAGATTTAATTAGCAGAGACTTGGTGCTGTCCAGCTTTTTCATCTTGATGTCCTTCCGTCTGTGAACCAAAGAGAACTCATGACTGCTTGGGTGGAAAAAGTCTTTATCTGCAGAAGCTGCTCCACAGTAAAGCATCATTAGGGAGAGACCCCACTGTAACTCACCCGCCATGCTTCTCCTCGGTGTTTCCTTCAACATGCAGCTCCTTGTGTCTCCTCTTGTTCGGGAAGCTGCTGCTGTCGAGCTGCTGGGCGACGGGCCACAACCAGGCCAAGCACAGTAGTCTCAAGGCCAGGAGGGCCGTTCTCATGGTGAACCCTTTTGGTATGGAAAGAGGTGAGGAACCAGAATGTTCCTCCGACTGTGTCAGCGTCTTGCCCTGGGAATGCCACAGCTTTCCCCGCGCTCTACTTGCAGGTCCATGTTCCAGGAGTTTCTGCTCCACCAGCTGCCCCAGCATTGTGTTCCTCCATCTTCTCTAACATGAACAGCAGTCAAGATACCCAGTGCTTTGGTCCAGTGCACATGCATTCCCTGTGGCTGAGTTTGCTTGTCGCTGCAGCATCCCCCTGCTTACATCTCAGCATGTTGCTCTGGCTCCCCGCTGTCCCCACCCTCTGACTTAAAACCAAATATCAATTTATTCTTATAATGACAAAGGAATAGCGTTAATTCCTCTCTAATCTTCTTATCTGTGGTTGGTGAAATCTTTCAGTAACCTACAAACTACAGACATCAGGGGGCGGGGAGAGGGATAATTCAACCAGCAGTTTCGTCATCCTTCTATAAATAACAGCAAAAAAAAAAAAAGCCTTTAGCCTACTTATGAATTGCAGGATTTTTCATGTGGTTGGTGTAAAGCTGCAAAAGGTTTCCATGGACACGAGACAGATGCAAGCATACATCTGGGTCACATCTGCAAACGTTGCAGACGTTGAGCAGATCTAACCCATAGCAGAGAATGGGTTTCCATTGGTTGGTCCAACATTTACCGATGTTTTGGCTTAAAACAAAAACATTTGGGTGGCTTCATTTTAACGTGTGTTCATAGCTTCAGCAAATTCATATACTCTTCATATGATGTAACATTGATAGATCTTGTTTTATCATTAAACTAAAACCATTAGGGAAAAAAGGAAAGTTTTATACAAATCAATTACGAAATCAAACATGCACAACGTGACCCCATGCTCGTGCATGGTCCCTTTAATCTGGGATTAGAGTTGAGTGCATGAGCTGGGCCATCTTAAAGAATCACACACGTGGACGTTGGTTCTCTCCTCCATGTGCAGCAGCTGTGGGCTCGCATCATGTTTGACGTCTCAACTGCGCCCTCTAGAGTTCATCATCTGTCAACATCAGTGTGGTTTTTTATGTCATACTTTGTTTTTGCACCTAAATAATAAAGTTTTAGAATAATTACTTTTATTATTAGTTCTATTTTGTATTTTTATTTTCTCCAGTATTATATGAACTTTTTGTCATAGTTAAATTTAGAAAACTAATTTTTTCCCCTTAGTTTGCAACAACAATGTTTGTTGAACTTTAACTCTCCAGCTGTTAGCAGACCAGATATTTTCAACAAAAGATCTTTAATATGTTGTATATGAGCTACGGTTCCACACACGCTTTACATGTTTACAGTGGCGCGGATTGAACGACACATGCGCGCTTCTCTCGTAAAGCACAGGGCAGTATGGGTAATGCAGTCTCGGCAAGATGTGACGTAGCGTGCGCTTTGGTTCGTTCCTGGCGCTTGGAGAAATGCCGGTAAGCATAAGGGGTATTTTTTTTAGAAGTGCCGGATCTTCGGAACAAGACTTAATTGTTTGAATAAATTATTATCTAAAATTACAATGCGTGTGATCTCTTTTGATTTTCTAATAATTGTAATTACTCTATTATTCCAAAAGGAATTATGAGGAGAAAAGCTGTGAGTACCTGTTTATGAAAATTGGACATCTTGATCGGGATCCTGTTCGCATCAAAATCACATTTCAAAATAAAATCTAAACCTCCCATTTTCTTAGAGAATGACCTTGAAATGTGTGACTACGTGGAATTTGGCTGTGATATAGATAGTCTTTAATACAGTTAATTCTTAATGTACCAACCACAGATAGACCAAAATCTGGGGCTTTAAAACCACCTTTATCGTAGTCCTTTACAAGCTGAGACCTACAATTATTTTCCACAAAAACTGGAACATAATTGTCTTAGTTTTATTAATATTTCTAGAAGAAATAATTAGGGTGGCAAGGATAAAGTAGTTTAAAATACCTCCTGCTTTAGATAAAGCGACTCTACCACAGATTGAGAGGTCTCTAATTAATCAGTGACCTAAGGATTTTTGCATATCTAATATACGATTGGAAATATTAGTGTCTTCCCTTCCAATTGAATTTTTTGATATTAATATTCCTAAATATTCCTAAATAACCTCATTGTTCCCACTGAGACCTTCTCATTTACACACATATACTCTGTTTTACTCCTGCTCACCTTCATTCCCGACAAAATCCTATAAAATAAAAACAAAAATGACAAAACCAGAGATACAAGGCCTTTGGGACGCTATTTGTCAACAATGTGAGATTAAAAACGTGACTAGAATTAAGAATTAGGTGCTACATGTTTTTTTCTAGGCTTTATCTGCAGAGGTGTTTCAAACATTTACAAGAAAGCCAGTTAAACTTTTACTCGCATGGTTAATTAGTCAGTGTTTCATGAGTGTTAGGAAGGATGTAAAGTGGAAAGACAGAAACACTTCACTGCACACCGGAGTGTTTAACATCCAAACTGCTGTTACAGAGCCAAACCTTTCAAAGCAGACCTTCTGACATGGCGGCGACGCATGGACTCAAGATTATGCTGCTTATTGTCTTGGAGAAAATGTTATTCACAAATTCTAAAGGTATTGTAACACTTGATATCTCTTCCTTCAGTTTGGAGATGAGAAAATGATTCTAAGCAAAAAGCACTAAATAGATGGATTATTTCAAATAATGACTGTTGTATGTAATCTTGCATTGTGTAAGACGTGCCAAACTGCTTTGATGAAAGGCTTTTTTTGGGGGGGGGGGGGATTCTGTGAGTTAAACAAATATTGGTCTTAAATATTAATCAATGAGATTGTGATTCTCTCTCAGGGAGAGTTCTGGAAAATGCAGATCTTTGCCACAAAACGGCAGTGAAGGAGGCTTTGTCTCTCTTCAGTTAAAAATAATAATAATAATAATTTACGGTAGCTTTCAAAACAAGTGTGTTTTTTTTGCATATAGAGTTCTCTGTAGAAAACACAAAGCTGATGCTGTCAATTTAA
Organism: Brachionichthys hirsutus; assembly: GCF_040956055.1. Classification (NCBI taxonomy): domain Eukaryota; kingdom Metazoa; phylum Chordata; class Actinopteri; order Lophiiformes; family Brachionichthyidae; genus Brachionichthys; species Brachionichthys hirsutus. The sequence goes on along the minus strand of NC_090906.1, from coordinate 8,584,808 downwards.
CTTAACTTTCCATAGAAATGAAAATGCCATTCAACATATCTGCCAGAACATCAATTACAGTTTATACATAAACTGACAATAGCAATTGTGCATTTTATGATTTGGATGAAAAGATTTAAGATGGCTGGAGATTGTGGTGGATTTGATGTACAGTATATTGGACATGTCGGGCGAGCTCTCTGATCTCCAGATGTCTCCTCTTTAATAAAAGCTAGGGAAGCTACAAGAAGCTCTGACAAACTGATCCATGCCTGTACCATTGACTATATGCCAAAAGCAGTTTTACAGGGCTTTTGCAGATAGCATTAGTTTGCCTATTTCCAGCAGTGGTAACCTCTGTGGCCTAGAGAGCACTGAGAGTGTTCGCCAGCTGTGTCAGCCATGCACATCTGGAGAAGAAGAAGAAAACTGTGTTCCAGTAAAATCAACAGCTCAGATTTATACCAGACAATTAAACACAAGGCAACAGAGAGGAACCGATGCTTTTTTGCAAGATGTTTGCTTTTCCCAGAACAGTTTCATGCTGTTGTGAAATATAAGAAAAAGGGCCACACCAGTGATGTGGAGGGAAATTCCCAATCCCGGCACCCTGTGTTCTTGAAAGAGCAGCAGGAGTGTATTTAAGGTCAAATGGGAAAACAAAAGTGACAATGTGAGTGCAGCAGGAAGATATAACCAAAACAACATATTTCATGCAAATCATAATGTACCAATAGCAGTAATGTTTTTTTCTTGATTTCTGACCGTAGCTACACCCTCTGCGTCAGATGCCAATGTCACATGCCTCATCCCCGATGACTGCATCCTGCCCTGCAGCTTCAGGCCTACAGGAACGGTGGTCATTCACTGGTACAAGCAGCAAATCCCCGTGCACAGCTACTACTACAACAAGGACCAGTTCAGACTCCAGAACAAGCACTTCAGTGGACGGACCTGCTTGTTCAATTCCCACATCCCTTATGGAAATGCCTCTCTACTCCTCCGGAGGATCAAAGTTCAAGACAAGGGCAGATACAAATGCTACACAAGCACACGAAAGGGCAATCAGGAGATATTTGTCAACCTCGAGGTGAAAGGTCAGTGCAGTCACCATGTCAGCTATTTTACCCATTTTACTTTCTTGATTTTCCTCCTTGGTCTTAAATTGAATATTTCCACTGATTTATTTTTATATAGTTATCCATCATGAATATCTCTCTCTCTCTCTCTCTCTCTCTTGCCTTTTCTGCTTTTCCTTCTAGCTCTCATCCAATCAGTGAACATCCTGATGACAAATGAAATGGTCACCTGCTCCTCTCACAACATCTACCCCAGCCCCCAGGTAATATGGGCCACAGATCCACCCTCTGCCCGGGAAGCTCTGGACAATTCAGCCATGAAAACCACAGACCATAAAGGTCTGTTCACTGTGGAGAGCTCGCTGAGGATTCTGGGACATCTGTCCAACTGCACCTACTTCTGCTCCTTCGTAGCATCTGACAAGAGCCAAGTGTGGACGGCTTCTTGGACAAACCAAGGTAGGTTTTGGTTAGATGATGACATAGTGTCACGATGAAGGTGGCTTCTGAACAATAAAGCGAAACATCTTTTGTATCTTTCAGACGACATAACAAACAAAAGGGGTCAACAAATGTCCATCCCTTGCATCGCACCACGCAGCCTCCAGAATTTCTCTCTTACCTGGACCTTTACTGGATCCAGCGAACCCACTGTCATCTTGAGATACGACTCAAAAAGCAGACACACCTTTAACCTCTGGGAGGGTCAGGCCGAGCTGGATCGGGATCGGCTCTTTCTGGGAGATGGATCTCTTCTCCTTCACAAGCCAGAGATTGAGGAACATTCTGGGACTTACACTTGCACTTTCTTGGGCCTTCAGAGTCGAAGCATTGTTCAGACCATAGTGAACATCACCGCATTCCCAATAAGTGAGTGAGTTTTTTTTTTTTTTTATCCAAGAAAGAAAGCAGCAACAATTTACAAAAAAAAAAGAATTGTTCTGTGTTTTGCTCTTCAGGTGTGGATGAGCAAAGCGTGCCGAGGTTGTGGTGGAGCACCGCCGGCTCTGCAGCTTTCTTTTTGTTCACCGTCATCGTAGCTCTCCCTCAATGCATGAGGCAGAGAGGTATGTACAATAATCAGTCTGATATTAATGCCTCTGGAATGAAAGACTTCTGTATAACATATAGCGTACTCTGCTGTTAAGGTTCATTATTCCTTTGGATTCTCTCATCCTGGTACAGAAATGGAGACCAGAGCTGCCTCCAACAAATACAACGGAGCAGCTTTCCTTGAGGGCGGCCTTCACAAAGACCCGGGGGCCGCTTCGTACACAGTCACCCCCCGTGGAGTCGAACGCATTAGACTACAGGTACAGGTTGTTGAAGCGCAGGATCACCTGGCAGGCAATGCTCCAAGCATAGCAGAGAGCTGCTGCGTGGCTTCACCACCAGGCACTTTAAACAGGACATGAAAAGCAGCAGGACCCCAGGATGGAAATGCAATCCAGAGGAGGAGGGATTTGAAAACGCTAAACTTCAGGATTCTCATAACATAAACTTGCTTTCATGGTTTCACAGGAAACACTTGGGCATAAATGAACATGATGCAAATAGGTCGGAGGCAGAGAAACATAATAGCTGCCCTCAAAAGGAGAAGGGATCTGTAAAGCTAACTGACTGAATATCAAGTCCACATTATCGGCATATATATAGTACCTGTATTGTGCACAATTAAAAATATTTTTCTTAAAACGGCAGCAAATACATTTCAGCTTATTTTCATGTTTTTGAATTCATATGCTTTCCTTTAATAGTGTCTGTAGTTTGTTTGGTCAGGAATCGGCCATTCAGTTTTGTTACCGATAGCAGCTCTCTACTACCAGCCGTGCTAATCAATAATTCAAGGTTGATAATGTTCTGTAATGGTAGACAGAGGCCACAGGAGTAACACAGCGTGCATCGCAGGGTGAAGACACTGACACAAATCACACTCATGTCACCTCTTCAGAGATCATCTCTGCGTGTGCATTTATTCTATATAAGTGTGCGAGTGAAAGCAGGCAGTCTGTTATACTGTCGTTTCATGTACAGATTTAGAAGTGACTAAATAAAGTTTTGTTGTTTGAAAGAACATCGGGTGTGAAATCTGCCATTATAGACACAACCAAGTATGGCACAGTGAGGTGGAAGAGAACATGATGTAGGACATTTTTTACTTTTTTAGCCTCCGCCATGGAGGTTATGCTTTTCTTAGCATTTATCTGTCTGTCTGTCTCTCTCTCTCCATTTATCTGTCTGTTAGCAACATAATTCGACAAGTTACAGAAGGATCTTGTTGAAATGTTCAGGAAATGTTGGGAATGTTAGCAGGAACAGATGATTACATTTTGGTGACGATCCAGAAGAGGTCCTGGATTCTGGATCACTTTAAAAGTTTTGTTAACATTGCAGTCAATGCAGCTTCAAAATTAGTTCCTCAATATCTCGGTTAATAATTAATTAATAATAATAAAATATCATTAATTTTGGTCCCTGGCACAGTGAACCGAGATCTGAATGTGAACGCATATTGGTTACAGGATTAGCCCCACGCAGGAGAGACATAGCTCTCCCTCCAATATGTGGTGGAGACTCCAGAGTCAAATAGACTTCATGTATTTGTCAAAGATATTAAGTTATATCAAAGCAAATATTAGATCCAGATCTGTCATTGTGGAAAATCATCTTTTTATCGTTGTTGTTGTTTTACAAATTACTGTTAATTAATAAGCATACGGTTATTTCCAGGGTGAAGAAATTGGGTGGTATTACAGGTAGAACAGCGTCCCCTAGGAAACGAACAAACACAAACATATGTGATCGAGACTCAGTAGAAAAAAAGAGCAGAAGAATCTGATTTCCAAGCATTTGAGTCACTGTGACTCAGACCCCCCAATGATTGCCAGACTTGATTATCCGCCCTCTCTCACAATTTGACACCAATTCTTTTCTTCCATATTTCTCCCGGCTGTCCTTTTTAATTTTCCGCAGCGCTCTCTCACAACGCAGTTTTGAAACAACACAGATTTCAGGAAATGTTTTGCTGTGTGTGCTTCCCTCAGAATTGTTCTTGTTCTTTCAATATCCTTTGATCAGGACTGTTGTGATTAATACTTCAGCCCTCAATGACAATTAACTTCTCATGTTGGCAGGAACTTTGAAGTCTCAGTTTTCAAATGACACCCTCCTAAGATTTACATCTGCGTTTAAAAAGAAAAAAGACATTGCGTGTGTATGTGTGTGGGTGTGTGTGTGTGTGTGTGTGTGTGTGTGAGTTTATGACAAAGACCCCAGCTCTCTGTCTGGAAGCAATCATCAGTTTCCACTCCACAGCCCCCTCCCTATGATGTAATTGGAGTTTCTTGTACAGCGGTTCAAGGTTTTCAGGGGATTTTTCCAGAGTGTCTCTTCATTCATTCTCTCTGACCTTGTTCATTTATTCTCCACATTTGAATGACTTCTTACAGATTTCCTAAAGCAATGCAACATATGAAAGGATGATCAGAGCATGTTACATGCTCCTTCGTGCGGTTCTATGTAAACATCCCAAACCTTTTTTTTTTTTTGCTTTTGCGAGGGGGGGGAGGGGGGGGGGGGACTGAGGATGGCAATGCTGGGGCCTCTTTCTGCCTGCACATACTGCTGAAATCAACTTTTCCTTTTGCATAACTTTGAAAATGAATGCCCACCCACTTGAATCCATAAATGAGGTTTTCAATGTTAACATTTTATATTTTTTCCTGACCTCATTCGGGATCAAATCCAGAAGACATTTTGCACGATAGTGGAAAAAAAAAACCTAACCACACAGGGTGAGGCTGCGTCCTCTGTCCTTGCCCTCTTGTCATATACAATTCTCTGCCTAACCAGAGGGGGGCAGCAAATGAGCCCCCCTGGTCTAAGCAGAGTGGTGGGAGGAGAGAGGAGGGGAGAGGGTCTCCTGTCTAATCCTTTGTCATGGGAAGACTTGATGCAGAGAGAGAAAGAGGGAGAGGGAGAGGAGCCCCAGGAGCAGCAGACTTACCAGAAAACTATGTGAACCAACAGAAAACTCAGGTCAGTGGCTTTTATTTCATGCAAGAGTCGATTCAGACAGATCATAATGCCTTGGTGGATGCAAGCGCTGATTCCAGAATCACAAGGATGCGTTTAGTGTCATTAGTTAGACCACAGAAACCTTTTTAAAGTGAAGTTTAAGTATTCAAACAAAATACATCACTGCATACTAATATATAAGCTACACAGACTGGGAAGTTGTAGAGCAGTTCATGAAATTAGAGAAACACAAACAAGTAACTTGTAAGTAAGTAAAATGAGTTTAAATATTTCCACTGACTGAACTTTTCTGGTGAATTGTTGAAAACGTAAAGAAACAGCGGATGACAGGTTAAAAAAATAAATAAAAGCATCGGTCTGTTTGCCACATTCCTGTGTGTGTTTGCATAGATGTGTGTGTGCGCATGAATGGATTCAAAATGCCAGATGTTAAATTGGAATATTGTTAAAACAGCACAGTAATTCTGGAGTTAGTTTTCAGAAGTCTCTCTTTCAATACTGTTGTTGTTGTTGTTTTTTATTCAAATAAAAGCACAAGAAAATTCTTGCAAGTTTGAAATGGAAACAATAGTCAGTCACTGGACTGGACTTATTGATCTTAAGGTGAATGTCCTCTGCGAGCCTCTGAAGCTGAGCTGTGTTTGTCTGGATGATGAGTAATGACATTTGAGCCTTTTCACAATCCGAAAGTATTTAGGTCAAAGTGCTCGATAAAAACCTGCTATCAGTGGTCATTCGTCAAACTGCTTACATTCTGACGTTAAACATCCGAGCCTCCGGCTGATGCTGTAAAAAACTGCAGTTCCCCCCTCTCTTTTCAGGCGGTCTCTAGAATGAACTCATGCTGATTGATTGTGTGACTGTGTAAAAGGATACCTTGCTTCCTGTAAGCCCTCTCTCCAGACAGCCCGACAGAAACCCCATCTGAAACCATGTGTGTGTGTGTGTGGAAACGCTCCGATTTTTGAAATCCCTCCATTGTACCAATGTAACCTCTTATGTCGTCACTCAGTCTCAAATCTTGAGGATATTTTTCTTTGATTTTCTTTGCATAATGATTTGTTTAGCGTCGATCGTTCCCAGAAGAGAGTAAGTCTGTCTGTGTTGTTGGCAGCCTGACAGCTTCAGTGGAAAAAGCTGTGGCTGGGTTGTTTTCATCAACATCCAATTTAGTGGCTCATTTATGACACAATTTATAATTTATTCAAGTCCAAAGTGAAGAAGAACTTAATTTATCATGACATGGAATAGTGACCAGTGCAAATATTATTATTATTTTTTTGATAATTACCTTTCAGTCACTGGTCTAATGGCTCCATTATGAGCTACACTCCACAGCTAACCTTTAACTATAGGCCGAAGCCCTAACTTTTGCTGCTGTCTTAGTGGGAGTGGGGCACTGATGGAAAACTGGTCAAGAGTTGGGATCTCATTAAGCAAATTTTATTGCTTACTTTGCGCCAACACGAAAAGGTTCCTCCAGATCTGCTTTTCTACTTAGTCTTAAGGGGGAAAAAATTGTCCTGGTTAAATATGCACATCTGAAATATCTTGAATTGAATTGAAGTAATGCTGCAAGTCTCTAGAGAATGAGATTAGAATGAGGGCCACAGGGTATTGATTCCTTGAAAATGACGCTGCTTTATGATGGTACACTGTATATTTGTATTCCATCACCATTAAGATGAAGATTTGACAGTTTTATACAGTTATGCTGATGGTTGTGAGTTTCACCTTGATTTCTTCTTCTCATGGAGAAAGCATTTCGGGGGCCGGCTGACTTCTACATCCTCAGACTGACTCGAAGGGCTTCAGTGTGATGAAGAGTATGCTTCCTCCCAGGAGTGCTGTTGCCACTCTGGGTTATGGCTCTGGTAAGACATCAGTCAAGATAATGTTTTCATTTTTATTTTATGTTTTATTTATTTTTATTTGGATAATCACAAGCTACAGCAACATTAGCAGCTGAATGATGACAAAAAAAAAAAAGGTAAATACACACACGCAAAAAATAGTAATCTGCAATCACGATTTGTTTTTTAATTACCATAAATTCCAACAATCTGTACAACAACCTGTTTCCTTCAGTTTGAAGGAGAAGAAAAACTGTTGTTATAAAGCCCGATCGTAAATGGAAGGAACCTCAGGGAGAGCCATAAAGAGATCCCTTCTTCAGGAAGGCAGTGCAAGTTGCACGTACTCACAAACAAAATAAATACTCTACCTGTTACAGGTCGGAAGATCTGTGACGCATAAAAATTATATTATTCTACGAGAGTAAACGTGGATCACGAGGCTGAACTCTTTAAGGTGTCGCCAAGTAACATCAGCATCAGGAGACCCTCTGGTTTACTTTGAAAAACGATGAGCTGATGAAACACTTAATATTCTGAGATTTTAGCATGAAACGGAAGAGCACAGCTTCAGGACGGCTCCTTGTCAAAACAGTGGAATGCATTATTCTTTCATGAGGGCTGAGAATTCATTAATGAGGCAGGAAGTGGGCTTTCTTCATAACACATGAACTCTGTAAGAATGTTTATTCAGCGCCCAGCGCCCATGCTGCAGGAAAACATCCTCACGCTGCTTCGCAGGACCTTCGGTCCGCGGAGTGCGTCTTCTTGAAGTAGAGACTGAGACGCATTCCGGTTTGTCCTCGACCATTCTTCCATTTTTAGAAGAAGCTTAGCCACTGATCTAGCCAATGTTTGTATTGGGCTCAGAACTGTAAGAGCATACATTCTTCACTCACACACACACACACATACACAGATAGATATTTTCTTGAACTGAGCTTGTGCTTTCAACAGAAGTCATGTTATACGGAGCTCTCATACCTTGTCTAAATATAGCTAGGATTTCATGCTCTGACAACTTTGTATTTTTTCAGACTGTATTAAGATTGAACAAAGTGGTGCTGGCTCAGTGGGCGGGACGCTGCTGAGGGGCTCCCGCTCCAAGGCAGAGCTGCAGGAACTGATGGAGACACTGCAGCGGAGGAAGAGTGCTCTGGAGGCGAGTCTGAGGGCTGCTGATTGCAGCCGTAAGTACCTGAGCGTGCCTTCACCTGTGGGATCCCACCCTACCCGGCCGGTGTCACTCCTCGGCAACGCCGACAGGCCTCCATCTGCTTCCAGAGCATTCTCCTACATGACCAGCAGCAGCGTGCCTCCGTCACCTCGCCAAGGCGAACGCCAGTTGAGCCACAGCGGCTTGCTCCGCCACACCCATTCTCGTCACCAGTCACAAGACAGTCTGCCTCTCTCTGGAGGATCAGAGGGAAGCGCCCTGCTCTCCTCCTATGGCCAGCCCTTACCTCGTTCTCCCAGGGTCAAAAGTGGAGCGGCCAGTGTGCCGTCCAGCCCTCGCATGGGCCGCCGGCCTTACTGTCAAGGCAAAGCTGGAGGGGAGTCCCGACAGAGAAAATACTCTACTGGTTCGCTCAACAGCCTTGGTATGCACAGCCGCTCCCTGCCACGGCTGCACAACGCAGCAGACCCCCCTGCTCTGTCGCTGCCATCACGCCACTCCGTCGGCTCCCACAGAGGAGTGGGGTCAGCAGGGCCACGGCACAGTCTCTCCTCCCTAGAGCAACCACCAGATGTGACGGTGCCAGCCAGCATGCCCAGCACTCCCAGGAGGGCCAGCTTGGCTTCCCTGAGCTCTCTGGGAGTTGACCTGGATGGGACGGGGTTGGATCTAGGCTTCGGAGAAAGGAGGTTGTCCTTTGGGAAGGGTGGGCTAAGTCCGGGGCAGAGGGTGGGTAGCATCAGCTCTCTGAATGGCAAGGAGGAGCTTAGAGACTATCACCAGCACCAGAGAGATGAGCGACTCAGAGAACAGAAAGTCCAGAGATTGGTGAGTTGTTTAAAAATCTAATTCATGCAGTTTTACAATATTTATGAAAACAACTTGCCCGTGCAACATCATCAAGTATGGCTCCTCCGGTCAATAGGAGTGCCAGCGCTTAGAGACGATCCTGAACTTGTGCACTGAGTTGAGCCACGTGGAGAGAGAGCCAGCGGGCTCGGCCGTGTCAGACCTGCAGAAGATCAATAAGGAACTGGAGAAGCTGCAGGTGTCGGATGATGATGAGTCAGTGTTCTCTGACTCGCCCGGCAGCACTGCTCCAGAGAGCTGTCCTGGGAGCAAAGCCAGGCAGTTTCAACTCGCCGAGGAGCAGCAGGTCAGTCAGCGTATGCAAAGCGGCTACAGGGAGGCCAGGTCCCATTCGCCTGCTGTCAGCCTGAGCAGCAGCGTCGCCTCGCCCGCCACCCACCACAGGAACAAAGTAAGTCACGCCAGTCGAACGATCCTTACCAGCCCTAACCCCTCGCTAAAATCCTATTTTAAATGTTAAAAAAATATGTACAAAACTCATTTGCTGGAAGGATTTGGTCCTCACGACATGGCTGGTTGTCTGTCTCTGTGTTGCCCTGCGATGAACTGGCGGCTTGTCCAGGGTGTACCCCGCCTCTTGCCCATTGACTGCTGAAATAGGCTCCGGCTTGGCCCATGACCAGATAACGGATAAAGCGGTTGGAAAATGAATGAATGAATGAATGGATGGATTTACAACAGAGCAACAGAAACATTTCCTGTTTATGCAGGTCAATCAGACAGGAATTCACATAAGATCTCCTCACAGCGGCATTTGAGCTCATCTCTCCTGCCGACAAGCCTCGCTTTAAATGCAGGAAAACATGAACATGTCTGATTCACAAATGCAGACTAATGAAATACTATGGCCTCAGACACGTTGTCTCTGCCACTGTCTCAGCCGCAGTGGTTAGAGTCGCTGTCTCTGTTAAAGTGGGGTAACTGCAGAGCGGTATGTCTGGTTTTAATGAAGAAGCCTACTTTTGTTGCAGCACTTAGCCATTAAAACTCTTACAGGAGGAGGGGGACAGGAAATGACTTTATCCCACTGAGAATTTGTTTGAGTGTGTGTGTGTGTGTGTGTGCGTGTGTGTGTGTGTGTGTACAAATGGAAGAATGCTAGTGTATATGTATAGCAAAGGGCTATGGTTTTCCAGATGTCGAATGGATGGGCGACGTTATGAAAATGAAAATGTAGCTAACACAGAAACGCAGGCAATCATGCAATCTTTGTATTGTGAGAATTTTTAACACGCTAGAGTTCATACAGGTTGGATTTCCACGCTGAGCCCCGTCATGTCTGCAGCGTGTCCATAGTGACAGGGTTTACGGACGCCAAACGCCCTCTCGTCACGTATCTGCTGCGTTCCTCAGAGCGGCGTGCGAGATCTCTGACATCTGGAATACTATAAATCACATGAGCTGTTTTCCAAATGAGCCTCTGCTCATCCTGACTCCTGAATGGAAGAATACCTGATAATACTGCATCTCTGTATGAATGAGTATTTGTAGACTGTTAGAGTACGCTGAAAGACGTAGGAGTACTTTGGTATGACTGGCAGTGGAGGAGTGCACCGATACAGATTTCCATTACACCAAGTGGAAAAGAATTTTGTTGTCAGGCATCCAGCTTTGGAGGAGTTAAAGCAGCAGCTGTCAGCTAATTCTGCCGGCTGGGTCCGTCTCATTTAACAATATTCTAGAAAGAAAATAAAAGGTTTCTCATTTTAGAGAGCCTATTTACGATCACCAAGAGAAAACGCCATCGTAAACTTCACCGCGTAGAATATTTATGTGTACTTAGCTCTACACGTATTTATTAACAAAGTCAGAGGCAAGTATTTATATGCATCCCTGATGTCACGACAGCTTTTGGAGAACATGCAGTTGAAACAAGAAGTAACACACATAGAAGAAGAGAGGATCCAGGTCCTGAACAACATCGAAGAGCTGGAGCAGAAGATCAAAGACTTGGACAACCAGATGGAGGAGTCCGTCCGAGAGGTACGCTGCAGATCCCCCCCCCCACACACACACACACACACCCCGGCGGCGTCACGGTACTGGCTGTTATCTCCCGCCGGATGAACTGATGGCCTCTTGATAAACTCATCACAACCAATCATGAATAAAAGCATTAGAGATAACTAATAATGATGATAATGTGATTGAAATTCAAATATGTACATATTTGAGTATGGTATATAGTATTAGTAACACACATATATAGTATATGTACATATACACATCGGTAAACTAAATTCACATTTTGCTAAGAAATTATTTATTAATTGTAATACAACTAATAACTGTAATTAACTAAGATATTTGGGGGGGGAAAGGTTTTTCGAAATGCAGAATCTGTTTTTTTACAACTCTGTAATTTTATCTGTTTCCGTTTGAAATTTCAGCGGGTTTCTCTTCCAACATTGCCAACCCTTCAATTTCCTGAAAAGCTGCCGAGCAGATTTTATTGTGATCCTGCTAAAACACAAATAAACAAAGACATAAAAGATTGTCTTTTTTTTAATTTCTTTTTAGTAACCGTATAGTCGCCACGGCTTTTTGCTTTCCTTCACCTCGCTGCTGTTTCCTGCAGGTGGAGGTGGAGTGCGCTCTGCTGGAGGGGGAACAGGAGTCTGAGGGGGCGCAGCTGAAGAGGGAAAAGGAACATCTGGAGCAACTTAAAGAGAAAATTCAGAGTGAGAAGAAGAGCCACACTGAGAAATCAGAGGTAAATAAAATGGCATTGAAGTCACAAAGTTGGAGTCGCCAACTCACCTCTGCTGCATGTTTTTAGCTGACAGGAGTGCACCAAGACACAGGCTGCTTTTTCATTCTAATAAATGTGTTTCTTTTTGCACTTTTATTCTCTCTCTTGATCTGGTTTTATCTCATCCTCATTCAATGTCTGTTTCAGTCTTGGTACCGCTCAATCCAAAATGTGAGAAGAATCAGAATCGTAATCGATTTAATGGCCATTGTCAGTGAAAGGATTCACAAAGTCTGTCTCGGATTGTGTTGAAAATGAATTCTGCAATGCTTGGAAGAATATAAAATCTGCACAGTGCTTTAAACCGTAATTAACCGTATGCACCAATGGCGGGGCCTGCAAATTAGCTTGGGGGCAAAAAAAAATAATGCAATTGTGCCAGTACTTTTACTTCATGATTGGAGTACTGCATTTGTCTGTGTTGTTTCTAGGATACAGAGGAGCAGGCAAAAAGTTTGGAGGATCTGGAGTTTCAGAAGCTGGAAAAAGAAGTCAATCAGAGCGAGGAAAAGGAGAAACGGAGCCAACAGCTGCTGCAGGAGATCGCCGAGTGTCAGCGTCTCACAATCACACGCAAGGTAGACTGAGTGAGTTCTACGAGTATGCATGTAGCATGTGTGCATGTTTGACCCTGCAGTTAGTGCAAGCGCTGCACAATGGAATGTATCCCTTAGTTCAGGTAGATCTAAAATATTAGAGCTGATTGTTAAGTACATTTTCATAGTAACACACTTTTTCTTAATGCTCCTGGAAGTTCAGGCTCTTTATCTCACTTGCACGTTTCAGTGATAGCACTAAAGAGATCCTCTTGTTCTAGAGGCAGACTTTCCATCAATAGCCTTTAGAAATGAAAGCACCCAGTTAAGTGCTGTTTATGCCTCTAACGTTATATTACTATTTTTTGGCTTTTTGAAATTACTACAATGTGGTTTGTTGTCGTTAATCTTGCTACAGGTTGTGCATGAAAATAAAGCTGCAAAATTGTGAGATTTGCAACACAAAGCATGAACTAATTACAAGAAACTACAATACCAGCAATGGTAAGCATGAAATAACTATTTGCATAGTAATCAACAAAGAGAGAATTAACTGATTATTCAATCAGGGGCAAAGCGATCAACAGAAGACAGAAACCGGCAGAGGTTATTCCTGTAGCCATAGGAAAACAAAAATCTTACATCCTAAAATTGGAATTTTGCACCTGTCGACTTTGTTGCTTCTTCGGAATAAACCACATCTGCACACACAGTTTTGCCTCAAGTGAAGGTGCAGAATATTTTGTATTGATGTGTTGTTGTTTTCTTTTTATCACAGGAGAGAATCATGACGCTGAAGAAACAGTCGTCGCAGATTACTTTGCAGGCTCAGCAGGAAAGAGAGAATTTCCAGAGAGAGAAGAGCAACCTACTCATCATGCTCCAGAAGGCAAGAACAATCTTTGCGTGTGGACTTTGCAAACTTTTAATTTTATTTAACTCTTTCCTCATCTCTGCAGGAGAGAGAGAAGCTGACGTCTTTGGAAGGAAAATATGCAGCGTTGTCTGAGGATCAGACGTTCAGCACCAACCCTGTAGCCGTCACGGAGGTGAGCGTCGGCTACAGATTTACTTCATCCATCCACCAGGAGCCGGGAATGACCCATGGCCTTGATGCCTCTCATTAGAAGAAGCCCTGTTATTCTAACCAGCTCCTGATGTCTGTGATCTCTGCAGCATCTGCACTCTCTGAAGGAAAGGAGAAGAAGCAGCAAGGAAAACTCCTCCAATCCAAATGACAGCCTACCTCACAAGAGGAGTCAGCAGCTCATCGCCTGCTATGGCAGATCCCTGGGGCGTGCACTTCCTCCCAGGGTGAGTACTGCCTCCGCCGAGGAGGTTATGCTTTTGATGCCGTTTGTCTGTCTGTCTGTTTGTTAGCACGATTACAGGATAGATCTTAATGAAAAGAAATCTGAAGATGAGTCTTGGACTAATTTAGATCCCATTCAAGTTTGAGAGCGATCCTCTGGATGCAAACAAATTCTGTATTTTACTTATAATGTAGGCTTTTTCAAAAACAAAAAATAATAATTTTAACATTGAAAACCTTATTTATGGATTAAAAAATCAGTTAAAAATACACAATTTACTTTTACTTTTCACAGTTGGTGTAAAAAGATACCAAGAACAATTTAAAACCTCAGATGATGACCCAGATCACCATGTGGATGGTGCCAATCTAATTACAAGGGGAATGAGCTGCTTGGCGGAGGTCTGCGCTCCCTGAGTGCTTTTTTAGTATTTATTTATTTTCATTTTTTCGGTTGGATACAATGAGACCAAACCAAATGTTTCAAATCTTGAAAATGAGTTTTGGAAAAATTATGTTCAATCATACTTCAAGCAATAATAACTCAACGTTTCAAAACTTCTCCAAAGTGGCACATTTCTGATAAGCAGTTTGAGTATTGCGAGGCTTGCTGCTTCTACTTGCTCTCCTCGTGTGCATCCAGAACTTTTCTTCCCTGGAGAACGACCCGCCCAAACAGGAATTCTCAGTTTCAGTCTGCCTCGTTGCACCCGTCCAGCTCATGAAGCGCTTTGCAGTTGAGAACAGATATGCCATTGGAAGGTCACAGGGTCTGCTTCTGAACAGTATACCATTCTGTCCTCCTCAGACCCACCTACCTCTGTCACAAACTTCCAGCTGTGGCAGCATCATCCCACAAGGCTTCAGCTTCACCAGCCGCCGGCTCCCAAAGAGTGAGTCGGAGCATTGGGCTGTCATATCTAGTCTGCATCAGATTGTTCTGTGTGTGTGTGAGACCAAGCTTGAGACCGCACACATTATCAGGACAGGAAATACACAAAGGGAGCCACACCCGGGCCACACCTGAACAGAAACACTACACTAGATGGCAGTGTGTGGTTTGAGGCAAATTAAAGCATGCGTAATCCTCCAACGTTTCATGAGTATAATTCAACAGATAAGTGTAATGACGTTTTTGAGAGACATGGCTGGAAAATAAAAGTCTTGCCAGAATCCCCAACAGAAAGGAGGAGGTTGAATGATGCATTTGAATTGGGGCGATATCAACAATACCATTTGCACATTAATCCTTGTTTTGTTTGAAGATTTAATATTCTACTAAAAATAAAAATGAAAAATGTAATCAACGTAATGGAGCAAAAGCTTCCGTCATCTTTCTATCCAGAACAGTTTGTAACCGCTCCAAACATAGTTTAGTAGGGATATAAGCTACAACATGATGCCATTACATCATGCATGCCGAGGGTGATTCCACTTTGCCGCATCATATTCTTGCCTTCCAGCAAGCGGCAGCCACGCGCACACGAGTGAAGACCGACAGCGAAGGAGTGATATTTGCAGAAGGATGATGTCTGAGTCCAGCGTCTTCTTGGACTCCTTCTCCTTCCCGGACAACAGCCTGACGTCCGATACCGTCAGTGGGGGCAGCTCGGACAGCCTGGAGACCAGCTTCTCTGCCTGCTCCCCAGATAACATCTCCAGGTTAGAGACATAAAGACGCGCAGGCACAGCGAAAACCTGCGAGCAAGGAGAAAAGGAACATTATTTTTAGAAGAGAGACTCGAGAATAAAGGCTGCAAAGGATATTCAGGATGATCTAAGGAGCGAGACACAACAGGAAGTGCTTTTGAAGAGGCTGCCATGTGTCAGATCAGAGAGAGCTTGATGCACGTTCAGGAGAAATCAGAAATCTGGTTCTGCTTGCGTTTGACAAATTCTTTTTTTTCCATGCTTCCATCAGTGCCAGTATGTCCAATATGGTAAAGATTGAGGAGATGGAGCGTTTGCTCCGAGAGGCCCAGGCTGAGAAGCAGAGGCTCCTTGAGCATCGGGTACAGTGTCGAACCGAAGCGTAACCTCGTGTGTGTGTGTGTTTGTTTGATGATGGATCACATGCATTTTACATAATGTGGCCGGCGCAGGAACGTGAGATGGAGATGCGCAGGCAGGCCCTGGAGGAGGAGAGAAGAAGACGGGAGGAACTGGAGAAACGGCTGCAGGAGGAGACGAGCAGGAGACAGAGACTTGTGGAGAGAGAAGTGAAGCTCAGGGAGAAACAAAGGTCACAGGTAGTCACACAAAAAAACACTAAACGAATGACTGGTGATGTTTTTGCTGTTACCTTCACATAACACTCCTTACAAAAGTGTTTACGTTTGTCTCCCCCCCCCCCCCCCCCGTAGTCTCGGCTGTTGACTCGCTACCTCCCCGTGAGGAAGGACGAGTTTGATCTTCACGGCCATATTGAGGCAGCTGGACACAACCCAGACGCCTGCTTCCACCTGGCCATCACAGACAAAACCTGCCGAGGATTTCTGGTCAAAATGGGCGGCAAGATAAAAACCTGGAAGAAGCGCTGGTTCGTCTTCGACCAGAATCGGAGGACCCTCACCTACTATGCAGGTGAGCCACCCGATGTCAGATTAATCTGCGTGTCTAGAATGGGCGCCGTCAGATCGTTCACTTTTGTGTTTCCCATTCTCCACTGCAGACAAACATGAGACAAAGATGAAAGGAGTCATTTACTTCCAAGCCATAGAGGAGGTTTATTATGACCACTTAAAGAACGCTCACAAAGTAAGTCATCTTGTGTCCATGTGTGTGCATGATTTTAAGCATGTGGCATCATGCAAACGTGCCTCATTGTCTTTGAATGCTGTTGACATCTGTTTATCCTCGACTTTTCTCTCCTTTTATTCCACCCACTCATGTACGACCCCCCCCTGTATCCGTTATGTATCCTTTTTCTCAAAATTGCGTTCGCCTACACCCCCCCCCCCTCAGAGCCCCAATCCCTCCCTGACCTTCAGTGTGAAGACCCACGATCGGGTGTACTACATGGTGGCTCCGTCACCTGAGGCCATGCGTATCTGGATGGATGTCATGGTTACGGGCGCCGAAGGGCAGATGCATTTCATGGTGTAACTGATCCCGACCGATCAGTTACACTAAATCTAAATCACATGAAAATTAAGCTGTTTTCTGCTGGTCTCGTACTGTTGTCCGTTATTTTATGTTTGGTTTATTGAACACTTGAAACCATTTAAATGATCAGAAATCAAACAGGCTACATTTAAAATGATTATCCCTCTCTATTGCAGACGCATCTGTCCCACAGCTTTCTATTAACAGTAGCTTAAAGAAGTTAGTGATTCCAGTATGTTGTTTAACTTGTAGGTCCATCTCTGATTCTTTACTGCCTTCCTCTTCTCTTTGTTGTCTGGTCGCTACAATCCATTTGTATCTGAGTCAGATTTATATGCATGTGCTTTTTTTTTAATTATTATTTTTGTATCTGTTTGTTCCAATAATTTGTGTGACTATTATTGTGCATTATTTAGCTCAAGCATTTTGATGTGTTTCCTGGCTGCCAGTATAAGCTCCCCTTCTATGCTCAGTTAAATTTGGGCTTTTCTTTACATGTGGAAATTTGATTAATTAAAGTGATTATAGAACTTTTTTTACATTTTAGTGTTATGAACGATTGGTCTTTTTGATAAATATTTCAAAGGGAGGCCTGATGTATGCAGCAGCGACGCGATGCTCGCTGCGACACCTTCCTGTTCCATTATGCTGTGTCACCAACAGAGGGCGCTAGTGCAGCGTCATTGCACTGAAATGACGTAATGCTCTGGCCAGTTATGCAGTTAAATAAATGTGCAGATACTGGAAGAGATCAGCATCTATTCTAGGATGTCTAGTAATCAGATATGTGCATTACAAAAAACACACATGTAGTATGGAAGCTATCGAAGCAAATCTTAAATCATTGATGGGATGATATGTATCTGTAGAATTATCCTTTGGATATGTTAACATACATATATTTGATCTATATATTATTTGACTGATGATTGTCTGCTAGTATTTGATAATGAAAGAAAAGTAAGTGAGAGGCTGTTGGTTTGCAGACTGTTTTTAGTCACATTGTCATCCACAACATGAGACACAAGCCTTTAATCCAAACCAATGGCTGCATTTGAATGCTTTTACAATTTTATATGTTGTGTATTTTAGAGCTATATTAAAGGGTTGTTATTTTTTACATTTTCTGGAAAAACGTATGAATAAAGAATTCTGTAATAACGGCATTTTTGTATAAAGTGGTGGATTGATGGAGTCTTTTCTGAGTTTAAATATTGGACTGCAGAAATGGAGCTTCAGGAATTAAATGCAACAACATGCTGTGTTCCCATGGATACTGAAAACCTCAGCAGTATTTTAACACTATTATGTAATATATGACCGTGGGAATTAGTAACCTTATTATATAATGCATCAAAGTGCTCCACGTATGACAGTAAAATTGCACTGAAGGATAATTTAACTAAATTATTCTATGGCTGAAGTATAATTGCTTGTTTAATGTGAATGAGCATTAAAAAGGCCTTCCTTTTTAAACTCCTCCTCCAAACACTCATTGGTTGACCTAATGGGGTTGGCATGGAAACACAGGCAGATGCATGCTAAAGAAGGTGCACCATTTCTGTTCTAGCTGTTGTTGTGTGTGTGAAAGCCACATTGCAGAGGAAGATTATGTGAATTGAAATTGAGAGAGGGCAATATTCCCGGAATGTATTTGTCTCAGTTTTCTATTTAAAACTGTAGAATTATATCAGAAGTCCCCTGTAATGGACAGCGGCAAGTATTCTATCACAAAGCTGCAAACTGCATGCAGTTCAAGACCGTTTTAATCCCACATTGCACCAAGAAACAAACCTGTGTTGCCTCAGAGCCTCGGGGAGGGGGGGGGGGGGCTGTTCTGTTCCCAGGGAGATCATTTGACCCGCTTGTAGTCCGTGTAAGCACCTGATGTTCTGAAATCCTCATTCTTTTCTGAGGCATGTGTTGGTCTTCTCTTCATAGCTCGCAGGCCTTGGCTTCATGAAGTAAACAACCCTTGTCCAATGCTTTTCTTATGGTGAAAGAAACACTCTGTCCTTTACTCTTTCTGCCTCATGCTTGAGGGTTTAAGCTCTGACTTTTAAACAGAGTTGAGTTTTATTTTATTTTTCCCTGATTCTTTTCATAGCTCAGTTCAGCCGTTTGTGTATAAATAATTGTCCACACTTTGTTCTTGTCCAACTCATATTCAGGGAGGGACATTAATCAGCAGAGGCATCTGGGGCATTTCACACTAAGAATAGCAATGACTCACATTCCCGAACCCTTTTCTTGATAATAAGGCGTGCATGTTGAGCATTTTCCTTTGCAGCTGATTGGCTGGACTCTGCTGGCATTCATGTGCTTGCTATTCAGGTCAGTGAGCTTGGAGTGTGAATGATGTCGGAGCAGCGTTCCTACGAGGACGCTCTGACCGCTCTGCAGCAAGATGGCAAACCGGTGTGAGGATCGGACCTTTCTCTTTCTCGTTTAGATGGTGGAGCTATGGAATCGCTCCCATATCTGTAACCCATTATATCATGCAGAAAAGAACCAGTGAAGAGTTATATATGCATTCTGTCTGCAAGCAGGATATAATTCACAACTTAAGCAGATTGCATCTTGCTAAGTATTCATTGTTTTATTGATTAAATAGGGACAGGACAACATAGATGAGACTGTACACAGAGATATTGCTCTCATCTGAATGCAGGTTAATTAAGGTTGAGGTTGTGCCTTTAGTGTGTGAGCTGGAAATCTCATCTCAGAATCCTTTCTGCAGTACCATTCACAATGGCTGCTGTCCACTGTCCATTACCAATAGAAGGAGTTAAATCTTGTCCTTCCTCTAAACCCGTCTTCTCCCATAGTTCAGAGTGAGATGAGATCATGTTAAATGCAGGTAGAGGGATACACAAGGCGCTGTACAGCTCGGGATCTTGTACAAAAAAAATAAAAAATGAATGCCACATTTTCTGCTACATACATCCAGAGATAGGTGTGGAATGTAAAATTTGGTTTATTTTATATATAGAGCTCCACTCTCCTCCAGAAATAAATAACAATGTAAAGGAGCTAGTTAAATATCAAAGAGACTTGCTGGACATAAAGACCAAAAACAAAAATGTTTTTTTTGACAGTTCCTACAAAAAACACGACGGTAACAAAAGTTAAAATTACTCCAAGGGAAAAAAAAAAAGAAGTAGTGAGTCTGTTGGAAAAGCAACCTTAGAAAGGCACTCGTCCACGCTGTGTGTGTCACTGAGTCCCCAGAAGACCTTTATTTAATCCTGCTCATTCTCCATCAGCGATGCTGCTGTGTGCTCAGGTGTGACCCTGAACCTTTCCTGAGTGCACGTCCGGGTGGCTCAGCACCAAAGAGCCAGGCATGTCGCGTCGGCTGCCTGCCCAGATGTTTTGTGCTTGAGTGCTGGCGGCCTTTTGAGTCGGTTACTGTTGCTTAAGTTGTGGTAAAAGCCAAGAGATCGCAGAGAGACAAGCCAAGAATTATAGACACACGGACGTTAAAAAAGGATGGCCCTGTGGTTACGCTGGGGAAAACACTGCTTTGTTCATTTATGTACCGATACTCCATTTGTTTGTTTTTTACTTCTTTATCTGGGTGATCCCGCCTGCAGCTGCAGGTTTACCCACCCTGCGAACGGGAACTTTAGACACGGGTATCTTGGTGCGAGGGGGCTCGTGAGGACTTTGGGAGGCAGCGTGAGACTGTGCACCATGTTTCACGGGGATCTTCGAGTCACGTGGCAAACTGGTGAAGACTTTTGGAGGCTGCTGACTCTCCTCCTGGGCACATTTCGAGGTCGGCACACTAGTCCGGACGTCACTGATTTTTTCTCTGCTCAGTCCATCATGGGAGTCAAAATGGGGTCGCTCTTCTTCTAGCACAGGTGTGGGCGGATCCCTCCTTGCTTCATCATTAGCATGTTGATTTTCCCGGCCAGGTATTTTGCCAGCTCTACCTCCTCCAACAACTGGGATTTTGCTTAGACCTGATGTCTTTACATGTGGTGTCCTCTTTTCCCTGGAGGGGGCCTGGAGGCTCATTGGTGACTCATGCAGTTCATCTGTTTTGGATGCTACAGCCTGGGCTCCTGGAGAAATCGTGCTACTTGGACTGACTAGCTGTCCGTCCACTGATGCATGTCTACTTCCAGTCATTTTAGCAGATTCTGTTGTCTCTCTTACCCAATGTTCAGGGGGAGAAGGAAGCAAAGGGGCAAGACAAGGGGCAGTGGCAGAGGTAGGTGTAAGAGGGGCTTTAGCTGGAGGAACTGGGATCTGTGCAGAAGTAGGAGAATCTTTAGATACAAAAGTTGGGAACTGCTCAGGGGCAGAAGAGTCAGTAGGTGAAGGAACCGGGATCTGCGGAGGAGCAGTAGGGGCTTTACTAGGAGCAACTTGAGCATGACCAGGAGCCGGTGGATCTTTAGGTACAGACATTTTGATTTGTGCAGGAGCAGGAGGGGATTTAGACTGAGGTGGAGAAACAACAGCCAGAGTTGTGGTTGCTGGAGGGGATGTTGGAACATGGGGCGTCTTATCGAGAGAGAAAGGTGCAGGAGTAGGTTTAGTCATAGCCTGTGTCTTATCTAGAGAGAAAGGTGCAGGAGTAGGTTTAGTCATAGCCTGTGTCTTATCGAGAGAGAAAGGTGCAGGAGTAGGTTTAGTCATAGCCTCTGTCTTATCTAGAGAGAAAGGTGCAGGAGTAGGTTTAGTCATAGCCTGCGTCTTATCTAGAGAGAAAGGTGCAACAGTAGGTTTAGTCATAGCCTGTGTCTTATCTAGAGAGAAAGGTGCAGGAGTAGGTTTAGTCATAGCCTGTGTCTTATCTAGAGAGAAAGGCGCAGGAGTAGGTTCAGTCATAGCCTCTGTCTTATCTAGAGAGAAAGGTGCAGGAGTAGGTTTAGTCATAGCCTCTGTCTTATCTAGAGAGAAAGGTGCAGGAGTAGGTTTAGTCATAGCCTGCGTCTTATCTAGAGAGAAAGGTGCAGGAGTAGGTTTAGTCATAGCCTGCGTCTTATCTAGAGAGAAAGGTGCAGGAGTAGGTTTAGTCATAGCCTGCGTCTTATCTAGAGAGAAAGGTGCAGGAGTAGGTTTAGTCATAGCCTGTGTCTTATCTGGAGAGAAAGGTGCAGGAGTAGGTTTAGTCATAGCCTCTGTCTTATCTAGAGAGAAAGGTGCAGGAGTAGGTTTAGTCATAGCCTGCGTCTTATCTAGAGAGAAAGGTGCAGGAGTAGGTTTAGTCATAGCCTGCGTCTTATCTAGAGAGAAAGGTGCAGGAGTAGGTTTAGTCATAGCCTGTGTCTTATCTGGAGAGAAAGGTGCAGGAGTAGGTTCAGTCATAGCCTGTGTCTTATCTAAAGAAGTTGAAGATGTTGGGCTTGGCTCGGTTTTAGTTGTGGCAGTCGAGGTAGAGTAAGAATAATGGTTTGGAAGAGTGGATTGATTCACCTCCATTCGGCTGGAGGTGAACAGAGACTTCGGAAGAGACACAGAAAACATGTCCGAGGTTGCGGTTGATGAGGGAACCGTTGTCATTGTAGAGGGAATGATGGGAGCAGGAGAGGACGGTTTGGTCGCGTCATTGCAGGTCTCTGATACTGTCACAGGAGCTTTAGAAGCCGAGCCGAAGGAAGAGAAAGCCTGCCGGTTCAAAGTGTTAGCACAATCAGATGTAGCAGGTGGAGACTGGGTAAAGGGGATGGGAGGACTGTGGGTTACTGGTCGAGTTGTATCTAGGGCAAGAGGTGAAGTGGGGACAAAGCTACGTTGAGATACTGAAGGAAACATTTGAGGAGGTGCTGCAATCTCTGAAGCCAATTTGCGAATATGAGTAAGCTCCGAATCCACAGAGGGAGGCTTGCTTACTGCGGCTGAGGCGCTTGAAGACGTTGTAGCAACAGCAGAGGAGGAACTTGTCATGGAGTGAAATGTAATTAAAGGGGGAGAGATTTTTGGAGGTGAAGGACTTGGTGTGGTTGGAGGGGTAGTTGAAGGTCTTCCTGTGGCGACTGTAGGAGTTGATTTCATCATACTAGTGATGATTGATCTTGGCCCGGCAGTCGGAGGGCAAGATGAAGCTGCCTTTGCAAGAGGAGTCAAGGATTTGTTGGGGGTTGCCGTGGAGACAGATGCAGGAGAAGGTTTTGCAGCGGTGACAAACGTAGTTGCTGGAGAGGAGAAACATGTGGATGATGCCGTGACCTCAGACCCAACAGCACTGCTGGCTTTCCCCCACTCTGCCTCTACGTCGGCCATGATGTCCCCACCTCCTGTTATGGAGTCAAAGGTCAGGAGCGAGGAGATGTCTGCCAGCAAGGAGCTCAGGCTGTTATCACCGGGCACCAAAGGTGATTTAGGGGTGGGTAAAGGCGACACATGCTTATCAGTCGTACTCACATTCCCTGTCGTCACCCGGGGAGATGCGGTTTCTGACGGAGTCGTGGCTGCACTGTCTGGTGTGGTTAAACTCCTGATGGGCTCACAGCTCTCTGTCTCTGGACTATCCAGAGAGCGGGGCGTGGATTTGGGGGTGAGCGTGAGGTCTTCTTTGATAATCTCAACACTGTTGGCGCGGGACGACATGAGAAGTGGACTCGGAGGGCGTTCCTCCTGGTCCTCTTTATCCTTGGATCGAAACAAAACATTGTTAAAAAGACCCTTCAGCCCGCGACGTTTCCGACCCGCAGGATGAGACACGGTCTGGACTTGGCGGTCTCCTCCTTTACGACCACCCTTCAGTAACGACAGGAAGCTGAGGGACCTGGCCGAGCAGGCAGAAGAAATGGAGGCGTTTGCATCGGCGGCAGCCAGATCGCCATCTTCGCCGAGCGATTCCTCTTCTCCGTGCTCCATCTCCCCTTGACTCACCTGCTGTCCATTTTCCTTGTCTGGCTCCTGCTCCGAGTTCGGTCCAGTGGTCTCTGATAATCCATCTAGGTTTTTGGTCTTACTGACAGGTGACTTGTTGTTTCCATCCCCTTTGCCTCGGATAGAAAAGATGTTGCCTGGTTTGCGTTTGCCAAAGAGCTTAAATCCTTTCCTGATTTTTCCACTCGGCTGGGATTCACATGACGGGGGGTCCATGTTCTCCGTTTGTACATCCATCTTCTCTCAGCTCCCTCTTTCTTTGTATCCTCCAGTGAATGCTGTTGTTTTCTGCAGCCAGGGATGTAATAAAATATATCCAGACCTGGTCTGTATCTGCTGTGCTTTACCTCTGATGCTCTCTTTACCTCTTGCTGTTTTATGTATCGGGTGTCTATATCCCTCCCTCTTCCCAGCTTTCCCATCCAGCCCTTTCTCTTCTATTTCTCTCTGAAAAGCCCCTCCCCTTTGCCTCATTTTTTGTCTGGCTGCTCTCCGCGATTGCCATAGCAACAGAGGAGCTAAGCAGCTTTCGTCAGCAATGCAGAGCCAGGGGCTGTCATCAGCCCAGTCTGAATGCAGCTCTCTCTTCCCCTCTGTCTGATGACTCGGTTTACTGTTTACTCCATTAATAGGGACAAACATTCTGGCTTCATCTCATCCTGATTAAAGCATTGTGGATTTTGATCTTTTCATATTTTCTTTTGCATAATATTACTTTAAAATAAATATTTCATCCCCTGTTCAAGAATGCAAAAGCACATTGTACGATCTCCGTGAGGCATTAAGTGCTACTTTTAAGTAACATAAACTGAAACTAACGGTGACTCAACATGTTGACGCCATTCAGTGGCGACAACAACCGTCTTGAAGATAGTCAATCTATCATAAAGTAATAGATTTCATTTAGATGTCATGATAGATAGCATTGTAGTGTTATCCGGATGTCTCTTATTGTTTGGTTTTGTTGCCCATTTGTCATTTAAATTAGAGCCTTTTTTTCCATTCAAGCATTCAGTTAAAGGTTACGTCATTTCTGGAAAATGTTGCGCCAAAAAATTCTTAAATTATAAAAATGAGACATTATTAGTTTATAAACTTTTTCAGGAGATGATTGTGACAATAATTATATGGATAGTTACTGTTATTAGTTTTTGTCAGATCTGGAGTTACGCTGTGGCACAGAGTGAGACCTCTCTCCTACAGACAGAGATGGTAACGCGTGCGGCCTGACGTCACTTACTGTGACACTATTGGTTGAATGCTGGCTAAACACGGAAGCAGCTTGAAGCTAGTCGCGCGAGGATGTCTGCGCTGTGGAAGTATTCTGAAGTGGATGACAGAAACCTGCCGATTGAGCTGCTGTTCGTTTTATTTTAAATATTCGTATTTAATATTTCCTGTTGCACTAGTCCAAGTTCAAAGTGAAAAAAGTATTTTAATTATTACTTGAATGTTCAAGCTACGCCACAGAAGTGCTCTGTTTAAGAGTTAAATGTTGAAATAAGATGATTCAAATTAAAAATAAGGGACATCCTGGATCCGTTTTTCACTCGTCTTTATTTTTTTTTTAAGTATTAAAAAAGTATCAGATTAAATAACTCGACTCCGGGTAAAAATAAAAACCTGATTGGGACATCCCTAATTATAACATAACATAATATAATATAATATGATCCAAAAACTAAAGTTACAGTGGATTCAACTCCTTTGTTCAGGTTGAAATTAATTAATTACATTTTATATTGTTTTAAGCCCGACCTCTTGTGGTTAATACAGGAACAACATGAGGGAGGAGCCTGTTGGCTGCGCAATACTCAAAAATAAATATTTGGTCTTAAAATAAAATTCCTGACTAGTCCACCTTTTCCTATCCCCAAACTGAGTCTGAATAAGTGGGTCAGCAGCAAATATTGCTGTTGGGTGTTAAAGTATTATCAGTGTACAAGGAGCATAAATGATAAACAAACAATATATGAAAATATTTGGATGTGTTTGAGTCACAAAATGAATGGGATGAGACACAGAAACAAATAATTTGGAATGTTTTCAAAATAAACAATTTTGCTATTTGCTCAGCCAAATAAGCTTCATATTTATTTTAGAGAGAGGGATCTAAATTCGTGTTATCTTGAATTTTTTTGAGATAACTCTTTTATTTTGGTTTTTTTCATTCACTTCCATGAATTAATGAAATTGAAGTTGTTGTTGTCTCAAAACAAACATGTTTTGGAATTAACAGAGAGGAACTTCTAAATGAAGAGGATATTTGTGTTAGAGTCTAGACTAACCTGTAGTATTTGTCACATAAAAATGTCACATATGAAATGTCAGTAACTTCCGAATCATTAAACTGAATACAGGTCCGATGACGCGATGATCTGTTGAATCATTAAAGAGCAGCCGATTTGCAGTATTCCTCCATTCTTAGACATCGTGCTCCAGGACAGCAGCCTGCGGGTCAGCTTTGCTGTCGTGCGCTTCAAAGGAAAGTGTCTCATATGTGCGACGGAACAAGACCCGATTGACCAGGGTGATGATGAACATCTCCATGATCATGAGCTGCTGGCTGAGCACTACGGGATAGGGAGAGAAGGAAACCCCACCAGGATGTCAGGTGGGGACTATTTCACTTCACACATCAGCAGCGAATGCATATTCGGAATTGTTTCTTACAAGAGCCCCGAGCTTGAGAGGATAAGGGAGGGGCACAGGCGATGGTCCCATCCAAGGCCAAGATGTTGATGATTGATGTCTGCAGCTGACTCAAGATGAGGATCAGCTGTGAATAAACGCAAGGCATTATCATTTACGTTACAGCGCGGCCTTAAAGCCCTACTCTAGTGTGTCTGAGCGCGAGTTTGCTATCATGAAATTGAGCGAATGCAAGGGGGTTGGTGTTAAAACAAGCGTGTCTTTGTAAGTGAGACTAGATGAGACGAACCCTGTGGCTATCTCAGCCTGACATGTTCTCTTTTGTTGCTGAGAGGCTGCAGTAAAACAAACAGAAGGACTCCTTTTGAGTCACGAAGCAACAGAACAATACGGACGAGTTGCAGGGAGTCGGCTGTGACGGGTTTTATTAATGCTTGTGGCAAAGGTTGAGCTAACTTACTTGGTACATGGCGTACTTGGGTATAATATTGAGACGTCGTAGGAATCTGTTGGTGTTCATGAAGATGATGGCGACAGGCCAAAGGGAGGTGATTGTTAGAACACCAATAAACGGGTTGATCCAAATAGATGTGCCCGTTATCTCTAACTGAAACGGAAGGAAAGGAGCATTTCACGTCATTAGATTCTGCCACAATTGGAAAATGTAGGCGGACGTTCTACTTGCATCGAACACTCACATCTGAGAGGTCAAAGTTGCCGTTTGTCCACAACACCACGGAGAGGACAGACAGCGCTGTCTTCAGGATTGCGTACTGAAGAGCAAATAACTTCAGCCAAAATAACATTCTCCTTGATGACCCATTGGAAATGTATCCAATCAGTATACAGTGTTCCATCAGTATAGAATGCGTATTGATAAAAGGAGGGGGTGGAACAGAATATTTACCGCGACATGGGAACACGGGGTAAACAGCCACAGCAGCAGCAGCAGGGTCCCGTGTTGATCTGAAATGTTTCTCCGGAAAACCGCTTGAGAAATTCTTTGCTGCCCCCAAACTCTTCAATCATCAGAACCAAAACCTTATACACCACGACTGAAAAGTAGCTGCGCAGACAAACAGAAAGGAGGTTTATGCGTTCTTACTTCTTATAGCAGGATTTGCATTATTTTGAAAACCTGAAGCTTATTTTCCAATCTTTCAGATTTATCTTAAATGTATTTTTGCTGCATAAAACACTACAGCAAAAAAAAAAAAAAAAAAATCAAACATACTATTCTTTAAATTGAAATTATGGAAATCATATAAAATGAGTCACTTATTATGTCAAAATCCTATAAAGATTTCCTGAGTTTTAATTGTAGCTCAAACCCTGTGTGTGTAATGATTCATCGACTGGATAGACCGAGCAGTATAATCTTCAACGGGCTTATAAAGCTTTCATTTTACAGCCGTGGCATCGATGTTCCGTGACGGTCACCTTTACGCTGCAGATGATTGTATCCAATTAGAGCGTCGGCTGAGATCAATAGAACAATATGTAACTACACTATTTTCAGTTGTTTAAGAATAATACGCAGTTGAAAAAGAAGAGGAAACATCTTAGAATACAGAATCATGAATTAGTTTGAACTCCACCGTGAGACTTCTGATTCCTCTCACAAAGACTTAATGCAATAACAAGATCTTGTGCTAAACCTAATAATAGTTCCTCATTAGCTAGAACATGAAAAGGAAATGTGAAATTATTGGGGGGGGGGGGGGGGGGGGGGGGCACTTTGTCCTACTTTAGGTGTTTTTAAGAGAAAACGCACCAGTTAGATGTCATATCTGTGATCATGACTGCCTTTGGGATCCACATTCCAAAACAAGACATGGTGGTAATAACCTGGAACAGAGAAACACAATGATGTGCATGAAACACTAACAATCTGCAGTGATGTTCTAATGCTATCAGGTGTCACGTTGCATTTTAAGTCCTTAACACCGCTAATGAATTTACTTTAACGTGTTAATGTGTATTAGCAAAGGGTTTTTTTTAAAAGTTGTGACATGTTATTAAATCAAACAGGCCTAAATGCTTTTACTGGTGCTGCCCCGCTGATCCAGATGATGGTCGTCCTCTTGGGGTAGGACTGGCTTTTATAAATAAAGGCACACTGCTCCAGGTACAGCAGCAGCGAGATGCAGGACATGAAGGTGAGCATGGAGTAAAGGCAGAGTTCAAACGGATCCAGCTCTGAGTTGGCAAAGGGAGGGGGGGGGAAGGTTTGGATCATTTTATCACACAGTAAACACACGATAAACATTATAAATGCAAAACAGCACCGAAAGGATTTAGCATTCATTTAAAAAACTTTAACAAAGATGTATGTGAGTAGAAACATTTCAGCAGAAGCATAATTAATCTAAGCACCAACGGTCACCGCCTGAACACTTTACTGCGCTTTAGATTAGAACACGTCAGGCGTAGTGTGGAAGCTTAGCAACAACCCTGGCACGTCATTGGGTCACACTTCCTGATAAGTAAGCATTATCTTTAATCAGGTAATATAAGTGCGGCTCGGTGGCGCAGTGGTAGGCACTGTTGCCTCCCGGCGTGATGGTCGCAGGTTAGTCTCCGGCTTGTGGCCATTCTGTGAGGAGTTTGCATGTTCTCCCCGTGTCTGCGTGGGTTCTCACCGGGTTCTCCGGCTTCCTCCCACCACCAAAAACATGCAGCCTAGGCTGATTGGTGGCACTAAATTGCCCGTAGGTGTGAGTGTGTGTGTGGCTGGTTGTCTGTCTCTGTGTTGCCCTGCGATGAACTGGCGGCTTGTCCGGGGTGTCCCCTGCCTCTCGCCCATTGACTGCTGGGATTGGCTCCAGCTTGGCCCGCGACCCGATAACGGAATAAGCGGTTAGAAAATGAAATGAAAAAAAAACAAAAAGGTAATATAAGTCACTTACGCTTGATCACATCGATAGCCAGCGGGGGCTCTTGTAAGCAAGCCGGATCAATGGAGCTGTTCAGGGCTTCCTCCATGGTGACCAGAGAAATGTACCAAACTGACCAAATCTGTTGTAGCTGATTAGAATTAAACATAAGATTCTGGAGCAGAAATACATTTAAGTCAGTCCCTGATCTTTGAGTTCATTCATTCATTCATTCATTCACTCCTTCCTGCCTTCATTCATTCATCTTCTTACGGTCGTCTTGTCTTCAGCCGCTTATCCAAAGTTCTGGGTCACTGGTTCTGCCGGAGCCGAGCCTCAGCTGAGAAGTGGGGTACACTCTGGATGAGACACCAGCCCAGGTATCTCTGAGTTGAGAGTGAAAATGTTATCTGATATCATTATCTTAAGAGGTAGCGGATTCCAGTGCCTGCAGTGCACTTTGCCCTGTGGATGGGCTTTAGAAGTGAAGGCGCCACGAGAAGTTCAGGGCTTGAACTTTTTATGGGAGGACTTCAATAAGTGTTGCTCATTCATTCGCAGGTTTGAGTCACAATAATTAAAAAATAAAATAAAACACAAGGTCACAGTGGTAGTGGTGAGACCCAATGAGTGTGTCAGCAGAGATGGACTTTGACTGGGTGTGTTGGTTCGTTCCCAGTGAATGTGTATGGTGTAAAAATATAAAACAAGATACCAAGAAACACATTCGGAGATCCCTCCGTCCATGTTCTTGTAGTTGAGACATTCGGAGATAATACATAAATCTTTTTAATGTACAATTTATTACTTTTACTGAATTAAAGGATCGGGCTGTATAGTATTAGGATTCCTTTTATATAATCTAAAACCGATATTAAAGGATACAATCAGATATTTGATTAAACTAGAACATCAATGATATCAAACTTCCTGAATGACTGCAGAATAAATATTAATCATTTGTGCTGTCCAGAATGTCGACATTAGATAAAAGGGAGACTATAAAAAAAAATTGTTTAAAAAGGGGTAGACTGAAGATGGTTGAGTAGAAACTATCTGTATCATGTTGCTCATTTGATGCGTTTCCTGGCCGCGCTGCTGTTGACAGGTGAGCGACACTCAGGTCATTCACCTCTCCCGAGCTGCAAGACAAACTCGCTCCTCACCAGACAAAAGGTCATCAGAGGTCACTTGTCTGAGCATGTCAGACATGATAAACCATCTCATGTCAGCTACATGCAGGCTCTCTCATGTTTTAGGACAGAACAACCACCTAAAATGTTATTTATGTTGGTCTTGTTAGCTTTTCCCCGTGTCCTTGTCAAAAGGAAAAGTGAGGATTAGCTGGATTAGACATATCAAGTTCCAGTAAAACCCCTGGCTCATAGGCTACAGCTGATTTATTTATGTTAAATAATTATTACATTGTTTATTTAACTGTTTATGTGTCATTGATTCATGTGCGTTTTCATTTTTATAACTTTCATTTATCCTATTTTTTTGATCATTTTGATATATTTGCCAGCAGATGGTGCTACAGGATCATCATATTGTGTGACGTCATCAGCTGCGTTACAAGGTACAGGATATTCCGATGGATACATTTTCATGATAAATGATTTGGCTGGCCTCTGAGCACATTTTTAATTTATTTATAGTTGTGATTGCAAACATCTGAAAATATTTGGTCCAATATCCAATCACAGAGAAGCAAATATTTTCATATATCTTTTATTTTAGAAAATCACAGCAAATAAATATGCAAGATCAGAAATCAAATTTATAGTTAAAGAATAATGATCACCTTAGACTAACAATTTAGTATCATTAACAGGTATTAAGAGGCCTAGATGATCATATCCAGCTGCTCTGTTCAGTTAGTCACAAGTTAGTTATTTAAATTAAGCAGTAATATCACTGGTGTCTGTACATCAGATCTACTTGATGGAATGTTGTAATGACACAATGACACTAGGCCATTCCTTCAGTAATGGTTATAATGTCTTATCTCATCTGGCTCTGGCTCAAAGACACAGTGAATCAAAAGTCCCTCAGATGTATTATTGTTTCACTTTGTGCTCTTACTTACAACATTCAAATAATATAATCATCAAATTGGAAAAGACAAATGTAAAGAGCGGAGCTTGCATCCTTTGTATAATAAATAAAGACTGAATAATTTAGAAACAAACATACTATAGTAAACAATCGTGACTGAAAACATGATGTGGAGTTATCGATAGTTTCATAACACTAAACAAACAAAAACAAATTTACAATTAAATCAACAAACACTGATGGATCATTTAAATTAAGAATTTGAGAACAAATTACAGATTTATAGTGCAATTATTAAATGGAAAACATATTGGGGAAAAATACCTGCTACGTCTGAAATAGAGATGGAAATCATTCTAGCCTCATTTAAACTACATTTGGTCTCCACAATTTGAGATTAATATACGTCTCATGTCTAAAACATAGAAAAATAAATATATCAAAAATGTAAACATTAAAATCTTTACATATTTCAGGTAAAATGTAAACTTAGTTAGACAATTTGATGAATTTCCGTCTGCATAGCGTTTCTGTGCTTGGATTTAGACCTGATCACATATACGTGAACGTGCTGAGGGCGTTGATATGTGTCAGTATTTTGTATTTTACAAAAATATTTCACCCACTACATCAACATCAAATAACCAGCCTCAGTTATTAATTGTAGATTATCACACACACATGATGATTTGCTAGTTGAAAAGCATGATGGGATTATTCCACATAGACAAGCACATACAACGTGGACACATTGGCTCAAGGGTCAAAGGTCAGTTCCAGAGGTTTTCATCATAATAATAATAATAATAACAACAAAACGCTTGAATTTGGCTCAAAACAAAGACAACCCGTGAATCATCTCGGCTGCAGGCCAGCGCACTTCCCGAGGCCGCTGTGCAGTCTCTTCTTAGACCATAACAGTGATGTTGTGTGCTTATATGCAGGATAAGGGTGGAGGATGGCTCCTGCAGGCGCTGAGGCTCATCGTTTAAGGCATCGTCGTCATCATTTGCTGAAGCGCTGTGATCCGCAGCGACGCCTCGCCAAGCACGAATAAAGACAGCGGGAAGAGAAGCCTGCAGAAGTGGGCCGCGTTGACATCTACCCGCCTGCTACTGCTCATTCTCCACAACCACCGACACCATCTGTCCTCCATCTGAAAGGAAACGGGAGGACACACCAGACGTCCCAGAAAAGCAACTAGAAAATACTTCATCCATTGTAAAGGAGAGAGAGAAAGCACCTACCAGTGTTCCGGTGGCTGTCGTCCACTGCGTGTCCACAGGCGCGGTTCTGCTCATCGGCAGGGCTGCGATTAAAGTCACATGAGACTGAGATTAAACCGCAGAAGGACAGCCTGAAGGTAACGCATTAGCAACATCGCCCGAAACATCAACAGATGCATCTGTATGCGACATATCCGATGATGAAGATGATGAATATATTTATTAGATAGAATGTTAGAGTACAAGTACAGTCAAACAGTAGCATGTATTACAGTACAAGTACAGTGAAACATCCTGTCTAAGAGGACCCTTGCGGTCTTGTTTCCGTTGAAAGTCCCCCTTTTCTTTGGTGAGTCTAACCATGTAAAAACTCCTCCTTTCACAGAAAATACTACATCGCATTTATCGTGGTTTATTCACGCGTTAAACTGATGATGTATAGTTTGCATTTCCGTGGAAACAGCACAAAATCAACTAGCAAAAGGCACAACTCTGTAATGAGATTGAAATGTGTTTAAGTTTGGTAAAGCTCGGATGTATATATAGACCCCAAAAAAAATGATTACAGACAGACAAACTGACACCGGAATCCATTTTTATGTTGAGATTGGAGATGATAAACTATGATACTCGATACTGACCTTTTGCCGTTCTGCTGCAGGACGTTGTTCACGTGTTCAGGCTCATTGTGCACCAATCTAGTAACAAAGGACTGTCCGTCTCCCAGACTGGTAAAATGGTAGCAAAGACAGCATCGCTGAACATGTTAGAGCTGGACGAGTCAGGTAAGTGCACCATGCGTGAACACCAGCCAGAGTAATCTCACCTTGAGAAAACAGGAATCAGCCAGAGCTTTGCTTGCTCTCCAAATACCTCAGCTACGTTTCGCTTAAAGCCTAAAGAAAAGCCGTTCTTATCCGGACCGCTAGTGAAGACAGGAGCCCTGAAAGCCTCTGGAACGGAAAATGAAAACAGTTGGTGATGGTGACTTGTAAAAAGATGCGAGCTGATATAAATGGCACGCTCCCGTAGCTACCTATGGTGGTCCTGTTCTTTCCTACGAGCCACAGGTGGTAGCTGAGAAGTGACAAGGTGCTGATGAAGAACAGGGCCGCCACGAAGAACAGAAACAAGATGTGGAATTTGGCGTGTGAGTCACTCAGCTGCTTCTTCAGATCGGGAAAAAGAATGTAAAGAATGCGTTACTGCCAAGCTAACTGACAAAGGAGCATAAATTCACCCGCGTCTCAACGAAGACGAATGATTTAGTTAGTTTTAGTCAAAGGCACAATAATAATAACGACAATAATTTTAGTTGAAATTTTTCTGCTATTTGAAGATTTATTTTGGAGATGAAACATTTCATTCTTTAATCTTTATGCTTGCAAATACACTCAATACAAACACACATGATTAAATTATATGTAACATTCCACAAGCACACACATGCACACACTGAATGTGCAGGGGCCTCTTAACATGGTACTTACGGTCCAGAATTTGATGAAATACTGAATGACGGTAGCACAAATGACTAAACAGTAGAGTGAAGCGTGGGCCAAGAACAAGATGAAGTACTTGTAGTTTGAGAATCCAACACAATTATTCACCCTGAAAAACAGACAAAGAACGATATGTATTTCCAAAAGTCTGATGTCACGATGGAACAGAAAGAGCTTAAGTGCGTATATATATACACGAGGAAACGCCTACCAGGGGCAGTGATGGTCCATTTTCAGCACACACCTTGTAAAACAAGACAAAACACACATCCTGTTAGCACAGACTAATGCTGCCCATATTAACCCTGCAGATGGATGAGGAAGCTTCATTTAAACATCACTCACATCTCACAGGTGGAGCAATGGTGGCAGCGGTCAGGTTTGATTATCTGACAGAGGTCACAGTAGCGGATGGCTGATGGGCGAAAATGAAAGCAGCATTTTGGTGACTTGTACTGGAGAGCTATTGCTTCTTCCACACACACACGCACACATACACACACACACACACACACATTCACAGACACACACACATACACACACGGTTTTGTAAAAAGGCTGCACATTCACAGTGGATGACAAGGAGCTGATGTTTTCAATAAAAGAAGAATGAGATGTTTTGTGACACTGCGAAGAATATGCCACCGACTCATGATCTGTAGCGCCATGATTGTATTTTCCCCGTGAGTTTAATGATGCATTTTTTTATGCATCATTGGCGCTGATGAAATATTATTTGAGCACTTTGAACGGTTTGTTTAGATGTTTAGATTTTATATGTATGTTTGCTGGTTTTAAATGGATAGTGGATGTTTTAACTTTACCTCACAGCAAAACAAATCTACCTTCGGGTACAAATAAAGTAACCTTGACCTTAAACGGTATTTTCAGATTTCCCTGTGAAACCAATGGAGTGAAATATACTGTTGACAGTGTGGCCTCCGGTCACGATGAGGTGCATCCGAGGCGAATGAACACTTAGAATACGAGCAGTGCTGCACGTTAAGCCAAAAGAAGAATGCTGTGTGAGGCAGGGAACAACTGAACGATGCGGGTTTCTGAGCAGCTCTCTTCCGAAGAGGCAACGGAGCAGTTTCCCCAAACCTTTTACTAAGTCTGAAGAAAGGCTGCTGTGCTGGCAAACCTCCTCCTGCTCTGGGGGGGGTAAACTCACCTCCTCCTGCTCTGGGGGGGGTAAACTCACCTCCTCCTGCTCTGGGGGGGGTAAACTCACCTCCTCCTGCTCTGGGGGGTAAACTCACCTCCTCCTGCTCTGGGGGGTAAACTCACCTCCTCCTGCTCTGGGGGGTAAACTCACCTCCTCCTGCTCTGGGGGGGGTAAACTCACCTCCTCCTGCTCTGGGGGGGTAAACTCACCTCCTCCTGCTCTGGCGGGTAAACTCACCTCCTCCTGCTCTGGGGGGGTAAACTCACCTCCTCCTGCTCTGGGGGGGGGGGGGTAAACTCACCTCCTCCTGCTCTGGGGGGGTAAACTCACCTCCTCCTGCTCTGGGGGGGTAAACTCACCTCCTCCTGCTCTGGGGGGTAAACTCACCTCCTCCTGCTCTGGGGGGTAAACTCACCTCCTCCCGCGGTGCGTGTGAACACAGGTAAATTCCTGGCCACTTTCTTCAGGATCTCTTGCTGCATCTCCCGTCTCTCCTCGCGCTCATACAGCTCCTTCTCTGCTCTGGGCAGACCGAACTGACGGCAGGAAAGGAGAGTGAATTGAGGAAGTCTTTGGGTGAAATTGAGTTTTTTTTTATATTTGTAAACTATATTTACAGAATCCTGCCCTCAAAGCATGACAAGAGTAGATATATTTGTGGCAAAGCTTTTTCTAATTATTACCTCTGCCAAGGAGGTTCTGTTTTTGATGGCGTTTGTCTGCCTGTCTGTTTCTTTGTCAGTCTGTTAGCAAGATTACAGAAAGACTGCTGGATAGATCTTGAAGAAAATAAAATCTAAAGATGGGCCTTGGTCTAACTTAGATCCCCTTACATTTTGTGAGCGATCTGAATACCCGTCCAGATTTCCCATTTACTTATAATGGAGGCTTTTTCTGGAAAAAACATAACATTTTAATATTGAAAACTTCATTTCTGGATTCAAAAATCAGTTAAAAACACACATCAACTCCGATTCACTTGGTTGGTGTATAAAGATACCAAGAACAATTTATAGCCTTTCAATGATGATCCAGATCACCAAGTGGACGGTGTAAATCCAATTATAAGGGGAATGAGCTGCTTGGCGGAGGTCTGCGCTCTCTGAGTGCTTTTCTAGTGACGTTACTGATACATTTTGACAGTACGCACCCAGACTTACCGCTTGTGAGGGGTTTTCAGGTCTGGATCCAATAGTTTTCCAGTATGACCATATAAAAATGGCGAGGAAAATGTGAAAGATGACCAAATAGCCAACTGTTGAGAGAAAGAGAGAGTTTTTAATGACCTCCGACATGATCTTTGCTATGAATTATTTGCATGGTAGGAGTTAACACTTACTTCTTTCTGCATTGTTTGAGATTGTATCTAGATAAGGCAAAGACAAAAATAAATAAATGAAAGGTCTGAGAATGCATGACTACTCGTACCCTACCCCCCCCCCCCCCCCCCCGCTCCCCTTCTCACGCCATGCGGCAGCAGCCTGGCACTGCCACCAGTGACCACCCATAAGAGAGCCCTTTGTTTCAGTAGGGATGTCCCTGTCCTGACCACAGCCACTGATTGACGCCCGTAACTGCAGTCTGCCTACATAATGGAGCTGATGATAATGGTATCATCGGATACCTCAGAATAACTACATAGAAGAATCTGAAGGAGGGGGAGGGGGCGGTGCCGGTGCCGGCCGCGGCACACAAACCTGATCAATATGTAAAGGATGAAAAAAAAAACACCAAGATGTTCAGACCTGCTTGATTATTTTTGGATCTTCCGGTTTAATTATGAAAAGTTTTTCTGTTGTTTTGCATTAAATTACATCAATTATAGTTTGTCCCTTTGGTAACATTATGATCTCAACTGGATTCCATGTTTTGTTGAAACATTAATAAAAAATAAGAAAATAAAACACTTCCTGGGTAGCAGCTGTTTGAACAGCAAACATCTCGGGTTTTGTGCTGATTTCAGTAAAGGCTTTACAAATGTTATTTTCAGTTACGTTTAAACAATACTCTATTTATTTATTTTTGGAATTGTACTTGTAGAAAATAAATAAAGCATGTATTTATGTGTTATAATTCAGATTGCACAGAGGACGGTAGAAATATGGTCCTGCAATTAGACATTTGGAAACAATAGAAAAATAAACTTTCATTCTCATTTACTTATAATAAACTGAGAATACCAATCATTACAAAAGGCCTCTCAATAACTTTAACCAGTCTAGTCATTGTCAACGCTTTACTCTGCAATCTATTATTGCATTTCAATAGTCCATATTTGTTTAGTAGCAATATTCTCTCATCTTTGACAAAAACATGACCAAGCTGCACAGTGATGATGTATTATATTATAATTACCATAATGAAATTATTTAATTTAATTCTTATTTTTGATTGTGCATTGGACAGACTCCCTCCTTTGGTTCTACGTGCAACGTTAATTAGACAAAAAAAAAAAGTGGTTTGTTGGTTATAATAACGTTAAATAACGTAAGCCGATAATGGACTGCATATTTGGCAATGTCAATCAGAAACAAATATATTTAGATAGAATATTTAGATAATACTGCCCACAGGTTTAAGGGCAGACAGTACGCAAACTGCCTGGGGATCATTTTAAATCTCACTTCGACTAGCTTGTCAAAGTTGGCAACAGCCGTCCTGTCAACACGAACAACTATCCGCCCTGCGGCCTGTCGGTACTTATAAAAGTAAGGCTACTCACAGACACAGAGCTCCACAACGTAAGCGTAATAAGACCAGCCGACAACCAGGTTTATGAACAGAACGGGTACCCAGTTCACAGCCCGTTTACAGCACCTCAGCGCATGAGAGGGCGCCATCTTTAATCCGCGTGACGTCAAATTCATTATTTTATATGCGCACGAGACAAACGGATGCCCAGAGGCCCAGAAACTCGAGCCGACATGTTTGTAGTTCTCACAAGTCCCGGAGGTTTACGGTTCGTCGACACCCATCTGTGTGCATTGATTTCACTCGGGCGACGAAACATAATGATTTATCATTATTATTAATTAATATCTGGAACAATTAATATCCGATAACGATTAGTTTTAAACTTGTTTCATCGCTCTTTGTTAAATCATATTTTCCACAGTATTGCCATCAAGCAAATACCAGAGATTTACAACTACTTGAGTTATACTTAAGCTTTTTGAGATATTTAAGATATTTATTTAGGGGGAACTCGCGTATTTCTTCTTCCGCTTTTGTGTAACTTACGTATGCGGTTTTATGTCAAACCATTAAGACTAAATACATTATAAACATACATTACTAAGACTTAAAAATAAGAACATGTAATGAAAGTGTCTACAAACATCATATTGTGACGTAGAGAGAGACAGCAACTGGCACATGCTAACAGCACCTCAATACAGTGTTTGTGGGATCGTTTGCTTGTATTTGAACAGGAAATATGCAAATTCAGTGATTTTAATTACTAAATAGCAATTTTATTTTATTAAACAATGAATTTAATTTACAGATCAGACAAATTGTAGACTAAATAATAT
The DNA here is from genome assembly GCF_040956055.1 of Brachionichthys hirsutus. NCBI lineage: Eukaryota > Metazoa > Chordata > Actinopteri > Lophiiformes > Brachionichthyidae > Brachionichthys > Brachionichthys hirsutus. Next base: position 8,546,240 of record NC_090906.1, on the reverse strand, counting down.
TTATTTTATCATCATTTGATTTTTTTAACTTCTCATAAGGACGTGCCGCACTCCCTCCGCTTCCTCCCGGCCGCACATCCACCGCAGTCCCCTGATGTAGCTCCTGGACTTGACTGGAGAAAAATAGTCAGGCGGTGGGGAGAATGCATTTTCCCCCATTGCCTGACCCATCCCCCTTTATTTTAAAGGGGGATGGGTCAGGCAATGAAAGCAAAATATTGCTGAGGACCATTTAAAATAAATTAGGGTGTAGTTTGTCTATCAAAGAAATGCTTCATACCGTGTAGCTGGACAAAGAAAATGCTTTGTGTTGATCTTTATTTTGTTTTTATGTATTAATTTCCATTAATCGTCTTCTTAGATTTACGTATAGTAATGACCATCAGTCTCTAACACCAATAAAATCACCACAGCATAATGAGATCATTGTAAATGTCTGCTGTATCTCGAAGATTATTCTAAAGAGGAGCGTTTGCCTTTTCGCGGTGATGTGGGAGAAGAGGGAGGGGACACAGAGGAGCAGGATGGAGATACAGAGGTGGTGGAGGTGGGTGAGCAGTCTGAGGAAAATGAACCTCTTCTGGTGGGACTGCTGCTGGGTGAGCCACGGGGTGAAGAGTAAGGTGACAGGGCCTGAAGCATACGACCACTCCGCTCCTGGATGGCATGCTGAACATGAAACGTTTTTTAGTGAACACGACATCCCAGTAAACGGTAAGCCCACCAGCATCCTGAGACCGAATCGTGTTGTTTTCTAGTTCAAGTGTGAGCAGTTTGTTAGCTTGATTTAGCATGAAGACCAGAAACAAGGGTAACTCACACTGTCAAACGTACAACACCACCTAAAATGAAACTAAATTTACATCTAGTTTGGTTCATCCTCAGGAAACTGTAAACATTAAAATTTGATGTTTTATACAAGTTTATGGAAGACATTTTGACCAGGTATTTTGATTAATTCTGCATTGATTGTCTCAATTCATTACATGACATTCTTCTAAATGAAGAATTGCCGTCACAGATCAATGTAAAAGTAAACATACCCAGGCTCCATCAGGTCCGAAGAGCTCCAAGAAGTTGCCAATGAATTCTCTGGACTTCTCCTCCCACTTATGAATGAGGTCTTGGCTCTTCTCTTCCACTCTGTACACAAAGTGTTTGGACTTTTCCTCCACTGTACGGACCGTCTCCTTCATCTTGTCCACCTGGTTCTGGAGTCGATATTTCTTCTCCTGCCAGAAAAGGGCAAAATAATTGACAAATAATTGATTCGTTCTTGATTCAAAACTAGCAGTACCGGTGTATATATATATTTTTTTTTTTTTTTTTTACATTGATTCAATTTAAATTCACTGACATTAATGAATCCAACATTCAGATCTCGGGCTGAGTAGCCTTTTTGCAGGTTACGTCGAACATAGATGTCATAGTCTCGGACGATACGAGTGATTAGGTCGGATGTGGAGATCCCCTCCGTCCTCTCAGTAGCCACAAACATCCCTGATGTTAAAACATAAATGATGAGTTTGAGTGATTCTAAATCATTGTGAGGGGAATTTTCATTTTTTCACCTGCTTCCTTGATATGCTTGTAAACATCTTCTGATCCAGCAGAGGTGTAAGGGATGTCATCGTGGGCCACAAAGTCAATCTGTGAGTGTAGCATTACAGTGTTCAGATGGATCATCTGCTTGAGAGTCACTGTATGATGTTGCTAGAAGCTGTGTGCGACCTTTGACCTTATGCATTGTCAAGAACTCTTTGGTAAGAGTCCAGGGAGCATCACGCAACACCTCGTCAACATAACGGCAGTGCCTCAGGGCATCGTATCGCTCGTCCTCTGTCATTACCGTGTAGCCTTTATACTTGTGGGTGAGTTCATCACTGCAGACTGGAGGCACAGAAACAGAGAGGATGTGTCACATGGTCATGGATAACAATATTTTAGAGTCACTGAACTGAAGGATGTAGCCCAAGATTCAAGATTTTGAAATTGTGGTTGTTTTTCCCTCATGGTTAAGACAGATCAGTCCACTTTGTTTTCATTTACACACTGACTATTCCAGCAGGTTTTCCATGTATATTTGCATACCTCCTACAATCAGGTGTGCGTTGGGGAACAAATTTTTCGCCTGCATCAAAGCTCGCGCATGGCCCGAATGAAAAAGGTCAAAGATCCCATCGGCGTAGACTCGCACCGGACGATGAGCTATAAGGTAAGAAATGAAGGAGAAAAGAAAAGTGTCTAAAAGTGTTTTCAGCATGACACGACCAAACTCTCTGTATTTGTTCAAATTATTTATAGATATTCATTGAAATTGCCTCGATTTTTTTATTAGCTGATGCTAATATTTGATCACCTAAAGTCCTTGATATTTTTATTGCAATGTTAGTGCACTAATTGATGGCGAAAAACATCACAAAAATGCAGATCAGCCCAATATATAGCACTAAAACGAGTTTTTACTACTATTAACACATTGCTGATACAAAGATGCTTATGTCAGTGACTACATGATGCCATCCATCCATCTTCCTCTTAATGAGACAATTGCGATCGTCTCGTCTACAAGAAGATGGATGGATGGCATATGCACGGTCATTGGAAACAAACTGGGTCACAGCAGTACTAAGAGGTGCGACCTGGTGTACCCCTCCGCGCCTGATCAATGGTCAGCTTTTCATAGAGGACTTCTGATTCACAACCAGTGGACTTTGTAAAGGCAGCCGGCTCCCTCATAGCCTGATTACAAAAACAGAGACAAAACAGACACCAGTAACAGAAAGTATGTTCATTTTGATCAGATACTAATTTAATAACAATATAATCATCATAAAGGTTTTAATCATGCTTGATAGTCTTGAGTCCCAACGTAAAGTTTTAAGAGAGAAAAAAGAAAATTTTAAAATATGTAATTTAAGACATGGGAGTCATCTCAACATTCAGATGTAATGAGCACCTTATATAAGCTTTGTCTGGTCTTGTGTGTGGATCCATATGCAGCTTTATCTGTGGTGCTGCCAGGCATACTTTGAACTGAGATTCTGCTCAGATTTCAGCTGTTACTTCTAATTTGCTAAGATTTTTATGCTTAATTTCAAGAAAGACGACTGCAGCCTGCTTTAGCATCTATTTCCTATGCTTTAATTTTATTCTGCTTCTTCTATACATTACCTTACTATTTACTGGAATAGCCATGATGTCCCACTCTGCGCCTTTAAGTAAGAAGCCGGCAGAAATGCACGTTTCCATATGTGTCCACACAAATGTTAGACGCTATTGTGAAAAGTTCTACTTTTTCCCTGACTCATTTACAACAATGAAAACAGATAACATTAGCATGAGTCTAACTAGCAGAATGACGTAATCATTTATTATGACTATTCTTTGTGACATGACCATGAGCCATGGCTACATTGTTCCACCTGTCATATCAGTAACACTTGAACTTATGTTCAAACATTTCAGACAATGAGAGTCTTGTTCATGTGACGCTGAGATCCCACATGATTTTAAATGATGCAGCAGGACTTACCCTACGAGAGCCTCCCCTTTGGCGTTGTGCTGCTCGTTGTTGCTGGACGTTGCTGCTTCGACCGCGTCTCTTTCCGGCCATCCTGGATGCTCTGTGTCCTCCCGCAGTAACAATATTAATACAGTCATCCGCTGATCCTCGCAGCTGGCCTGACTAGTGCAAAGGAGGGATTTCAAATCCCATAACCCTGCCCCGACCCTGATGACGATACACGTTGAGAGCAAAGTTCAAACCAGCTGGATAAACGTATCCGGAATGAAGATTGCACTTGTCATCAATACTGACCTTGTGAGGAGTAGCTCTGCATAGACACAGGAGCTTCATTCCATAAAGTATGAAACAGTCCAGTCAGTAGTTCTGAACTTTTTCACGTGAGAACAGTCTTGTGGGAAGAAACCTGAGATCCACAGCCTTTAGACTGGCAGCCTTTGGAACCAAACATAGAGGGGCAACATGTTCTAACATTTATCAAAGCAGTGCGTATTACCCACAATGCTACGCTGCTGGATATTATGTAACTACAGCTGTGTGTGTGTGTGTACATCCTGACTGACTTTTGACATGCGGGTGACATATTTCTTTCTGTGAACATTTTTTTTAAATATTTTTCACATCCACTGAACTTTTCATGAACAAACAGGGGTTCAATACCCAGAAAACAGAAAGCTTGATTTCTGTAGATTACAAGTCAAGTTAACTGGAAATGGTCACAAAACCGGTTACAAGGAACCAGGAGTGACTTCACAGGAATGTTTCACCCATGCACACAATGACCTGGAGCAAGGGGTGGGGTTATCCTCAGTGCATACACAGGAGAGGAGTAGAGGAGCGCTGCTGCTTCGCTGTTCCTCCTCTCATTTCCTGATCACTGCCCAAATATGTAGAGCTACAAACATATAGGACAAGCTGTCATATTGTGGACTTTGGACACATCCAACCAGGAAACAATATCCCGCAGCAAAAGGTAAGACTCTGATAGCAACAGACGCACGGTGTACGTAGATGTCATCGTTGTTGAAATGATCGAGAACCCCCTATGGAAGACAGCGAACGCTCAGAGAACTTGAGGCATCAACTCTTGTGGGAGACAAACCAGAATTATGCAGATTTCAGTTTTACTTATCATAAAATGATTTCCATTTTCCCAGGAGTTGAAACTGTGTTCCTGCCTTGCTGTTTTTGTTTGTTTGTCGGCATGTGATATGTTGTTCATTATATTAGGACTAAATCGCGTCTGTAAGTAATAGTCAACCACTTTCAATCTGTGCACAGATTACAGATCTGGTGTAAAACATGTTCCTGCTGAAATATCTGGCACTGCTGCTGTTAACTGCTCAAATACGCAAAGGTAAACATGACACTCTGAATGCATTAGTATATGTACACAAGCACACGTGAACGTGTGGCTGCTTTTGGTCTTAATTGTAACGTAATGGTCCGTAATGACCCCCCCGATAATCTGTAACACACATCCTGATGTTTTAATTGCTACCGTGCATTGGTGCCATAACCACACCTGCTATTCTAAGGCCATTCAACTAAACACGTCAGAGTTTCACTGGATGTGAAAAGTCTTGCGTAATTGATCACCAAGCTATAACCTGGTGACGAGGTGTACCCCACCTCGTGCCCAAGGTCAGCTGGGAGAGGCTCCAGCTTTTGAAGGATAACTTCCTTCTAATAATTAACGCACGTCGGCTTATGAAACAAAAGCGTCCTTCTATAGAATCAATATTTGTTACATATTTAAGTAAAAAACAACAAACCCGTGCGATGTTTGTGAACCATCCAAATGACCGCATCGCATCTTTCTACGTTGTCATTCTCCCTTGCCAAAACAAACATCTCTCTGTGTCTGTGATGATGATGATGAATATATTTATTAGATAGAATGTTAGAGTACAAATAAAGTCAAACATCCTGTCTAAGAGGAGCACTTCAAAAAAGCCCTTGCGGTCTTGTTTCCGTTGAAAGTCCTTGGTGCATAAATCATCGACATTTAACAATACCAATAAAATTAATATTAAATTACTCAATTGATGCAAAATAACAATAAAATAAAAATAAATTGCATCACAGATGCAAAATAATAATAAATTAAAAAGACACATAATATGTACAATGTAGGTGGTCCAAAAAAAAAAGGGGGGGGGGGGGATTGATCCGGAGAGAGTCGTGATGACTATCTCCATTTCTGCCCCCCTGAAAGGTGTATTTTTAGGGCCATTTTGAATGAGGCCAAAGAGGTGCATGTTTTGAGGGCAGGAGTCAAACAGTTCCACCATTGGGTGGCAGTATTGTAAAAAAGATGATTTACCCTGTTCCTTTTTTCCTTCCATCAATTCTAGCTCAAGCATGTGATGAATTCACAGATCTAGCTTTTGGCCACGCTATCATTGGAACCACAATGAAAACAAGGTTGCTGCTGTACACCAGGGAGAATGTCACCTGCGGTACGCTCATGTCCCACACCGACATCAGCAACCACCCCCAGTTTAACTTGTCAAAACCGACAACCTTTGTCATTCATGGGTACCGGCCCACAGGATCCCCACCGATGTGGCTACAGAGAATCATAGAGCTGTTACTGATCAGGAAAGATGTTAATGTCATAATAGTGGACTGGAACCACGGAGCGACCAGTTTGAATTATTTCAGAGTTGTGGAAAACACACACAAGGAAGCTGAAAACCTCACAGCTTTCGTTAAGAAAATGCAGGTAAACACTCCCTCCGTGACCACTTCTGGGAAAACACCAGACAGCTGGTTATTTTTCTACATTGAGAATAGTGATTTGTGTTTTCATCAGGAATGTGGTGCCTCCATGAGCTCCATACACATGATTGGAGTCAGTCTCGGGGCTCATATATCAGGATTCGTAGGCGCTAACCTGAATGGATCGATTGGAAGAATCACAGGTAAGAATGTGGTCATTTCTTGTGATGCCTCAGTTGTGACCAGTCGAATCAGACTTTGTATGATGAGAGAGTACAACACGCAGCTGGCCTCTCATCTGTCTCTGTAACCATAACATCTTATCCCAAGCACAGGTCGCAGTGTTCTGTGGCTCTTATCTTAAGCACATGAACTGACATATACACACCCTTCCCTACTGGTTTGTCTGTCCCCACCTACTCTGTTCTGTTCTGATTTGTTCCCACACATTCAACCACAATGCTCAATCGCGTTGTGGTCGAATCATTACTCAGACATTTTCAGTGATGGTGAATAAGCTCTGCTAACATCTGTGTGACCTTTGCAGCTCTGGATCCTGCTGGGCCTGAGTTCAACGGCACTCCTCCAGAGATGCGGCTGGACCCCTCAGACGCCCTGTTTGTGGATGTCCTGCACACAGACATAGATTGTAAGTTAATTTGGAATGCTGTTTTTGCATCCATAAATATTAAATCATGACGACATCACGTGCTGACTGTCTTTTACAGCCTTGGGCTACAGAGAGCCCATTGGTCACGTCGATTTCTACGCTAATGGCGGAACGGACCAACCTGGATGCCCAAAGACCATCTTTTCTGGTGAGATCTTTGAAATTGTAAAAACAAATCACATCAACTAAAATCTGATTTTACCATTATGGTGAATTCCGATCAATTTTTCATCTCAATGTCATTTCATCTTCCACACTTACTACAAACTCTTTTGAAAGACTGAATCTGCATTATGTCAGCTACGTATTGGTGGCAGTGCCGCGTCTGTACCGCCTCTGTGATTCTGACCCAATGCATAGTACACCCACTCAAATAATGATTTCATACAACGTATATTTTAGTTGGTGAAACAGCATGAGCTGCTCGTGTCTGGGTATTTAGATTCTCATTGGACCACTTTTTCTTTTATTCGTGACACTGGCAGAACCTGCCTCCTTGGTCTGAGATCTGGACCGGCGCAACATTTTCCTCAAAGTCCATTGACAACACTCTTTAGCTATCTTGTAGACAATCAAACAAACAAAATGTGGATGGTCACATAACATCTTCCATCTGTCTTTGGTGGAAGGAAGGATTTCATCATCAAGGAGCAATCCTGCACTAATGACAGCTGTTGTTGTGCCCTTTCAGGAGGAGCCTACTTTAAATGTGACCATCAGAGGTCAGTGTTGCTCTATCTCGACTCTGTGAGCTACACCTGCGAGAGCAAAGCCTACCCCTGCTCCACCTACAAAGACTTTCTGGACGGGAACTGTACGAGCTGCGACCGGTTCGGAGACTTGGGGTGTCCTGTGTTTGGTTTGTATTTTAATTATCTCTAAGTGACGAAAAACATCTTGTTTTGTCTTAAGCGGTTCAACTGTCATTAGAATCCCCTATAAAAAGGTTTATTGGATTCCAATAAACACAATAAATGATGTCACCATTCTGTTGTCATGGCTTTGGGTGTGTTGTCGCTTAGACCTGACGAGGGTCTTTCTATCACATCCAGGTTATAATGTCACCGATTGGAAAGATGTGCTGTTGGAACTCGGGCAAACAAAAGTTTTCTTCAGCACAAACACCGTTTCTCCATTCTGCAGTAAGTACAACAGTAAACATAATTTAAGAAACATATCGTACAACCCTCAACCTCCGTGTGGCAGCTAAATACTTCCATATGTGGTTTTAAGGAATACACTAAAAGGCATGTTGTAATTTTGTGTGGTTGTACAGTTGCTAAATACGTCAAAAAACAATTCAAGGGAATTAGATTAACAACACAATGTCTCCTCTCCATTTACTTGGGCAGTATTTTATCTTAGGTGAAACAGATGGATCAAGTCATATAGATATATATAGTTCCGCACCCAAAAAAATCAGGTCTAGTTTTCACATTGGAAATGCAGCTGTATCTTCATATTTCTCCTCCTTGTCTCAGTGACAAACTTCCGGGTGGACATGATGATATGGAACAAAGACGTGCGTTGGGGATACATCACTGTGAAACTTCACGGTGATGGTAAAGAATCAGTGGCAAAGATAAACCAGTAAATCTTTACTTCAAATAATATCCAGAGCAAACGTTCCATCATGTCTCCTCTTGGTTCTGGTGTTCAACTTGTGCAATTCTGCATTCATATCAGTGCAGCTACAAAGTTCAGGAGGTACACAGAGACGACATTGCTTGCCCAGTTTGACAAAGACATCCAGGAGGTGAAAACGATATCTCTCACATTCTCCAGTGGGAATGTGTTCACGCCGAGATATAAGCTCCGTCTTCTCCGAATCCGTCTCACAAACCTGGACCGTAAGGATAGGTGAGACACATTCTGGTTCTTGTATTTCAGTAAAAATCCAATGTAATATTAATCTTATAACCTCCAACCCTTTATTTTTCTTCACTTGTTCCACGTCTAAATGAATGCTAACACCGACCGTCCTTTACAGGCCCCTCTGTCGATACGACATCCTTCTTGAGAACAAGGAAGTCACCTTCCGGCCCATTCCCTGTGAAGAGTCCAACTTCTGAGCTCATATCAGATCCTGTGTCAAAAGATTTCTCAACTCATACAGAAAGCGCAAGGTTTAGCTGACTCTTCGGGATTTATACAAGACAGCAACAACACCGTATCAATGCAGCAGACCAGGCGGGGGTGTGATCAACTGTGATCTGAAAATCAAAGGTCAAGATATGTGCGTGTGTTTGGAGAGAACGTATCCCATTTAAGAACTTTCCTTTTTTTTTAATGCATTTCACATGTAGAGGAATTCTGACTTGTCATTCATTTGAAAATGAATTAACCTCAAAACGACTCCCGATGACGAGTCGCCGTCGTAAGACTCTTTGACTGCAACAACAATAATGACGCCGGTTTCAAAGGTTTGTGATTTTAATGAAACCGAGAAAGAAAACTGGTGATTGTCCAAACACATTCCAAAAAGGCATCTTTAAGACTGAAAGATTAAATACTTTTTCAATACACACTCCTTCAAACATGTTTTTTTTTGTTACATATGGCATCTTTAGTAACTATATTTATTTTTTTATATGAATATGTATATAAATTCATCCTTATTAATAAAATCTAAAGTCAGTGATGTGCAAACCTTTTAATGAGTTTACGCTGCTACAGTCCAAATCAAGAAGGGATGATTTGACTGTAAGCATTCTCAGTTTTCTGACTGATAAAAAAAAAAAAAGAAACTGTATGAAACTAAAATGTTAGAATTCTTTTGTGGTTTTAACCTGCATGGTTAATTGCAATTTCACATAATATTTCCTTTCAAACATTCATTAACTATTTATTTTTTCTCATAATAAAAACACATTGGAACACTGTTCTCTCTCTCTGCAGGTTGCTAAGGATGCCAGAGAATGCCCACTAAAATAAACACAAACTGGCTGTTTAGCAGGTTCATTCACTGGCCAACAGATAAATACCATCAACTTTCTTTGCAGGTGGAAATTTATACTGTCGCCTGCAATTAAAAACAAAAAATGCAATAACTCCTGTGCTGTACAACTCAGCCCTTGACTAAGGAGGAAAGTTAAACACCTATCAGTGTGAATAACATGAGCAGGACACTTAGAATATTATTTTAAAATCAGTCTCATAGACAATTTAAATCTAAAATCTATGGGTAATATTACTCTTCTTCCTTGCTTGACTTTATTTTGTGTGATTTGTATATCGCAACCTCTTGCACAAAAATGCCCCAGGGGGTGAACAAAGTTTTTTCTTAACATACAAATACTAACATGTAGCATTGGAATATAGAGCGGGACCTTTAAAACATCAACTTGTGATCTCTTCACTTAGATGATGAGTAGTCTCTCTACTCTCCTCATTTAGACATGCGCTTTTTCAGACGTTCAATCTCCATCTGAAACAAAAGAAAATGAAACCGCGACAGCAGATGTGACATAGCAAGCTTAATATTCTCACTTTAGAACCCTTCTGACAATGTTAAAAGCCGCTATATTTTAAATATTGTGACTCCTGCACCTGTAAAGTCAAGCGAATCTTTTTCTCTTCATCAAGCTCACTCATCAGTAGTTTAATTTCTTTGCTGGAATACAAGATAATCATCAAATTAGTGCTCTGCAGCTATGCATGGTTCCGAATGTCACGCCAGGTAGCAAGGGTCTGAGCAGAGGAGATAAAAAGAAGCCATACTTGTGCTGACTCTTCATCTTATCAAACTGGTCTCTCAGCTCTCTCAGCTCTGCCTGCAGCCGCTCCAGGTTCGGTGGATTGTGTTGGATCGGATTGCTGTCGGGCTCAGGTTCGGCGCCGAGGCCCGGGGGCAGCACAGCAGAGAGAACCTTCGGTAACAGAGAGGAGAAGGCCTGCGCGGGCTCCTCTTTCTGTGGAAGAAAACGCTGCGAGATTGATGGAGAACACAAGAAACAAATGTTCTTTTTTTATATATACTGTACCGGTACATAAGTTGTTTTTGTACACTTACGGGCAGCTCAGACCCATTTTGACTCGTTTCTGGAGAGTCATCTTCAGACGTTGAAGGAGTCGGCTCCTCCTCCATCATGAGGGTCATCTGTAAATGAAGACTAGATTGAGACCTCTGATAAGGACAAATACGTTTATAGGGCAGTTCAAGTTTCGTGAGTGCCCAGTACGACCTTCAGTTCAGGAACATTCAGAAAGAGTAACTTCTATTTATGACAGAGCCGGCGTCTTTGAGAAGAAGTGAAGTCATGTCCTGGCCGTGTGCACGAGGCAGCTTAGGAGAGTTAAATTTATCCCAAGGGCAGATAGGACAGACCAGGCCAAACACTCTTTCTCCAAAACTGTGAGCCACAAATAAATTCTAGTCAACAGTCTGAAACAAAAGCATATACTTCCCAGAGTCTGAAGCATGAGCTATACCTGCTCATTCAGCTTCTCGGCGAGCGACACAATCGAATGAAACTCTTCGGTCTCTGAGAGAGAGAGAGAACACTCTCAAAAAAGCACGACTGATTCAAACACGTCGCAGGCCACAATCACAGCAGCAGCGATGCATCTCTGCGATCCATTGGCATTTAGCAGTCCACTCTATGAACAAGCAGCAATCCAGCGTGGTCGCATATTCAAATGACATTAGGTCAGACACAGCAGTCGGCTCGGCTTACCAGGAACGAGGGCTGAGCTGTAGCTGCCCATCTCGACACGGAGGTGACGAGTGTGGTGGAGCGGCCGACAGAAAAAACACCTGCAGAGCCTTGAAGTTCACATCTAAATGACAAGTTAGTGAACAGAGACAAATAGAAGCGGGCCCCATGCAGTCTGACCTCGTGCTACAAATCATCATCATGGAGCGGCAACTTCAGTCTGATTCTTAATCACAGGAGGCAGGCAGGGAGCAATAAACAAATCAATGAACACAACACAGAGCAGTTAGTAAACTTAGTAAACAAATGACTGTCAGTAAAGGGTCTCACCTTGTCGGCCCGGCCTCACTGGGGGCGTCCAGCAGCACTTGTGGTAATGCGACACCCCCCCATTGTAACCCGGCGTGGTGAGGAACTGGGGGGGGGGGGGTCAGGTCTAAGTTTAGCTCCAGACAGACAGAGTGGGGGCGCTTAGTTTGTCCCTGGGTAGGGGGGGGCGGCATAGCTGGAAGAACGCGTTCCATGCGTTTTGATCTTTTACTTAAACTGAAAGAAATAAGCAGGAAACGTTTCATTCTTTCATTTTCCGAATTGCTTTGTCCGTTACCGGGTCACGCCGAAGCCTATTCCAGCAGTAAATGGGCGAGAGGCGGGGGAACACACCCTGGACAAGTTGCCAGGTCATCGCAGGGCCACACACAGACAGACAATCTTTCACACACACACACACTCATTGTCAATTAAATATAAGCACATCCATCCATCCCATCCATCTTCAACTGCTTATCCGGGGCCGGGTCGCGGGGGGGGCAGCCCAGACTTCCCTCTCCCGGCCACTTCTTCCAGCTCTTCCAGGGGGACCCCGAGGCGTTCCCAGGCCAGCCGAGAGACACAGTCTCTCCAGCGTGTCCTGGGTCTTCCCTTTCGGCTCAGCTCGCTCCGTCACCATGACGGATCTGTGCAGAGTCCGCACTACTGCAGAAGCCCAACTCACAACGCTTTGGTCCCTCCTATGTGTGGTGAGCCCACTGGAAGGAGGCCCCACGACTGGGCCGCATGGGTAAAGGCCCGGCCACCAGGCCTGGCTCCAGGAGGGGGCCCCCGGTGACCCGCATCCGGGCGAGGGAAACTCTGGACCAATTGTTTTATTCATTCATTTGTGAGCTACCCTTTGTCTGGTCCCTCCCCTATAGGACCTGTTTGTATACTGGTCATTGGGGAGGTAGTCTCGTGAATTAAATTGCATCATGGTAAATGTAGTAACACATCAGTATTAAAGTGATTTTGTTGCAACAAAATTTACAAGAAACAAAAAGGTAAAAAAGTAACAATAGGTGTTTGACAAATCCAGTTTTTATTCGTCTCAAACTGAACATGATTACGTTTTACAAGTAGCAGTGTCATGAGAAGCAGCCATTTCTAATCAAAGCAGCTTCTACAGATGAGATTACTGTAAACATTTCCTAGATTTAACAGACATCAACTGCTGCTTGTTGAAGAAAAATGCTAAAACTATTTTCAGAAAACGACAACATCCTGTAGTGTAAGAAAATCCCAAATGTTGACACCCCAGAAAAAAGACTGGACATTTGTGAGACGTATTCTGTGACCAAAACAGGTCGTGGAGAATAAGTTAGCAATGACTCTTCCACCATGTGCAGGCAGGTCGGGATTGCAGAGAGAGAATAATCAGAGCAGTCCGCCGCACCGAGCTGATAACGTCGAGATTTCCAGTGTCTCCAGAATGTAGGACCTGAGTAACACAGAATGAATGAATGAATGGTAGAGACAGCTAAATAGATGACTGCCATTAAACTCCATGCCAGAGAACATCCACACCACAACGTACCAGGTCATCACCAGCGCTGTTGGTGGGGTCCTCGGTTGTACGGCGGACGCTGTCGCATCACTCTCATGCTGCGGTATTTGTACATGATAGTCTGACTTTTTCGGAACACTGGCCTCTGATTGGGGAAAGGACGCGGCACCAAGCCCTCCTTATGGAAACAAATTCACATTGGATTTAAGAGTGGATTATCTCATTAGCAATTTTCCAAGAGATTTGAGAGCGCATACCATGAGTGGCCGTCTAAAATTCCCAGACGGGTCGGGGCCGGGCCTCCTCGGTCCGCCATAGAACCTGGGCCTCTGGAAAAACATCGGTGAAGACTGAGAACACGCAGCCACCGCAGTTCCCATAAAGCCACGGACTGAGGACGCCACGTTGCATATTTATGTTATGTTCAGTCGCTAATGTTGCTCGTTTTATTTGTATAGTTTTGACCAGTTGCTGACACAATGAGCATGTCACAGCTAATCCCCTCCTCTACAGATCAATATTCTACATTACCTTACTTTCAGCGGCTATGAGAATCTGCATTCCTTTCTGCAGTGCACGTTTCTCTCACCTGCATGGGGCCTGGACCCGGTCCTGGCCTCCTGAAGGGCCTCCAAGATCTGTGATGGTCCTGCATATAGAACGGTCTGCTGGGAAACAAATATATATATGAAAGAAAGATGTCAGAAACCAAACCCACTCTGAAGCTTGGAAAACTCTGCATATCAGACGTAATTAGAAAATTTGATCGATTTCATAACTGTACCTCCAACCCTTCTTATCAATATAACTTCGTCTTCGGTCTTCAGGCGGTGATCTGGAATCGTTAGACCTCGAGCGTCGACGGTTCTCCGTGGCATCTGCACATGATAAGTGATTTACACACACAAAGCCAACGCTATAAACTCTGACATTAAATAGAGTTTAACCAAGACAATTATGAAACAGATTGTGGATTTCCCCTCCCCGCCCCCCCCCCGAGAACACCAGACGGCAACGTCAACTTGCCCGCATTTGATTTTGGGCTGCGAGCTTTCGGAGGCGAGCCATCCTTGGAAGACGAGTCCCAGTGGGACAAAACAACAAGGTCCCGCTTCTCTATGGGAGACAACCTGGGTAGAGATCAGTGGAGGCAGCGTTAGTCGGCATCCCTACCTCAGCACCGTGTCAAGCTTTCATCAGTGCATGAACAACTTAAATGTGGCCTGGATACATAACGTCACTGAACTTACCGCAGTGCAATGTGCTAGTAAAAACAATCAAATCACCCTATTGACTCTTTGAAATACCGAACAAGACTGTATTGCAAGCAGACATAAATAATCATATTACTAATGGGTACTTACAAGAACCATGAAATGTCCATGCTTCTTTACTCCTATTTTGCACCCTGATTCAAAACGAGCGCTCTTCATTTACTCAGCCAATGTCTGACTGAGCAAATCTCGGAAAGAATTTAAGATATGGATATAGCTCTCGCCACCGAATCTTCCATCATCCTTCGCAGCAGGCCAATGCCTTGTTCTCATCTGGACGGAACTTCAGAGGGTTCCGTCACCGCAGCATTCGCCGTCATTCCTCCAGTTTCGTCATCCGGAATGTAACAAAGACGATGTCGAGCCTTGGAGACACTTCCACATCCAGGCAGCACCAGAGAGACACGTTCCATAAGAGCTCCTTGGTTCTGCAGTAAATACAGTCCTGCAGTTCCTTTCCTCTTCATGCAGTCGTTGGAAGTTACGCTGACAGTTTTCAGAACGGATCCGAGACCGCCTCGTTCCCGTCTCACTTGGTTTAGCAATCGGGGGCTTGCAGGTTCGAGGGCTGTTGCTCGGGACGCCGGCGTTAGTCTTGGAAACACAACTTTGATCGCCACTGGCAAACGATGCACGATCCGAGCACCAGACATGCCGGCCCTGTAGGTCCAGCTCAAACACATTCACCGACAACAGAACTGCGCAGACCAAACTGAATTTGCTTCCGTGGCCGTGCAGTAGCAAGTTGGTACTGACCACCAACGCAATCTATTTCACCTCGATATGCTGCATTTTAAGCCGTTCTTCCAGTTCAATCATCGTTCGACGTTCGTCTCGTCCTTTCGGAGTCTCCGATTGGATTCTTCCCCCCCCCCCGTTAAATGGTTTTTGTGTCTGCCGGCATTGACGTGACGAAGGTCAGCTGTATTACTCCAGGTTTATTCCTTCATAAACTCTCTTTCTGGGTGTTGTGGCGACTCCTTGATGAACGCATCCTTGAACTTTCAGACATCTGTGGGATGTATAGGCCACTTCTTATAGGCTCAGTTCAATCATTCCTCGGGTGGTGCCGACTCGGGCAAACCCAATCCTTGCAGTGCAAATGAACTTCACAAACACCCGAGAGAATTTGAGTCGCAATTCTAAACTCATTGATTCAATACGTGTACATTTCTCCAGGACTCTAACCGATCAGAGGGAGAAGATTATAACCCGGTATAATTTTAACATATTTTCCCAATGATTGAAGTCTTACATCTAAGCACTGTTGAACCTCTAACAGGACACCTCACCAGTAATTTAACGTGAACGTTAAGGCCGGTGCACTTTGCTATTGAACTCTGTCGGTGGGCTTTTGATATCCTTCGGCAACAGAAGCTCTTTATGTTGCTGCTCGACTTTCATCATGTCGTCCATCTTGACACTGTAGCGATACGTTTTAGTCTCAGACGGGGCGCCACGCCGCACGCTGGGACCGGTTTTCTTGAAGTTCCGTGACGAAATGTGTCACGACTTGAAACTTTATGCTCTGGCGTTGCAGTTGCTGCTGCAAACAGATGCCATCCAATGTCGAATAGACCATTTGATGCACTTCTATTCCCAAGATCCATGAAGAGTCGACACATTGGGGGGGGTTAGGGTTTGCCAATAGTTCAAAAGAAGGGGCAGCAGGCAGGGCAAATTCATTCACACAGCTTTCTTCGTGTCCCCATTCTCATGTTTTAACTGCATGCTATAATTCCGGCTTTTGCGCTCCGACAGAAAGGGGGGGGGGGGGGGGGGGTCTTCATAATATGCTTGCAATCCCGACCAACTGAAGAGTCCGACAACACAGATCAACTCATTTTTCCACACTCTTCAAAGTATTTGTCGGGTTTTAAGGACAGGGTGGCTTTAGTTATGTGGTGCATAATACAGCACGGTCTTCAGCTCACTTCACAAGAAGATATTCTCAAACAGTGGCAGCACGCAGACATATGGGGGGCGTCGGCCTTTGACACATTTTGCAGCTTTTCATCAACTGAATCAGCATTTATCTCATGTCATCTCCATTTTCCACAGCCGGCAGCCCTTCACACAGTGACATTCTTTCTTGACCTCTTAATCATCATCAAGCCCCTTCGAACAGTGCTAGTAGGAAAATACCATACCTGTGAGCGTTCGAGGGCCGACGAGACTCCACCTGTTCTTTGCCTGTGTCAGAGTCTCTCGAAGACTTGCTGGCACTGCTTTCTTCTGAGGACGAGCGCTCTTCTGGATCGAGCCGCCTCGGTTCCAGCTTTTTCAGGGGAACTTCTTTCGTCGCGAAACGTTTCTTCCTCATGGCTAGAACAGAGCTCACATTTTCCTCTGAGGTGGGGTCGCCCTGGAAAGGCCTGGCTTTCCCACACGGAGGTATTTTGAGCCTCATGAGAGACTCCGTTCGCATTTGTCTGCTCTTAACAAGGTAACTCTTATCCCTAAGCGACAACGGTTTACCACCAAAGGGTCGGGGAACACCGAGCGGCTGCGGCCGCTCTCTCCTGGCGTGCTTTAGGTCGCCGTGCTCCGATGCAGCGTCCGAGGACGCCATGCTGATGCTTGATATCCTCCTCTTGCGAGGGCCTGCCTCTTGCCTCTCCTGAGGGCTCCTGTGGTAGGAGGATGACGGTGATGGGCCTCCTTTCCAGGGGGGGGGTCTGAATGGGGGATGATGAGGGACATCTTGTGCCCGCTCTCTACTGTGGGATCTGCTGCCCTGCCTCTCCACCGGACCACGTTGCCGCCTGGATTCTTGCTCAGATGACCACCTGCACATCCATCAAACAATAGAGAAATCATTACATTGATAGATCCACTGCCGAGTCTAGTGGGAGGCGGAACTTTCTTTTTTTTTTTTTTTTTCTATCTTAATGCAGCCCCTTGATAACGCCATGACAGATTCTTAAAGAGTTAAGAGGAGAAAAGAAATGATAGATGCAACACTTCTCTCACTGGGATGAGAAAGCACACACATCGGCACCAATTCATCCCGACTAATAGTTGTGAGCTGGGGCCGAGTAGGGATAAGCATTACTATTCCCACTCCCGTGACTGGGGGGGGGGGGGGGGGCTTTGTCTGCTTCAGGCCTCCCATTAAAACATTTTTACCCAGCTGGAATTGTTGCTTCACTCTTGTACCTCTCTGGCATTGAGCCTCTCCAGTGCATCTCTCTGGGAATCCTTTGTGGCCCAGGGGGCCCATGTTCTCTGTTACGCGAGTGAGAGAATGCTCCCGAGTCATTCCAGCGCCTCACGCCGTGGCCCGTGTGCTCGTGCGGCCTTTCTCTGGGGCCGTAATTCCCACGAGAGTCTCGACGCAGAAAATCTGGCTGCCTTTTATAGCCCCTGAAAGATCCCCGGTAGTGCGGTGGAGGACCCGGTCTCCTGTCAGCTGGGTGGCTGTGAAAATGTCTCGGGGAGGGCGACCTGTAATCTGATGCGTGGCCATGGGATCCTTGTCCAGGACCGCGAGAGGACGAATGGTGCTGGACATGGGGGGAGCGGTTCAGTCTGGATGGAGAAGGCCTTCTCTGTGTGTGGTGCGGTTCCCTTTTCAGAGGGTACGTTTGAAAAGAATCCTGATTCCGGGACCTCCAGTGATTGAAACGGGGCTCCCTTTGCTGTGCCATTAGCGGGGCTCTTCTGACAATTGGGGGCCGCCCTCTGCCCCTGGAGTCTCTCGGGATGAAAGTGGACTTTCCTGGGTAATCGTGGACATCTCTTCGACTTTTGGAATTGGAGTTATAAGTCCCTTCATTCGGACTGTTGTCGTGCCCATCTAGGTACGGTCTGAAAGGACACAAAGAAAACAGCTGATTACAAAATGCCACTGTTAAGTACCCAGTACACATCTGTGTTAACTTGACATATGAGAAAGGTCATACCTGGGCTTTGAGCGTGGCGGTCCAAAATGTGGTCGAACCATCGTTGGTAAGAAGTGAACAATCTGTGAGTAGAATTAAAAATCATATTTTCACTGTTTCCTAAATCGAATGTTTACTCTGCTCTGAGAACATTCTGACGCAAGCATATTTATCGTCTGACCACGCAATGTTAACAACGGCGAAAAAATCATTTGCATCATTTCAAAAATGGCTGTAAAATGTGGGTATAAAAACAATAAAAGAAAAAAAATGAAACCCAGAAGCATGCGCGCTGAGGCAGTAGCTGCTAGCGTGACTTTTCAAAAACCAACACCACAGAATAATTCTGAGTTTTTTTAAAGCTGTTCTGGACTCTCACCGATAGCGAGCCCGGACAGGCATCATCTACAAGAAAATGTAAGTTGTTCTGGCCGTAGTTTGTCGTCTCTGTGTGGAGTAGGGCTGTGCAGTTGCACTTTAAACCCTTTACACAGCAGTGGTGGGATGACCCTTTGAATTTGGGTGCAACGCATCTTCTATAAATGGCCCTTGACGTCTCAGCAAAATCAATACTTGTTAATCTTGTTCTGTTTTAGAACTGGGTAGTGATCTAAATATGTAAAAGCACCCGTGCAAATAAAGTTTAAATGTTAAGAATACTAAGAACGCCTGGTATTTAGTCATATTTCAGATTAAACCAGTGCTTCAGAACTCACTCACTAAGTAGAACTAGTGATGTCATACGAGTTACAGCATGGCCTGTACTACGCATAACTTCACATTCACTTCTCACTCTGGTCTAAAGCCACATTTAGTCTGCTACATAAACCCCCCCAACTCTGAAGACCAGATACAGGCGGGGTGAAACTCAAGACATGCAGGACTAAATCAGGGGACAGTCCACCGAGACATCCAGGACAGCTGCGCAAAGTCCCCACAGCTGCTGTTTTAGCAGTTGGCATGAAATGAGTAGGGCGTAGGAGGCTGTCTATTTTTTTTATTCTGTTAAACTCTCTACCGTCAACCGGTTCAACCAGGTCGGTAGAATATATTTACCGGGTAGACTCGGTAGACTCGCCGGTAACAGTCGCGTCCATTTTGCGAACGTTAGGCCTCGTGCAGAAGTTTTTTTTTTCTTGGTAACATATCTATATTTATAAATGGTCGATCCGAAAAAACTAATATTAATAGGATTAAGTGAAATTAACCTACCGGTAATTCGAAATTAGTTTGCCTGTTTTAACTCATCAGTTCCAGCCCTAATCTGATTTGCATTCATTTTTGACTGTAAAAAATGTAATATCTCAGTTCAGGAAGAAACGTGCATCCCGTATTATGGTTAAGCAATGCATGTAGTCTTGATTAGATTTAGTAACACAAACGTTGGAATGCGGGCCGACCTGTCGCTATTTTAACCTTATCTGCGTTTGCTCAGGCCTGTTAGCTCGCCTTCGTTATCGCTAGTCGACAGTGGAACGAAGGGAACATTTAGCAATCCCAAAACGTACAGTTAACAAAAAATACATCTCAAAACAATTACTTTTACCAACAAAGTAAATATATTTCAACGATCTACTTACCAAAGGCCTATCGCGGTTCACACAAACGACGCAGCTCAGACTTCTTCTTCTTCTTCTTCCTCGGCTGACCTGTGTTCTTCTTCTGTGTTATTGTTTAAAGACAGCCGGCGTCCAGGCAGTCGTAATACTGCCATCTGCTGGATTTAACTACTTTAGCAGTAGTAAACGTTCAGATCAATGCTGAACATCGAAGGAATGACAATCTATGCTCTCTTTTCTGCTGTTGTGCACTCATTTATTCATTTATTCTTATAAATATAAATATTTTATTTAAAATTATTCTAGATAGACAGACAGACTTAGTTAATTTTAAGTAACTGAATTTAAAAAATAATCGTAATTTGTATGGTGTTTATCAAACAAAATTAGATTTTTTTTTGTGTCTTGGGTTTGATTTGAATCTGTGATATATTTTGTCATTCATGTTATTCCCTATTAAAGTGTTTTGCTTCCTTATTCATCGCCCATCATTGCCAAGTCAACTGTCTGATAAAACAGATCCACGAAAGAAAGAAAATTTCACATTTGTTATTTTATTGTTTTGAATAAATGTTACGATAATACTATCCATGCACAATGTCCACAATAATAACATCATGTATAAGTATGTTTCGATGTCTCAGATAGGCTATTTATTTATTATTTCTTTACACGCTACGCATTGTTCCATTTAACAAAAATTATGTTTTGTTCAATGTGAGACAACAGTATATACCAGCAAAATAAACATTTATACAGTGTGGAACATATACAATAAAGGCTTCTTAAGACAATTTATGAGATTTAATATCTATGTCAAGCTGCCCAATGTCAGAGGGACACACATCTAAATGTCACATCATCAGTGACATAGCACGATGTAAAGCTCTTGACATAACTGTTTGCAGAAGAGATTAATTTAAAACTGTCATTCAAGTATAATAGGTGACACGCAACAACCCCAGTCGCAAAACAAGGAGGATTATAATATGCAGCCAGCAGACACACAGTGAAGTCAAATCACTGATCAGGCATCCTGACCAGAAAGATATTTAGACATGACAGAAACTGATGCCGTTTAATTCAGAAGGTCACAGCACAATGGGAGAAAAGCTGCACATTTATCACTGCATGGCACATTTAAGTTGAATGTTTTATCAAACATTCCCACCCGATTCCCACCTCTCCTGTCAATAGCTAAAACTTTATTTATTGAAATGTTAATGTGTTACTGCTTATAAAATAACAGATCTGTCTACGAGGGCTGTGCCTTTAGCATAGCGAAGCACACCTAAAGACAAATGCCCATATTTTCATAACTGGGAATCAATTAAGTATAGTATTGTTGAAACATGTGCGCGTTTGCTCTCTCATAAATGCAATAATGATAAGTCTTCAGCAGTTTTATGATGTGCTGTATCAGTAGGCAGTCAACCCTCTATGGCTCAATTGCCATAAAGAGAGGAGAAAGAAAAAAATGCAGAGATTTATGGATTACTTAATGCTAAGCTTATTTGAGGGCGGAGGCGGCATCCCAATAAGTTTTGAGTCTGACATGGGACTAACAACGCCCTCAATGAGGTTCTTGTTGCAGTCGCCGATGCTGTCAGCAGAAGACAGTTTGGGGTAGGGTAGGGGTACGCCTGTCAGGTCCAGCAGATCTTCCAGAGCTCGCGTGTTGCTCATGCTGCTGTGTTGGATTTCGTGAACTGGTGAGAACTCTGGGATTGAAATCAGCTCCTCCTTTGAGGCTGGGCTGGAATATAACAAAGCAATTACTTTGGGTGTCAAAATCCTTGAAGTCTCAGCATGAAATGTGGCACTGCTCTTAAAATGACTCACCTGACCTCCATGGACTGTACCTCATCGCAGGACGTCCTGTCCTTCACATCAAGCGGCTCCAGCTTTATCATGGGTGGGGACAGGTGTCCCATCAGCAGAGAGGGCCTAATTGCCTCCGCTTCTGACCCTCCTGCCTCTTTCCCCTCAGCTGCTGATGCGTGGAGGGTTTGCTGTTTGCTTACCTCAGCAGCTGGATGGCGGCCCATCAAGGCACCTTCACCCTTCACTGCTCCGTTCGGTAAACCAGCCTCCTTTTTCATGGCTTTAGGATCCACTGCAGGCGCTGTGCACCTTTTGCTTGGGTGGTCTGAAACGTTAACGTTTGTTCTCTGCTGCTTGCTTTCATTCTTCTCCATCTCTCTTCCCTGTTGCTTGAGGAGACTGCCTTTGGAAGGTTGGTTGCCGTTCTCTTTGCTGGTTTGCTTGGTGCCAGGTTTCTTGTCAGGAATAGCCGGTGCCACTCGAGTGTTGCTTTTCACAGACATACCCCGACTGTCCATCTGTGCTGTCGCTCCTGGTGCTTCTTTCTTCACCAGGGAACTATCCTTCACATTTACCGGGACCGGCAACGGCTCTTTAACCTGAAACTCAACCTTTTTTATTGCTTGTTCATTCATCTGAGCATTAGTCTGAACAGTCTTTTCTTTGCCTGTGGAAGATAAAGTAAGTAAAATAATCTTACTTACATCAAGGTATTATTTATATTATCCTTATTATTATTAATATGATCAAAACATACAGCGGGACCGAGTCTGTTCAGTGTTCACCTTCTGCGCGCTTGCTCCCCTGCCCGCCACCTCCTGACTTTGTGATCTAGTTCGAACGACTTTATCTCGTTCGAACGACATAGTCCAGTCAAAACTAATTTCTCAACACTGTCACTTCTACGCTTCCGTAGAATGCCTGCTATGTTGAGCAAAAATTAGATTAGACCCATGAGATCCACCTCACATCAAAGTCAGATTTTCTTTTCCTCTGATCTGGTGATCCACAATTTATAGGACTCATGAAAATATAGCTACTGTAAGAAAAATATTGATGATACAGTCTTGAAGATCCAATTTGTCATCTTTGTTGCTCTTTGTTTTGGATAAACAATGCAAAAACATCATAATTATTACAGAACAAAGACAAAAACCAGAATGCCAAAAAAAAATACTGGCATCCATCCCTAAGCGAGGTGCCGCTTAAGCCAACTCATGGACTGCTGCAGCGCATGCTCAGAATAGGCAAAACACGCGGATCATATCATACACCACACATGCCCTGTTTGCATTTTTACAGCTGCAAGGCCGAACAGGTAAAGAAGGAGGGGACAGCAAGCAAACTGAAGCGTTTATAGGGCGACTGAATGACACACTAACCTGGAGGTGAGACGGACCTCGTCTCCACCTGCTCCTCCTTCTGATTCAATGCAGAACAGAGACGACGGAGTCAACGTTTGAGATAATCAGGACACAAAACCCAAGTATCGACAACAAAAGGGTTTAATAATAAGAGCAACGGCGACAGAAACGTTCAATAAATAAAGTCCGATAAAATGATATTGATCACAAAGCCGGCGGCGGCTGCTGCCTGGGGACAGTGGGTGATCTCTCACAGTACCTTCAAGTCAACATCACCCTTCCTGGTTCTCTTCATGATCTCCTCGATTCTCTGTGAAAACACATCAGCACTGAGCAAACTTTCCAGCATTCCCTGCACATCAGAGTGGAACAAGCAATCAATGTGACTGTCAACCTTTTTCCGAAGCTGCCTCTCCTCTTCCTCTTGCTGTGCCTGCAGCTCTCTGCTTTGCCGCTGGCGCTCTACGTCCTGTTGAGCCTGGACTTTAGCTTTTTCCCTCTGCAGAAATGGAATTTGTGACTTGGTGACAGACTATTTTTTATATATTTGTCTTCCATAATTAGTCACTAAATCATTTTTAGATTGCAGCATTCCATAAAACACACACACACACACACACAGCGAGAGCTGTTGAATTTGATTACTTGCATTATTTTATGAATTGAAAAATTCTCACTACTTTAAAAAAATGATCTTGTACCTCTTTGTCGATTTGGGTGTGCAGCTCCTTCTCCTGGTTCTCCTTCTTTCGTCTCTCCTCTTCCTGCTTTACTCTGTGAGGATCTACGTCACATTGGCCCGTTTCCTTCGCCTGTTGAAGCTTTGCCTGCTGCTTCTCTTGCTCTTGATCAGTTTGCTTCATCAGCTGCTCTTTTCTTTGTCTGACAGTCAGGTGTGCATACTTATTATATACTTATTACAAATAATTGTAAGGCTTTTAACATTTTTTTTTTGATTAATAACTTAGTCATCGAACCCACCGCTCTTCTTCCTTTAGCTCCTCTAGTTCTTTCTGCGCTCTCGCCTGACGTCTGCGCTCAGCCAGCACCCTAGCAGCCTCTTCTGCATTTGCCGTGCCTGATGCCATCTTCACTGTGGATGTGCCGAGTGCCGAATCTGCACAAACGCAAAAGACTTGTGTAAAATCATCCTAAAGCTTAAATGAGTGCGTCACAATATATACCGTTTGCATGAAGCCCACCATTCCTCTTTTCTCCATCCTTAGCACCGCTCTGCATCTTCTTCTCAGAGAAATCCACTTTGGGAGGCATGAGCTCCTTTTTGTCAGGAAACTGATCATCAGCTTTCGGATGTGTGTCATGACTTTCACCTTTAGATGATTTGCATCTAGGGACTTCGACATTGCCCATGTTCTTCTCAGCTTGTGAAGTTGGATCCACGCTGTTGTTTTTGGGAGTCTTTCTTACTGCCACCTCTTGTTTCGGTTGTTCTCTGTGTTTTCCCTCCTTCTTGTCTTCTGCTTTCCTGTCACCAGTCGATGGGTTTGAATGATATCTGCTAGGAGAATGATGGCACTGACGTGTATTGCTGGGAGACCGAGTGCGCATCTTAGAGGCCAGCCTGCAAACAGATGACGACAATGAAATGCAAATACTTGCTGCAGAAACAAGGGAATCATTCAAGCTGATAATTCAAGTGAAAACTAAACACACGTGTCCTTACTTGGAGGTAGGAGGGGAAGCCATGTGCTTGGAGACATTAGCAGGAGATTCAGATCTTCTGACAGGGGATGCACAGCCAGGGGACGCAATCCTTCTTTCTCTACGCAGTCGTTCTTTCTGAAAGTTCGACAAGAGATTGTGTATTCCCCGCCAACTTTAATCTCACAGCGGTTACATAAATATCTTGGGACAACATAGAAATGTGGGCAAGGTCTGACCTTAGGGGTATTGGGAGTGGACTGAGAGCCTCCCTGGTGCGCCGCTCTGCTTTGATCTGCAGGGTTCAGGGAGCTGCAGAAAGGTGACCTGTGTGGACTGCAGGGTGCTGCACGACAACAAAAGCAGTTCTTACTAAATCACATGATGCCAAATAGGAAGTAACAAAGGGGATACACAAGCAGCACCCTGGGGGGGGGGTGAATGGGACTGGACAATGCATGTTACACCCAACTGAAGTCTAAAGACTTACTTTTGAAATCAAATATTTGGATAATCCTCCAAAAAACACGACTACATGATTCATTAATTTCTCCTCTCCTTGTTGAAGTTAGAGAAACTGCAAAATGACTGTAAAATTATAGAAGTCATGTCACCATTTCACAGGTTTTTCCCCTCAATGTCAGTTTTATGCTACTTATTTGCAGAAACCTATAATGCAGCATGATTAGCTGATAGCTGATATTAGCTGATGTTGTTTGCCGCCCAAAGAACAATCAGCCAATGAAACGCAGACAACTAGAACACTCTACGTGCTTTTCCACTAATTGCTCATCTGTCTCTCACCATCTGTAAGGACTAATCTCTGCAGAGTGCCGCTCTCTCAGATGTCTCTGTGTCTATTTCAGTGCTCATGCTGCTATTCTAGGTCATGTGAGATTAAGCTCTACAACTGTCCTCTCCATGCACACGGAGTTGGCACTGTTTAGATGCGTTCATTTTGTGACATTCATGTCATGTCATGAAATTCGAAGTGAAATGGATATACAGTATCTATGGGCTGTGAAAACAGCTGCAGAGTGGTTGTGATCATTGGTTTTGTTCAAGCCAATCTGATCCGGTGTCCTTTGGCCTGTAATTACCGTACTGAGAGTTTACTAATCTAGTCAAACTAATCCAGAGGGTGACTTCTAGGGATGTTTGAGAGAGTTACATATTCTGCATGTACAGTTTGTAATTACTAAAAGGAAAAAAAGATCCCTATGAAATTTTTGTTGTTCTGTTCCCCCTGCGGGGTAGGAGTAAAAACCAAAGCCTCTCAAGGACATTCAAAAGGTGTTTCACCTCAATTCTCCCTGAAATTCTCCCTGATATTTGGACAAATATGTCGGTAAAACCTCCGGCACTAATAACCACGCCCACTACTTTTTTTCTGTGCAACTTGCTACCACAATATGATGCTTTCACTGTAAAGCTGAAGCCAAGCCAAACATAACAAAGCCCAGTGAACATGCAGAAAAAAAATATCTCTCATGTCATTGAAGGTTCGGCAGCCGAGCAGCTTATCATGCACGCATCACAGGAATGAGACGTCAAGTTGAAGTTCCAGCCTTTCCAAAGCCAAACGAACACAGACATGGTAAAACTTGGAGCAGGAGGGAATGTATTTTGTGGGCAATGGGGACTTAACTTTACCAGATTCGCTGACAGCAGGAAGGGGGGAGGCAATGCCATGGGGAAAGGCGGAGGCAGCGGAGGGAGGGAGCGTGGCATTCTCACTGTCACCTACAGGCAGCAGGCAGAGCAAATCAGAGGTGAGCAGTCAGAGCATGATGAACTGTTTGTCTGAGTAAACCCTCATCCGCTTGCAGAGACCTGGATAGGAAGGCAAGAAGCCAGCTGGGATGCGGTGGCATAACGCAACTGATTTAGTGTAGAAAGAAAAGCCTGGCCGTGGCGACGCAGCCCATTAATGTGTCTGATTTACGTGATTTCAGTGAGTCGTAGAAGTTCACACAGCATTTAGCGTTTACAGACGTGTAACTCAACTCCATCAATGTGTTTTTCCTGATTTCACGTCTTGGTTTTATATCATTCATTCACATTTGTCTTTGCCTGCCTGTTTTTTGGCACCCGGGTTCTCACCTGCTCCGACAGGGCAGCCTCTGCTCCAGCGTTTGGCCCTCTGCTCCAGCTGAAGGCTTCGTTCAAGAGAGCGCTTCATCAGGGCCTCAAACCGCTCCTAAATGGAGCAAAGCCAAACCTTCATCTGACCAATCCCACGCCTCACTACTGGTTTCATTATCGAATGTATTACAGTGTACTAGACTAAATAAATCACATGGAGATTACTCATACACAGCCACAAATTAAATTAAAAACTGTGTGCAAGTTGTGCATTTGTGATTAGACTGACTTTTTTTTTTTTACACAGCTGACCTTCTCCTCCTCAAGCTGCTGCCTCCTCTTCTCCTCCACTGCAGCTCTGCGGAGCTCGTCTTTGTGCCTCTGCTCCTCCAGGCGCCTCCAGCGCTCCTCCACTGTGCGTTCGTACTGCAGCCGAGCTCTGCGCTCCTTCTCCCGGATCAGTTGCTCCCTGGCCGCTGAAAGAGACAAGACCACACTTTGCTTCAGGTCCCATTAATAAAGACAACAAATGGACAGTTATCGTTCACGTAGACTCGGAATATGTGCAGCCACAGAAGAAATCAAGTCCTCTGACTTTTGGCCGTTTTGCTAAAATAATGTTGCGCAACACAAGCTTGTAGGTTTGTCTTATACTTACATAATATGTTGAACTTGTATTTGTACTATTTTTAGACTTTGATTGTTATGAAGACAGAAACCTGTGTCACCATGAGGTGAGTGCAGGAGCTGTGTGATTAACTGTGATTGGGGGAGACCTACTTCAATGGATTCTTCTGTGCTTCATTTTCTTTCAACTGACCTATAAGCTCCGCGGCTCAAAAGCTCAGTGAACTCAAAGGCAACTCTCCTGTTTGGCAAAGTGCTTGCATAACCAATTAAATTGCAGAGAGGCAAAATGTCAGGACAAAAACATTTTATAGAGAAATAAAATTAAAAAAAAAAATACCCAGGCTTCTCTCCCTCTCCTCGCGTCTCTCTTTGGCCAGTCGCATCCTGTCATCCGCCTTCATATAACCTTCCAGAGCTGAGAAATGAACGAATAAACATGTCAGAGAAGTAGAATTTAAGTAGTGAAAAATCGATTTCATGATGATGATGAATATATTTATTAGATAGAATGTTAGAGTACAAGTACAGTCAAACAGTAGCATGTATTACAGTACAAGTACAGTCAAACACCCTGTCTAAGAGGAGCATTTCAAAAAAGCCCTTGCGGCCTTGATTCCGTTGAAAGTCCTTAGTGCGTAAATCATTGACATGTAACAATACCAATAAAAATAAATTACTCCATAGATGCAAAACAACAATAAATTAAAATACACATAAAATCACACTCTGAGACTTACTTTGTTTACCTGCATGGTTGTTGTTGACGTTGGTGGCTGTGTGTGATGGGGATGAGTAGCCATTGATCTGTGGCTTCTTCTCCATGCTCGAAGGAGCTGGAAGCAATATGACAGAGGGATATAGATATAGATATATATATATATATAGAGAGAGAGAGAAGGCTTTGTCTCAAGAGGAATGACATCAGCGCCACACCGCTGACCTGCAGTGTTGCTTTGTTATCAGCAGAGGGAAACATTTCTTCAGCAATGTATGAGGCTGCCTGTGTTCGGACTCAGAGCATTGCTGGGCAAAATACCATATTACCATAAAATACCATATTGCCCCCCATGCCAAGGGCACACTGCAGCAATATGCGGGGGGGGGATGAGGCAGGAAACAAATTACATAATATGAAATGTCCTTTGTTTTGTCATCCAGATTAATCTATTACAATACTATATGTATTCTTAATTAATAAGAAGGTTTTTAGAAATAAATCAAGGTCACACATTAAATTCAAATCATTATATCAGAGCTATTTTTTAAACTGTTTATTTGGCTGATGTCAGACAGAGAACTGTTGCCTGTATTTCACTCTGATCTAAAATGTCACACTCAACTGATTTAAATAACATTTAAATTGTCATAGACTACTCATTCATCCTGCTTAGTCTGTCTTATCGCTCGTTGAATTATTGATTATTCAGTGGCCACAAAGTCTACCTCTAAAGGCTTGAGGTGAATTTACGGTACCCTTTTCTGCTTATATATTCAAATACATGCTATTTATGTGTGCTACAAAGCTTCTCCAGTATTTTTCATCATGGATGAAACCCATTAAATATAAAAAGATATAGAAGTCAGGTTTTGTGCATGAGCTGGCTCTTTATAGCTGGAAGTCATTTTGATTAAGCAACTATAAGAGAGCAGGAAAATTCATGTGACAGTTCCAATAATATCATTTTTTTCTAGGATATTCTCAGTGAGAAGTCTTCCCTCCTTCCTGGAATCACTAGTGTATTGGAATAAAATGTAATTACTGACGCATGGGGACAGTTTATTTATTCCAGGATGCAGATGCCTTGTATAATTAAAGGTTTATCCTTGCCTGTTTTCATCCCACAAAATATAACAAAATGGTTTGAACCTCGCTGAAATTATGGAGCTATACCGACTGGCCTTTTTTCCTGTCCACCGGTTTGTATCATATAATTCGATATGAAAGTGTAATTACGAGAAGCGGCAACACAGAGCTTGGTTTTTATCTTGATTAGCCCTTAACTTATAATGTTGCGTTTCCTAATCAGCAAAAGTGATTAGGAAACGGAACCAGGCCAAATGCGCAGGAATGATTTCCCTGGAGATAAAAGTGTCCCTCTGTATTTTTACTGCGACTTATTGATGGAATGACTCGCATTTGGCGAATGAACACGGTGAAACCGGATCGTCATTGCGTAAAACAACAACATCGTGCACAGGCAGTTGGGGGAAAAGAACAGTTGCGTCATTCATGCGTCGCTTTAAATCACAACACAACAGAACCACGACGTGATGGTGCCAGCCGCACAAATCTAACGCCAAGCCTGCCTGTTATTGCTGCTCCACACGACGCGATTGTTTTCGCCATATCCGTCACCCCGATGGACGCGCGTTCATCCAAAAATGCTCCTCAGCGACGCCGACGCAGCTCAGAGAGACAGCCAGAAAAAAAACAGTCAGTCACCTCTCAACTGGATGAACTGAAAGTCATTAATAAAGGCTATAGGGATGGGGAGGGGAGGGGGGGGGGGGGCAGCCTGGCGTGGATGGAGGAGAGGGATGCTGGCGGGGCTGGATCGAAATGATGCGCACAAAATCGAGTTCGCTATCGATTGGTTGCAGCGAAAGCCCGCCTTTTAGACGCAGTCCAGAACGCAACCGAACGCTGTTAGATGACAATGGCAACATGAAGGACAGCGCGCAGCGTCGGTGCGTACGCGGCTCGTTGCGAGACATAAACCTCCGTTGGAGCAAATCAGATTTTCGTTTTTCTTTTTTCCTTGTTTGCTTTCTGTGTGAAATCCGTCTGATACGCGAACTGGCCTTCCTTATTAAGATAATGCATATCGTTGCATGCCATGCTATTATAGTTTATTGTTCCATACAACACTGCTGATGTTGCTGCATGAAACCAAGTGGTGCCAAATTTTAGAAACTAGAAAATATTTTCTTTAAATATCTTTTCTTTACTTCTCCAAAGGGAAAAAGAAAGTAAAAACAGAGGTGTATGGTGGCAGACCACGCACAGGGGATTGAGCCTGTAGAGCTGAGCCAATATAGAAACAAGCTTTGTGGAGCATAGCAGATCGCTACTGCGGAAAGCGTCATCGTAAATGTAAACTATATCAATGCCTCTGGTTTACCACGGTAAAAACATTTGCTGTGGCAATGGAGGCCCCTGGTTGAGAAAGGAATTTAAATTCCCTATATCCTCAGCATTCCTGCAGCTTTCGCTGTCGTGCCCATCTTCTAAAGTGAATAATGCACATGTCTGTGTGCCTGTAGTCCTAAAATTATTGCCTGCACTCCTGTACTGAACTGTATCCAACCCCTGGCTCATTGTGGGTCGCACATATTAGTACGGTAAGATGTGTACATATATGATTTTATGATGTTTGCTGATTTTGGGACACTTTACAATGAACATGATTTTGAAGTACACATGTTCTAGCAGTCCGACCCCATGCAGCTGCAAATATATATATATATATTGCATGCACATAACATAACAATTTGGCTCATTTTGTGCAATTACAATCCTTTATGGGATAATTTTGTTGTACCGAGTTGAGGAAAAGATTGCCTCTTCAATACTACTTTATAAGTAATGAGCCTTTAATTAGGTCAGAAAATCCAATTGTCGCTATTGTTATCCCTGTCCCTTCTGGTCTGGGTGCGTTGTCTCATCCAGGCCAGAAGGGGCGTGGCAGTAAGCGGCATCCTGTTTGGTGCTGCTTTTTAAAGGTAGCGAAGAAGAACAGCGACGCCGGAAGGACGGTAGCTTAACCGAAGGACGGAGACTTTCCGTGCGGAGCTCGGGAAAGATGCTGGTGAAGATTTGTAATGTGCTGAGGGCTAGCGCTCAGAGGAATGTAAGTGCACAATATTTATACGAAAAGACGGACTTAGTCCAACACAGCCTCTGATGTGTACTTTAAACAAGACCGCCAACGCTGTTCTGACCTTGTAAGGCCCAAATGATAGCTTGTTTTGCTAACATAGCTGATGTATGCGTGGAATCTCACAATACTCTTCACGATAGCTTCAGTGTTTTTGGCTCGTTAAATTACAGTCCTACAACAAATATCAAAGTATAAGTTGCCTTTATGGAGTCAGAACTATCTTGTCAGAATGGCAGCTGTTTTATTAAAGTGTGTAGCATTGCTAGCCCAAGTCAAGACTAACATAAAATCTTGCTGTCAAGTGCTGGATAAACCGACAACATTGAAAATAGAACTTTGTTTACTGTTACAGTTAGACTTTTCTTGAAAAAAAAAATAGTTGTTTAATTTTGAATAACTTTTCAGATGTTAAAAATATTAAGGTAATCTGAGAGATGTTGTGGATTTGCTGAGAAGTTCAGGCAACGGGTGGGATGAGTAAATGCAGAGGGATAAAGTATGAGTTATTAGTGATACGATAAGTACGGTTTGTAATTGTTTGACTTTTTTCAAATTAGAAAATTCGTAGTATACGTTGAAAATGCTTTATTTGTGATTTTTTTGTTTTTCCTTTTCAATCCATCTCTTCATCTGTAGGGAGCTGCAGCTTTCATGTCGGCACGTACGTATGCTGACTTCACAACCCAGGCTACCTTTGAAATAAAGGTGAGCAAACACCAAGTTGTATCTCCTGCTGAATTGATCATTACAGGTATGTTTTTGAGCTGTTGTTGATATTCTCACTTCAGAAATGCGACCTCCACAATTTTGAGGAGGGCCCAGCCACGCAGGTGGTTATGACTCGGGATGAGGGCCTGGAATACTATCGCACCATGCAGACCATCAGGCGTATGGAGTTGAAGGCCGATCAGCTGTATAAACAAAAGATCATCAGAGGATTTTGTCATTTGTATGATGGCCAGGTTGAGTGTGCTATAGTTCTTTTTTTTATATCAATCATGCAATGAAATGGAAGTGTCTAACTGAAGAATGATATGTGACGATGTCGGCGTAAAATCTACTGTGAAATGCAAGCAGATGCCACGTATTACCTGAACTGGTGGTTAGTGAACCTTTTGAACTTGAACATTTTCTCATGCTGTGTGTTCTCTCCTTTTAGGAGGCCTGTGCAGTCGGTATTGAAGCAGCAATTAATATGTCCGACCACCTGATCACTGCTTACCGTGCCCATGCATACACTTACACTAGGGGAGGGGCCGTGAGGGAGATCATGGCTGAGCTCACTGGTGATTGAAACATTGTCATTTTTCGGATTGATTTTGATATTCAGGTCATTTTTTCTCTATTACTTTTCTAACTTGAATTTATTTACTTTCAAATTATAGGCCGAAAAGGAGGTATAGCAAAGGGCAAAGGAGGCTCTATGCACATGTACTGTAAGAACTTCTATGGAGGAAATGGAATTGTTGGAGCACAGGTACATCGGCAGAGTCAGCTGTCACTTTGATGCAATTGCGGTTTAGTTTTGTAATAATTGTAAGCAGAATCAAATGCTCTGTTGTTCCTGTCTTCTGGTATAGTGGAATAACAGAAAATGGAGCATAAACCCTACTTAAGTGCTGTGTTTTCCATAAAGGGCTAACTAGCTTTCTATTGCTGCTAAAAATATTGAAGCAAAAAAAATAAATAATCTGTTTTCTAAAGAGATGCCATTAAACGTTAGTAATATAGTTGTAAAATGAAGCAAAACAGCAGATAGAATTATTATATTAGCAAATTCTTCTGGACTAGCAATTTATTGTGTCCCTGGATTCATTTAAAAACTGGTTGACCTGCACTGTTGCAGTAATGTTTTGTTAAATTCCATGTTTTGAGGTATTGATTATATATTGTCACTCAGCTTCTTGTAACTTCTTTCAAATGATTGTTCTGTGTTAATAATTGATATGACGCGATCTCAAACATCTCTGAATTCGTCTTTAGGTTCCTCTCGGTGCTGGTGTGGCTCTTGCCTGCAAGTATATGGGCAACAATGAGCTTTGTGTCTGTCTCTATGGTGACGGTGCTGCAAACCAGGTGTGTCTGGAAATCACTGGTTTTAATGTCTCATCGTGTTCATGAAAAGGGGGCAGTATTTTTTATGGATTAACATAAATGTACCTCATTAACATCCTTTCATCTGTTGTTAACACTACTTTTGAGTAAATACATTACAATGAACCTAAGTTTCATCAGTCTTGATTTGTCTGAAAAGATTTTAATGGAGCTGGAACTTGTCCACATCGGTGTGTGATTGTTCTTTGTGTCTTTTGTGCATTTCACAGGGCCAGATTTTTGAAACCTACAACATGGCAGCACTTTGGAAGCTGCCAGCCATCTTTATCTGTGAGAACAACAGGTATGGTATGGGCACATCAGTGGAGCGAGCTGCAGCCAGCACGGACTACTACAAGAGAGGAGACTTTATTCCTGGTCTGCGGGTACTGCTCATACTTGTGCTATCAGACATGTTCGTCCATTAAAACCGATGAGCTTTGTATAAATTGTTGTGCTGTATTTTCTGAAGTGGATACAGTAAATCACTAAAATGTTGGATATTGTACATTTTAATCTTTTTCTAGGTGGATGGGATGGATGTCCTCTCCGTCCGGGAAGCAACCAAGTTTGCAGCTGATCACTGCAGATCCGACAAAGTGAGCTGAAAACATAAAAATAAATATCAGCAAATGTGATTTTGTAATTTTCTCTGCTACTATTTTTTTTTATCAGGGTCCCATTCTCATGGAATTGATGACATACCGCTATCATGGTCACAGTATGAGTGACCCTGGTGTCAGGTAAGTTATCACATTTATTTATTTACTAATTATATATATATATATATATATATATATATATATATATATATATATATATATATATACCGTATATATATACCAATACCGTATATATATATATATATATATACGGTATTGGTGTTTTATCAAATTCTCAATGTGTAGCTCTTGTATGTGAAAACATAAAAGTGCATCCCTACAACATCCCAGCAATACCGTCTTCCATTTCAGCTACCGAACACGTGAAGAGATCCAGGAGGTCCGTGGTAAGAGCGACCCCATCTCCTTGCTGAAGGACCGCCTTCTTAGTAACAACATGGCCAGTGTCGAGGAGCTGAAGGTACTAATCTTTTAAAATTAAATTCCAAAGGTCATTTTGAATATTCTTTCAAGTCAAACTCTTCATCTACGTAAATGTGATTGTTGTGTAGGGTGACTGTGAACGGCAGATAGGAAATGACTGACTTTTTTACCTGTAGGAGATTGATGTGGAGGTGAGGAAGGAAATAGAAGATGCTGCTCAGTTTGCTACGAACGATCCTGAACCCCAACTGGAAGAATTGTGCAGCCACATCTTTCACAACAACCCACCCCTGGAGGTGCGCGGAGTAAACCCCTGGTCCAAGCTGAAATCTGTCAGTTAAAGCTTTTCGTCACCCTGCCCACCCCACCACACACACACACGCACACACGCACCAACACCACCATATAATGTACCATAAACGTGTGCCTCAAACTCAGAGCTTGAAGAATCAGCAAGTCAATTAGTCCACTACTTTATATTTTAAAAGCAAAGTCCGTACTAACAGACGTCATGAGAGTAAAGCTAAGATTGACATTGTTGACCATTTCTGCAATTCCATTTATCTTCAGACTCAGTCTCAGTAGTTAGCCCTAATTTATTTGAATATCTTCAAAAGAACCACCACTAATGTTTA
The DNA here is from genome assembly GCF_040956055.1 of Brachionichthys hirsutus. NCBI lineage: Eukaryota > Metazoa > Chordata > Actinopteri > Lophiiformes > Brachionichthyidae > Brachionichthys > Brachionichthys hirsutus. The sequence goes on along the minus strand of NC_090906.1, from coordinate 8,510,908 downwards.
TACTGTTGGGGAAAAAAAAGTAGTTTCCACAATGCATTCAGTGTCTGAAAAATCCGCAGGTACATTTATTTGTCACAACAGTGCCAATGTCTCCTGAAGAAGCTCTGTCCAATATGTATTTATAATTTTTTTAAAGAATATTGAGCTATTGGGCAACAAAGGACTTTGTATTCTGTGTTCCGAACTTGAAAACCGTTCAAATTTGCTTAACTAGTGTTGTTTTTAAAATAAATTCCCATAATTAAGAACATAATTGTTACCCTCAACATTCTTAGTAAGCCTCCTTATGTTTTTGTTTTCTTTATCGAAAAGTGATGATTTCATTCGAAAGGTTTCACATTTATCTTACAGATGATGTTAATGTTTCGAGGATGAATGTTTCCCCTAATGTGTCGCACTCCAAGCCAAGTACTGTATGTGATTCAATACATCTGAAAGTTTGAAGTTCATAGATATGTTGTTGTTCAAATGGTTGTTTTAACAGATGCATTTGTGCTAACATTACAAACATTAACTAAATTCTCCGTTTTTCCATCTACACACGATCCACATGTTAAAACATTTATCCCAAGCATGTACAATCGAATCAACCGAGCTGAAGCATTAATATCAAATGCAATCAGATATCAATTGAGTGGATTTGGCATCTGAGCTTTACTATCGATGTATTATTTTTCACCTGTAGAAAAGAGTAACTTGATGGGCCCCTTCTGCTCACAATATTTTGTGATATTTTAACGCACATATAGTGGAAAGTTATTTGCCTGAATGTACAGCAAATAACCTTATTAATTTTTTTTATTTATATTGTTTCTTGTCACATACTTTGAACATTGTGAAAACCATCTTGAGTGATATCAGGTAACAAAATAAATGCCCTGCATAGCAACATGTACGGTGACAACATGGTAACAGCACTTGTAACTCTTAAAATGGTGGCGAGGAAAGTTCTTGAGACAAATCGGGAAAAGTATATTTAAAATGTCAGTACCAATGCCCACGGGGGATTTGTTGTGCTTAACTGTTACACTGAGGGTGGCAAAAATATGCAAGGAAACGCTCCATGGAAGCTTTGGTGTTACGTGTGCATAAATTATAATAAAGGAGTTTGAGGTACTGTTTTATGTTCTCCTCTTTGTATGTATGCAGAGCTACTGGGTGTGAACTGTGGTCAATGCAAATAATCTTTTCTGCAAAATAGTGAATAAATGCAGTAGCGCATAGCTTCTTTAATATTGTGAACTCATGCCAGTAGACGATCCGGTAATGGACAAAGCAGTTTGGAAGATTAATGAATGAATGGCAGTAGAGCCAGTTCCAATTCAGATGATTTCTTTTTTGTCATATCTCATTTGATTTGGCCAAGCGTTAATTGACCTGCTGCCTCTATGTCGTGGAGTGAAGGCTTTCAAGGTGTATCTTTTTTATGATTATGAATTTCCAGTGATCACAACAGAAACTCCTAAATTATCAGCTGTAGCCATACAGTGTTATGATGTCACTCAGTCATGTTCAACTATCGCAAACAGGAGGAGATAGACTGATAGAGAGTGTCAATAAAATAGATAACGTCAGCATTTAAAAATAGAAAAGAGTAAGGTTCAAAATAAACCATGTGCGTGGGAATATGAACAATATGCGACGTGGGGCTGAACTGTAGAAAAGTCTGCGGCAGTTTGTTTATTCCAGGATTTAAAAGTGTAATACGCTACAACTCCAGAAGATGGCAGTAATGCGGCAGGCGGGACGCCGACCGCTGCAACCCCTGCATGAAGAAGAAGAAGAAGAGCGAGGAAGGAGAAGAAGAAGTCTTCTATTCAAAAAACAATGATGGCGTGTCTCTTCCACACGAATGTAAAGCGCGAGCTGTTCTCCGCGCTCTGCGCCGCTCTCCTCTTCCTCAGCGCAGTCGCGTCTGCAGAGGAAGGTGCTCGCGTGAAAAACTCCCAGTGTCACAACTACGCGGCGGGACACGTCTATCCCGGAGAGGCTTCACGCGTGCCCGTGTCCGACCATTCCCTGCACCTCAGCAAAGCCAAGAGTGAGTTCCTCTGATGATGATGATGATGATGATGATGATGCAGGTTAAATGGGTGTCTGCGTGTCGCGTGGGTTCGTGTTAGATTCCTCTCGTGGTTTTATTCCCCTTCGGTAATGGGACGCACCGCTGAGCTTCCGATGTGTCGCTTTTAAGGACACGTCAGTCTATGAAACTAAACTGGATCGATTGCGTTCCTCTCCCCGGCCCCGCCCCTTCCACGCACATCCACGCAGCCTCTCTGGTGGGGCTGGAGAGCTAAAGGCGAATATATATTTAATTTGCCTGCTATATTAGCCAAGATCAAAACCAGACCATCAAAGAAGAATAGTTTCAATATAGTTTAAACGTATATTACAGGTGTTTCCCCACACACACGTATACCGCGTGTACTACTAAGGTGTTTTCGTTGTGTGTTTGCAGTGTGTAACATAATGACAAGTAAAGGCTTTCTTTCTTTCTTTCTGAAAGTTTTACTTCATCGTCCACGTCTTGCTGCTGGTCTTTTGCTGACACTTGAGGGATACGTCTGCTTTAGCTCGACAGGAATCTGCTTTGCAGCTTCCTCTTTGTGACGTGCCCAGATCGTGTCGCTGTTGGACCTGCGATCCAACTAGTTCCAACTTTAACTTTGTATCTTTTTTTCTTTTGCCAGGCAGCAATAACGTCTTAACTTTCTGGACAGTTTCCTTAACGTCCCACATTACCAGAATTTATTAAATCATCATATATAAATTTAGACTTGAACAGAAAAACACTGACTACTGCTGAATGAAGTCTCTGACAGCTGTTATAAATAATATTAATTGTCTTGATTATTGGGGAAAAACTTATTTGAAATTTGACAGTTCAGCTTAAATACATGTAACGAATGGCTTCAAAATGTTTTTGCCACAGAGTCAGTCCCGGTGTCCTTTACGCGCTGTCGTTTAACCCTTCACACGTTTCTGAAATGTATTAAATCTAAAACATTTCTCCTAACGTCTTCAGTTTCGAAGCCTGCACCAAACTGGGAGGGAACAGCTGTCATTAATGGAGAATTCAAGGAGCTGACGCTCTCGGACTACAAAGACAAATATGTTGTCTTTTTCTTCTATCCCTTGGACTTGTGAGTGTCGCATCATTTGTGTTGCGGGAGGCAGAGTGTGTTCTTATTTGAGCTTGTCTGTCTTTGGCAGTACGTTTGTCTGCCCTACTGAGATCATTGCATTCAGCGATCGTGTGCACGAGTTTCAAGCCATCAATGCAGAAGTGGTCGCCTGCTCTGTGGACTCCCAGTTTACCCACCTGGCTTGGTATGATTGCACTCTTTCTCTCTCTCTCTCTTTAAAATGGATACTGCGCTAGATGCCTTGGAATTATAAATTTTTGGAACAGGATTCTGTTCCCGAGATATTTTTTTTTTAATGCTGCGCCTTCATTGATTTGCTCCAGCGCTCTCCTTTGATATTTTCTTCACATTTCTTGTTCACACTAGGATCAATACACTCAGGAAGCAGGGTGGTCTTGGGCCAATGAAAATCCCTCTCTTGTCGGATCTCACTCACCAGATTTCAAAAGACTATGGCGTCTACCTGGAGGACCAGGGACACGCGCTGAGGTGCGGCTTCACATTTACATTGGTGTCAGGTTGTGTTCGTATTTGATGCTGTTACAATGTGGATGACATGTGCTTCACAACCAGTAAACGGCTAAAGTCGTGGGCGAATCACTCACAGGGGACTCTTCATCATCGATAACAAAGGCATCCTGAGGCAGATCACCATGAACGACCTTCCAGTGGGAAGATCTGTGGATGAGACTCTCCGGCTGGTGCAGGCCTTCCAGTACACTGACAAACACGGTGAAGGTAAGGAAAGCTCCTTTAAGACGGGCTCACTAAGGTTTTCATATTAAAGGAATTTTTTAGGAGCAAATATAGCTACATGGATACTCGTAGTAGCTGTTTAATTGGAACTGTATCGTATTTTGTCTTTACAGTGTGCCCAGCAGGATGGAAACCAGGCAGCGACACAGTGAGTATCACCAGGGCTGTGACTGATTCTGATTCGTTCTGTTTAACTACTGCGGTAGAATAAAAGGGTACACATGCATATCGGTTTGATTGATCATGCTGGGATACTGAACAATAAATTGCATGACAGAGAACTGAGAGGGAACCTTTGTTGAGAGGGAGCTACATTAGTCATAGTGTGGTTTGTAAACTTATTCTAGTATGCGTCGATGATGGCTTTGGGTATTTTCTTTTGTATAAAAAAAAATGTGATCATGCTGTGATTTCAGAATTTTTTTCTTCACAGATCATTCCGGACCCTTCAGGCAAGCTGAAGTATTTTGATAAGCTGAACTGATCTTCATTTTGTCTCGTCCAAGCTTGTGAAATCCACGACTTGCTGAAAAAATAAAGTGTGTTTTCCTAAACGGTGGTTCATACTTTGTCCTTTTAGTATAGAATGCTTTAAAGCCTACACCACTAATATAATAAATTCACATAGCTTCCATATGCTAACTTTTAATTGAAGTAGGTGAGTAAAAAGAGGAAATGGATTCCAGAAAAGATTCCAGTTCAAAGTCAACGTGATTTGAGGCTCACCTCCGAAGTCGCCATGGGTCTGATAAAACGCACGGAAGAAATAAAAGCTTCAGCCCGAATCAATGACTCCTGCCCTCATGAAATAGGGAAGTCGAAAGTCAAGCCCATCAAATCGCCCAGCGAGGATGAAGTTCCCGACAGTGTGACAACTGCGAGGAGAGCGTCAGCGCCCACGTTGCCAAAAGTGAAGAAAGCGTTGGACTTTTTTTTTCTTGTTGAAGATTCATGTAAATAGTTACACCATCAATATAATAGACAAGACAAAGATAGACATTTTCTAATTTTTATTCAATAATGGCGCACCCCGCCGCTCGCCCACAGCCAGCTGCGATAGGTGCTGCAACACCTATGACCTGCAAGGCGTGGGGGGGCGGGGGTACACTATGCCGGGCCGTGAATGGTTGTCTGTGTGGCGACATGTTCAGGGTGCACCTCCGCCGCTCGCCCACAGCCAGCGGTGATAGGTGCTGCAACACCTATGACCTGCAAGGCGTGGGGGGCCGGGGTACAGGATGCCGGGCCGTGAATGGTTGTCTGTGTGGCGACGTGTTCAGGGTGCACTCCGCCGCTCGCCCACAGCCAGCGGTGATAGGTGCTGCAACACCTATGACCTGCAAGGCGTGGGGGGCCGGGGTACAGGATGCCGGGCCGTGAATGGTTGTCTGTGTGGCGACATGTTCAGGGTGCACCCCGCCGCTCGCCCACAGCCAGCGGTGATAGGTGCTGCAACACCTATGACCTGCAAGGCGTGGGGGGCCGGGGTACACAATGCCGGGCCGTGAATGGTTGTCTGTGTGGCGACATGTTCAGGGTGCACCCCGCCGCTCGCCCACAGCCAGCGGTGATAGGTGCTGCAACACCTATGACCTGCAAGGCGTGGGGGGCCGGGGTACACGATGCCGGGCCGTGAATGGTTGTCTGTGTGGCGACGTGTTCAGGGTGCACCCCCGCCGCTCGCCCACAGCCAGCGGTGATAGGTGCTGCAACACCTATGACCTGCAAGGCGTGGGGGGCCGGGGTACACGGACCTGATCGTCTCACCGAAAAGACTTGGATGGGTCTTCGGATTTCTTTGACCTCCGAAAGAGGCCACAGAAAGACCTGAAGACCCGAACAAAAGCGTTGCTCTTCTGTGTCTCTGTCTTCTCCAGACATGTCACCAGCATGTCGACGACCAGCGTGTAAATTGGCACTTTCTTCCCCATCAGGATCATGCGGACTGTCCACGTGTCGTCCATCAGTTTGCAGAGCTTCTTATGGACAGCTTTGGCGAGCTCTTTGACCTGTTTCAGGTTCATCTCCAGAGAGACGCTCGACTCCTGCATCCTGGCGACTAACAGACTCGTCATCAGCTCGGTCATTTCCATCATGTCCGTTATGTCAACGTTCGTCCCCTGGAAGATCCTTGAGAAGAGCACTGTGACAATCCAGCGACAGCGCTTCTCCAAGTCTTCAGGCGACGCTGCTGTTTGGACATCACTCCTCTCTTCAGTGGGGAGATCTTCCTCTTCCACAGGCACCAAAGGCACCCCTTCCATGATGGCCGGGGCCTCTGGTGGCTCTGGAAGAATTTCCTTTTTCCTTTCTGTGGGTTCACAGACGACATTTTCCCTTTTAAAATCGGTACTTTCTATGTCTTTGACGACGGCATCGGTAGCATTTTTAATGGAACATTGCACGTCGTCTGGAGGAATAAAATCTCCCACATTCACTGCCGGTACTTCCTTCGCTTTCTTCCTGCGGAGGAATTTGCGGACCTTGGGTGCAAATCTCTGGAGGAGCACCTTGAAGTGCAGCAGTATCCTCAACCAATTGTTCCCGGGATCTTTGAAGACACGCGGCTCACTTGCTTCCGGCGTGTTCGCAGTTTTTACGGGGCTGCTGTGTGACGAAGAGCATAAGCTCTTCATCACCTCGTTGGATAAAAGCCGTGATATTTCATACGGTGTCATGACCTCAACAACCTCTGGAACACCCATTGTAAAGGCAAGGACCGGTGGAATCACGTCTTCCAGCGCTTCCTGGACTTGCTGGTGTGCAACAGCAAAGCCGGTCCCTGACGTTTTTGGTTTCAGGGGAGAACTGGGAATCTTTTCAAGCAGTTCTGGAGCTTTTTCCAGAACTGCTTGACGCACATCATCAGTTACAACTTGAACTAAATCTGTGAACAAATTCCCAAGCTGTGTGTCAGTATTCGGATCAACAGTCCCTGACTGAAGACCCTCCCACTCTTCCTTGGTGAGATTCCCAAGGAATCCTGTGAAAAGCTCACCGAGCTTTAAAGTGGATTGTGTATGGAGGGCCAGAGCCTTGTCCTCGGAGTTCTGTGGTGATGCTTGCATCTCCGTAATTGTCATCGATTTTTGGTAGATACCTGAGAGTGTTCGTGTGTTTGTATATATAGGTTTCCTTCAGATGACTTCAACAGCACATCAAAGTCGAATATCACCATACACATCAAAAGAGGTAACCCTTTGATGTGCCCCCCCCCCCCCGCCACCATCAAAGACAATAGTATGACACGTTACATCAAAGACACAGTAACACTGTAACACAGTAACACTGTAACATTTCATCACAAACATGGTCCCATGAAAATTCTGATATTGATTCCCATTCACAAACAAACAATCTCATTTTTAAATGCTGAAGTCTTAAAATAAAAAAAAATAAAAAAACGAGAACACACTCATTGGGGGGCTTCTTGGTTAATGGAGAATTCAAGGAACTGACGCTCTCGGACTACAACGACAAATATGTTGTCTTTTTCTTCTATCCCTTGGACTTGTGAGTGTCGCATCATTTGTGTTGCGGGAGGCAGAGTGTGTTCTTATTTGAGCTTGTCTGTCTTTGGCAGTACGTTTGTCTGCCCTACTGAGATCATTGCATTCTGATTCGTTCTGTTTAACTACTGTGGTAGAATAAAAGGGTACACATGCATATCGGTTTGATTGATCATGCTGGGATACTGAACAATAAATTGCATGACAGAGAACTGAGAGGGAACCTTTGTTGAGAGGGAGCTACATTAGTCATAGTGTGGTTTGTAAACTTATTCTAGTATGCGTCGATGATGGCTTTGGGTATTTTCTTTTGTATAAAAAAAAAATGTGATCATGCTGTGATTTCAGAATTTTTTTCTTCACAGATCATTCCGGACCCTTCAGGCAAGCTGAAGTATTTTGATAAGCTGAACTGATCTTCATTTTGTCTCGTCCAAGCTTGTGAAATCCACGACTTGCTGAAAAAATAAAGTGTGTTTTCCTAAACGGTGGTTCATACTTTGTCCTTTTAGTATAGAATGCTTTAAAGCCTACACCACTAATATAATAAATTCACATAGCAGCTTCCAAATGCTAACTTTTAATTGGCAGCATCAACAGCAAATTGATAACTAAAATTACAAAATCTCTCTTGTATAGCGCAACGAAACGGCCCAACACTACTCTGAAACCTCCACTAAGACTGAATAGTCCCTCAACAGTTTCCTTCACCCATAAATTAGGTTTCCTTTTATATGCAGCACCTGTATTTAGAACATTTCACTGTGAAGGCTTCCATGTAGAGCTATTCCAGAAGATTTGGACCATCACATTTTAATTACCTGTTTCCAGGTAGTTAAATAGTTACACAGTTACCAGGTAGTTAAATAGTTACACAGTTACCTGTGTATAATGTTCTTGGTTAAATTGCTGTCTTCAAGCTGCTCATAATGATAAACTGAAAAATCAGGGATTCACTCCTTAATTGGGAATAATCCATGACCTTGAAATGATGGATTAGCTCAAACTCACTTAAAACAAAAGAAAATGAAAATAAATCCCTGCGTATAGCCCTTTATTAACGCCTTAACAGTGTATACTTCAACATAATTTTAGAAAAGCCAGTTATATATTTGAAGTGCAGTACTACTAATAATATGAAAGGAGATGTGTTTCATTTTTAAACAAGTACTGATGACAGTCAGCCCTTCCAGAAATATTTTTTGGAACTGAAAAAGCAACGTTACAATTTTTTTTTTTCAACGTTGAAACAACCGCTCCACTGGAAAAATAATTGGTTAATTTTCTGTACAGATTTATCAGGTCTTGTTCATATTTACAACTTAAAGACTTTTACGAACAGTCACCTACTTCAAGATAAGGCAAGTGACAAAGGAAAAAAACATGGTGCAAAGAAATCTGACCTCCACCAAGGGCAATATAAAAGCACCACCACTGGAGCTGCGGTGCCATTCCATGTCACACATTTGTTGAAAACCTTTATGCTGTGTTCTGAATTCACATCCCGGGGTTGATCTCCTGAGGAGCGGATGGAGAAACACATTTTGCTTTTGTTCACATTCAGAGGACTGCTAAGCAAAGGGAAAAAGAGTAAAAAGAGGAAATGGCCGGTTACGGAAAGCTAAACCCAACGACGTATCCGATATCCTGCAACTCATAAAGGTAAGCCAAATGTTTTAGAGCGTCGTCTTCTCGACCATCAGTGGCACGTTTCATTCGTTTAACAGCTGCCCTCTCTCTTTTTCACCTTTTAGGAACTTGCGAAATTTGAAGAGATGGAGGAGAAGGTTATGCTTAGTGAGAAAGGTTTGTTCTGAACAATAGTGCTCAGCAATAAACGTGTTACCAATTTGTAGACATATAACTGGATAGTCAAAAATATTTTTAACTGTTCTTATAAAAGCAATGTCCCCCTTGTAGATCTACTTGAAGATGGCTTTGGAGAACATCCATTCTATCATTGTCTGGTTGCCGAAGTCCCCAAAGATCAGAGCTCAGATGGAAAATGTATCAATAAGAAAACAAATGCTTTTATTTAAGTTGTCGTATATTCAGAATCAGGCCGACCTAGCATAAATCAGACACATAACTTGTGGCCTTCTCCTCTAGACCACACGGTGATCACCTTTGCCATGTATTACTTCACATATGACCCTTGGACTGGAAAGCTTCTCTACCTGGAAGACTTCTTTGTCACGCAGGAGTTTCGTGGTAAGGTTCTTTACAAGTGTTGCCATAAATAATGGTAGTAAAAGTGAATCAGTTATACCTCAAATGCATTTTTCCACAGACAGTCATCCACTAACAGTTTTAATGATACTTTGTACACTTTCATCAGGTCTTGGCATTGGTTCAGAAATCCTGAAGGTCCTGAGTGAGGTACAATCACCAATGTGACTTTTTTTTTTTACAGATTACACTCAATTTCAACTTCATCCAATACTGTATATGTCTTGTGGTTCACATGTGATTTTTTGCTCTTCCTCTTTAAGACTGCAGTGAAGACTCGCTGTAGCAGCATGCACTTCATAGTAGCAGAAAACAACACAAAGTCTATTGAGTTCTACAAGCGAAGAGGAGCATGTGATCTCTCATCTGAGCAGGGCTGGCATCTCTTTGGGATTGAAAAGGAAGGACTGCTAAAGATGATTCCTCAACAAAGTTTACTGTGATTTCAATTGTACCTTTATTTACTGACATTATAGCAAAACAGTCCGTTTTGTTTGCTCGCTGATTTGGCACTGTCTAAGTAAACATTCACTTAAAAATGGACTGTAAAAAAACGAATTAACAATTTCCACTAATTGATTGGAGCATACCATTGATTTATTTGAGACCTGTAAATCTAAACTTATCCAAAAGATTTGAAGATTTGAAAAACATATACACGGATTTGTTTCTAATTACTTTCTACATGTGACACATGTTCATAACACAACCACAATTTGCAGAGGGACTGCTTTGTATTTTATATTTATAATGTTTTTTCTATAGAGTTTAAAATAACTAATAGAAATCAAAGCAGAAAAACAAAAATGTTACACTGTATATGCAATAGGAAGAATCATGCGTTGCAAACATTGTTTTCATAAAATAATATGAGTATTACATACGATAAATGAATTACAAGTACTAATAAAGAAGCATAATGGTTCTTGCCAGTGTTCTAGTATAATTTAAATGAATATAGATCAGATTATTTGTTATAAAGACACATTAGGATGATACTATTTTAGGGTGTTAAATCGAATAATAAACCGGCTGGATTAATGCTGGAAGCTGTCTGCTGCGGGGTTATACAGCTCTTTTTTTTTAACCATCTCATTGTTGCATGAGTCCACTGTTTGGGGATCTGAACCAGCTCCAGCAGCCTTAGGATATAAACTAATGCCGTTTAGACATAGCCCATCTGCGCGTTGGTCATCAGATTATGGCCTGTTTGGTGCTTGTCGGTGTGATTTCCACCACAACCCTTCCGCATTTTCCTGCTGCTCTCAGGCTGTGACGTGTCGTGCTGACGGCGGCCTCGGAGCTGGAGGAGCAGGGGGCTATAGCATGACAAGAACTGGCTTTAGACGTCCTGCTTTGCTTTCAGCAGAGCTCCAGAAACAACCCCTAACCCCTCCTTCTCTGCTCCTCTCCGGCCCGCCCAAATAACACAAAATTCCCGACTGAGTCCTGCCCGAGTCTGGGGGAACCAGGCGGCCTGGGAAGCCAAACAACGGACTGAAGCAATCCCTGCAGCTTAAATCTGGTATGCGAGGTATTTTGTTTCCAGGGCGCGCGTTTGAAGAACTCTGACTGTATTGTGTTTGCTCGTGTGTCTTTGTTTTTAAATGCATGCTATAATTTAATATATTTCTTTATTGTCACTGAGAGGCCGCAAAGGGATGGGCCTTTTCTTCTCGGGCCCAGGCCTCTATAGAGGCCGTAATTGGTAACACGGCCTATCCGGTTAGCTAGCTAGCCTACTTGCTGAAAGGAGCGGGGTTTTGGATTCGTTTAGCGTAATGACGAACATCAGTTCTAATCCTTTACAATAATCAGTATATATGCGTTTTAAAAAAGCGTTATGTTGCTTTCGATGGAAGTACAATCGGCATTTTCTCACGAAAGAGGGGTATTTTGTAGTGTTACAATTAGCATTGTCTAGGCGCTAAGCTAACAAAATGGCGGACGCTAGTGTGACGAAAATTGTAGAAAATACAGGTCTAGCCTCCCTTAGCTTTCTCCTGAGCAGTGTAGACCTAAGACAAATTAACTTTTTTTTTATTGTGTGGTTGCTTCAAACCGCATGTATGTTGTTGCAACCGGCTGTTCTTATATGCGCGCTTCGGCTGTGACAGCGTTGAAGTCCGCGCTAATGCTACTCCAGTGGTCAGTTGAAGACACTACTGTTATCATGTCGTCGGGATTTACGCGGTGTTTAGTCTTCAGTTGGTCAGATCTGCCCTGTAGCTTCTATCTCTGCTGCAGCCATCGGCACATTGATGCAATGTGGTATACTGTGTGCGCACAACAGCTCTGCTCAGTTGTCATCTCTTTCTACCGGGAGTGTGGGGGATGGTACAGCCAGTGTGAATCTAATGGCACCCGGACTGCATCGGTCACTGTTTACATCTCCCATTCATCTGTGTGTCTGACGGGGAGAGCATCTGATCGCACGTTGCCATTTATCTCACCAAGCTGGGGCCAGTTGGCCTGAAATGTTCGTTTGGTTTCCGGATATCAAGCAGTGAGACACCATGGTGATCACGTTCAACTCTCGTTTTCGCAGATAGTTCCAAGTACTGTATATGTATTAATACATATAATGAGAATTCAATAGATTCAAATCATTCCGTTTGCTAGTCGGGTGATATTATTCAGATCAAGTCACCTTCGTTTTGTGTGACACAGGTAAATAGAACTTTTTATCATCAGACATATAATATAAATAATGGCAGGGTGCTAGAGGGGAAATACAACAGTACACTTTTTTTCTTTTTTAACAGTATCCAATATACGGTGCTATAAGCTGGACATTTCCTGATAACTAAAGGACTGAGATGAGATACCCAACCCCACTGGCTGTAGTAGATGTTGAATGTGAAACCTCCAAAAGAAAGAAAGAACTCTTTATTGCCATATATATTACAATCAATGCGCGCACACAAAATGTCATTTACACCCATTTAGCAATCCATACACATATGGATCCTGTGGAGCATAAGGTGAAGACGCCGCCATAGAGCAGATGGTGCATTGCTCAAGGGTAGACTGTCCCTGCTCCAGCCACCAGCTGAGCCACTGCCGCCCCAAAACTAGTTCCCATACTGGGACATATAGACCATATGGGACATGTATATGATCTAACAGCCCACATGTTTATTTTAATACTGTACAACAAAGAATATCAAACTGATTCTACTTTCCCATGGCAAAATTGCACAAGTGAATTCTTGATTCTGTTAGCGTCAACTTAAAGAATTGGATTCTGGCATTTGATGGTCTGCATTATAACTGTATTATAGTCATATTAAAATTTGGTAGATTAATGACCACAAATACACACTCCTACTTGCGGGAAGGATGACTGCAAGTCACTTGGACTTACAACTCTAATAGTGAAACACAATGAAACATTTTCTCAATAGCTGTCAATACACTAAAATAATAATAAAGTGTACTAAGTATTTAATATGGCGTGAGAAATTTAAAGACTTATGTAAATACTGTATGACATAGTACGGATGTAATGACATTTTAAATGACATTGGTAATTTAACTATTACCAATGTTATCATCAACTGTATGATAAATCAAAAATGATCTTGCTAAATAGTATTGTTTGATTTGTTTGCAGCTTTCCAGTAACAGATGCAGTGCGAAGACAATGGATGAGGATGTCACCAGGCTTTCAATACATTCTGAAGAGCCTAAAATAATATTACACGGATCCGGTAATCAGCCTCGAATATATTAATGTGTGTTTTGTTTTCATAGAGTGTGAAATGAATGGTAATGGAGTAATTACTAAAGTGGAACTAATTGATTTGCATAACGTAATGTGTTAGGGCGGTTTAGCTCAAGATCATATTGGTTGCATTCTGTCAGTAAGAAACTAGTACTAATATTTAATTTGCAATCAAAAACATACTTTACAACATTTCTCTTGTCTTCTGCCTGGCTAACTGAGTAATCTCACTTTTTTCTAGATGAGGGTGGTGCCAACGGGCAGGAGTTTGTTGTGGAGCTTCAAGAGACTGTGCTGGTGTCAGAAGGTGAGGGGGAAGGCATGGCGGTTCACAGGTTTGCCCCAGATGACCTGGTCATACAGGATGCTGTTGAGGATGTGGTTTCTGAGTACGTGCACTGCGATGAAGATGAAGACGTTGCTGTAGAAACCTGCGTGATGGCTCTGGAGGGTGAGGAGGAAGGTGTTGCCATGGGAGACATCCCAGAAGATGGACTGGATCCTGAACAGCAAGAGGATGAGCAAGACGGCTGTGGAGATTATCTGATGATATCCCGTAAGTTAAAAGTGTTGATTGCGTTCAGATGTGTCAATGTTCCTGTGGACACCTTGATATAATTTAACTTCGTCTATCTCAAGGCCATCGCAATTATATTTAGAAGAAAGTTTAAACGCATCCACAAAGCATTTGAGAAACAGACTGAACTTCAGTCTTTGGAAAAATCAGTTCAAAATGTGAAATGGTGGAAATGAAGTTATGTTTTAAAGATGGACACATACCTAATCTTGTATTGTAGAACTTAATCTGGATGGGGATCTGCAGCAGAGGATGAGCAGCAATGTTTTAAGATTGTCTTTTGTAACGGGTGCCTGAATAAAGCGTTAACTGCATATAAAGGGCCATTGGCTGCTGGAGATCAAGTGTTGGAGTTCACCGGTAAACTCAGATGTGTTTAGCTGTGGTATTGTTTCCCTTTCCCTTTCACTACTGCTATTACTATTGTACTTTCCCGTCCGGGGTCGTCACAGCAAATCAAATCAACCTTCCCCACTTCACCCTGCCCTTTGTATCGTCCTCCCCAACACCAGCCACTCCCTTTCTCTGCTCCTGTTTTCCTTTTATTTGTAAAAGCAAAATACTGCTGTGCATTTTTGGCGAGAAGCGCAAAACAGGTCTGCAGGGTAACCTGTTGCACAAGTTTTGTTTGTTTTCAGTAAAATAAGATTGGAACATTGAAGGTGTGTGCTGGTCAGTTATTTAAAAAAATCGGGATCGGCAGGTCAGGACTTTTAGTGATCGGTCAGAAAATTGCGTCTCAGAACTGATTCAGAAAAGCTTCAGAAAATAAGCTAAGCATATAAAATAAAATCATCTTTATAGAATCGATAGACATCCGGAAATGGTTAAAACAAACAAAGTGCAGTATATAATTTTCCCTGATTCTGATTTGATTCTGAAATTGATGTTTTCTCAATGCAACACTCGTGTGTACTTCTTAAATGTAAAGTGCTTTGTGTGTCTCCCCCTGCCAGTGGATGAAGCTGGGAAAATGGTGTCTGAGGATGGGACAGAGGTGACAGTGGAGGGGGCTGTGGAGGACCAGGAAGTGGAGAAGGATGAAGATGGGCAGGAAGTGATAAAGGTGTACATCTTCAAGGCTGATTCAGGGGAGGACGACATGGGTAAGTAAAAGTTCTTCTTTTATTTTTACATCGCTTTTTGGAGCAAGAATGTTCTCTTATTCTATCATGGACACTGTTTGCCATCTTTTGGGGAAAAACAGTAAAATGCATTCGTCATGCCAAGGTTTGTTTTTTTAATAATTTGATGAATCCTCTAAAAAAGGGGTTGAGGGTTCATTTTCCCGACAGTTGAAAAATAACGATGACAGACTTCAAAAAATAAACAATACACGGAGTATTTCAAAAATACTGTCATTCTGCAGGAGAATCGGTCGACATCAGCGACGGAGACACGGAAAGTGTCGCGTTAAATGAGTCTTCAGGCCAAACACTCAGAGAGAAGTTGGTTTACATGTCTGTCGGGGATTCTCATCACAATCAAGGAACCCACGGTGAGCCGTTTGGGTCTGACGTGGGGAACGACTGTAACGAAAGTCGACGCTGCTAGTTTTTTTTGGTTTTGAGCATGCTGGGCTCATCTACAGGTGGGCCCAATGTGACTGGTGAGGCTTATATGGGGGTGGTGGTAGGAGGTGAAGAACTGGTAACTCACGGCCGCTCGTATGACAGCGTGTCTCTAAGCAAGGACTTCATGCCTGTGGCCTGGGCAGCTGCGTATGGGCGCACCCCGGTCTATTAAACTGGAAGCCTGTGCTGCATCCACCCCCCATCTCTTAAGAGCCTTATCTGCAGATTTTTTTTCTTTTTTTGTTTTGTCTTGTCAATTGTAATATTTATATTAAAGGAATTTTTCTGGTCTTACAGGTGTGGAGGACAGCGAAGGCTGTGAAAACCGAAATGGTGCGGCCAGTGCGCTGCTGCACATAGATGAATCCGACGGGGTCGATGAAATCAACAGACAACACAACAAGACCAGAAGACGCTCGGAGCCTCGCCAGGTACAGACAGGTAAGAGCGACTTGAGCCATTGACTATTGACGTTGCCTTCATGGACCAGTATTGAGTTAACTTTAATCTTATCGGGCGATAAGAAGAATTCAAATTTGGAGAATGCAGGAAGACGGCACTTGAAAAGCTTTGTATTAGTTGTTTCTGTGGCACAATGCACCTCCTTTTTATGTAAATATTATTTTGTTACCTGAGCCTCTCTTACCATAAACAAACCCTGACTCTCATGCAAAGGTCACACGCAGACAGACTGCATCCCTGAAAGAGAATCAGGAGAAAGCGGAGTTGTGTGTGCTAAGCTAACCTTTTAACAAATCATTACAGATGTACGGCAGTTGCTCGTGTTGCGCTCCTGTAAATGATCCTGGTTATTTATTTGTTCTGTATGTATGCGCTGTTATTCCAGATCATGTTGTCATTTCGGTCTCTCTTGTCCTCATTTTCTCCAGCCATAATCATCGGCCCATATGGCCAGCCCTTGACGGTTTACCCCTGCATGCTCTGTGGGAAAAAGTTCAAATCACGAGGTTTCCTGAAACGTCACACCAAGAATCATCATCAGGATGTCCTGACAAGGAAGAAGTACCAATGCACAGACTGTGACTTCACTACCAATAAGAAAGTCAGTCTCCACAACCACATGGAGGTGCACGCTCTGAGCAGCAAGGCCCCTTTCGAGTGTGAAATGTGTGGCAAGGAGTTCCACCAGCAGGCGGCACTGTTCTCTCACAGACTGCAGCACCACCACCGAGAGCCCAAGAACCAGCCGCCTCCGCCGCCCACCAAGATGCATAAATGCAAGTTCTGTGACTACGAAACTGCTGAGCAAGGACTGCTCAATCGCCACTTGTTGGCTGTTCACAGCAAAAGCTTCCCTCACATCTGTGTGGAATGTGGAAAAGGTTTCCGACACCCGTCGGAGCTGAAGAAGCACATGCGCACGCACACCGGCGAGAAGCCTTACTCCTGCCTCTACTGCGACTACAAGTCGGCTGATTCCTCTAATCTCAAGACACACATTAAGACTAAGCATAGTAAAGAGATGCCATACAAGTGTGAGCGATGTTTCCAGACTTTTGCAGACGAGGAGGAGTTAATGCAGCATGGACTATCTCACGAGGAAAACAAGACCCACCATTGTGCCCACTGTGATCACAAGAGTTCCAACTCCAGCGACTTGAAACGTCACATCATATCCGTTCACACGAAAGACTACCCACACAAATGTGCCATCTGTGGAAAAGGCTTCCATCGACCGTCTGAACTAAAGAAGCATTCTGTGTCCCACCGCACCAAGAAGCTTCATCAGTGCCGGCACTGCAACTACAAAATTGCAGACCCTTTCGTCCTCAGTCGTCATATTTTGTCTGTCCACACAAAAGAGCAACAGGCCTCTCCCGAGAAGAGCGAGGCCAAGAGGACAGAGACACACACTCCTGTTGCGACGCCTAAAAAGTCGGCGCCCAGTGCGCCTAGCGGCTCTGGCCCAGCCGGCAGAGTGAGCGCGGCCAGCTTAGCCAGCAGCGTGACTGTCGTCATTGGCAAAGGACAAAAAGAGAGGCGAATTTACCAATGCCAGTACTGTGACTATAGCACTGGAGACGCTTCAGGTTTCAAGCGGCACGTGATTTCCATCCACACAAAAGACTACCCGCATCGCTGCGAGATTTGTTCGAAAGGCTTCAGACGACCTTCGGAGAAGAACCAGCATATCATGCGCCACCACAAGGACGCGGTGCAGGCAGAGTGACTCTGACCGAGCCAAATTCTGTGCCTCAACAGGACAATGAAGAAGCAGCAGCATCCCAATCACTGCTCCCTGAGCACAGCACCGGTCACGCCGAAATAATCCTAACCATTTGGTCTTTTTTTTTTTTTTTTTTTATCCTTCGTCACGTTTGTTTAGAAATGTATAGACGTGTACATAACGTTAATGCCTTTGTCAGAGCTAGCAACAGAACCTCTTTGTAGACTTGCACTTTAAACTGCATGTCCCTTCCTGGTGACAGTGTGCATGACAGATAGTGCAGATGGCTCTTTGTACATGTTTTTATTTTGCAGGCAGCGATCAGTTGCCACAATGGCCCTAATTATCTATCTTAAAACTCAATTGTAATTTCCAAAAAAAGCTTACATTATTTTAAATGTACTTAACTGAATGAACAGCCTATTCCCAGTAGCACTTGCAATGCTGTGTGAGTGTGAGTGCGAGTGTGTGTGTGTGTGAGCGTACATGTATGACTGACAAAAGCAACTGTCGCGCTTCCTGGTGCTCTGACCTCACCACTCTGTTAAATGGTGAACTTTTGTTGTGTTAACACGAAACACAAGGCTGGCTGCGTCTTTCCCACAAGGCAGTGAATTAAGCTTCCCAAGCAGCTATGTCTCCATGACATCAATACACCGTAAGCTCGTTTGGCCTACACCTGTCCAGTATTCACGTTCCAAATCAGTAGGTGTGCTGCAAATTTGTTCCAGATCAGCACACAAAGCAGCAGAGATGAAATCCTGACCAACTGCTTTTAAGCTTGCTATGCCAACGAGGAGGTGAAATGCGACATATATATATATATATATATATATATAAAAAAGCCAATTTGTGAGGAGGATGAATTATTTGGACATGTGGTTTGTTTTTCTATGAGCAAATTTGTTAAATTAATTGACATTAAATCTTAGAACCGGCCCGACCTGTTGGCGTCCGTGTGACTCCGATAGGCTGAGTTTAAAGATCAGTATCCTGGCGAGACTGTCTGCTCTACATTGGAATCGCACAGTCCATCTGGAGGCTACTGTTGTAAATCCATGGATTGAGCGTTGTGTTTTTCTCACACACTGATGTACTTTTACCAGTAGAAGGGGAAACTTGTCTCTTTAGAATGCTACTCCAGGAGACAGGTTCTGGTGGTGTACTTGTACTTTGGCTTTTTACACTTTTCGTTATCACCAGTGATTACTTCTGTTTTTTTAATATTTATTTCATTTATAAGTTGTTGTATAGTTAAGTGTAAGTAGACTTCTATGGGACGTAAATTATTGTTTTGTATACAACCTGTACAAAGCGTGTAGATGTAAACACTTGATAAAAAAAAGGAAATCTGAACTGTGTCGTTATGGATGTACCTCAACGTATTTGTTAAAAAAAAAAAACTAATAAAAACGAAGCATTTTACTTGTGTGAAACAGCATTGATGGAATGTTAGCTTTACACAGTGGAGGTTAAATACCGGTGCTCGAAAAAAGTTCCTTTTCACATTTGTGGATCGTTCATTATCTCTGAAAGGAGTTTTGTCTGTTGGAACAGGATTACGTAAAAACTATTTCCATGAAACTTTGTCTGAGGATCTGTCTATGGCGAGAAGAGACCCCTTTAGAATTTACACGCAGATCAAGAATACCCCCCCACCCCCCACCTTTAACAGAGAATAATTTATACATGTTGATGTGAAAAACATGACAAATTCATAATGACCTCTTATATGAGGAAAAATTACAGGGAACCTTGAAGAACACGTATTTTCTAATCCCAGTCCAATGTGCCAGATGTGAGCATCTGAAGCCCTCTGTGCATGAGGAGGTATTGTGTCCAGCATTCAATTTCGGCATTGATGGACATTTTTGTAAGCATTTTAAAATGCAACTTTCATAGAAAGTTGTGAGACCTAATTAGAAGCAGACTTTAATGTCTCAAAAACCTTTAAAGTGGATCTTTAATGGCTTTGTTTCGCTTACCACTTAAGATAGATAAATTAAATGGTGAAAGGAGCCGCCCTGAAAGAGCAGAGGGAATGCATCCCTTTTTTATTCTCCACATTTTATTGCGTCAACATTTGCAACCAACGACAAGATCTTCAGACAGCATCATTTGACATGATGACTGGAGATTTAGGCAGCTGGGCACTCCGCTGGTGAAGGGGAAAGCAATGAGATTAAAGAGCAGCCTTATTTTTACAGGAAATGTTTTTGTTTTTTTTATCTTCAGTGATAGAAAACTTACCATTTTTGGGAAGAAAAGCAATGTTTTCAGGCAGGATGCCAGCCTTCAAGGAGAACTGCCTGAACTTCTCCAGCAAATCAGGACTCAGGTCGGTGCCGCGACCTGCCAAAACACGGCATTAGTCTGCTGCACTACGGCTGACCGGCTCCGATCAACACATTCCTAGGGCGGCGTGAGAAATGGGCAGATGACGACTTTACCGTAGAGTTTGTTAACAACGGTGGGGACGTCTCCGTTAGCCGTAAAGATGTGAACCAGGGCGTACTCGTCGTACTTCACATCCGCCACCACCATGTTGTTTTCATTGCCCAGGCCTGACGGAGAGAGGAAGACAGAACAGGTCGTGCGACAGCGGGGATAACAAATGGTTTGTGCAGAATGTGTGTGTCTGTGCGTGCTCACGTCGACTCGTGTACGAGAACTTTCCAGCCACGTCGGTCCTTTTGGCCATGTTGTTGAGTCTCCAACAAGAGCCGTCAGACCTGCAAGGAGAAGCCATTGAGACGCGTTGCAGCCCACCACTGGTTTTAAATCTCCTCTTTCGCCACCTGCTCCGTCACTCACTTCAGGCTGCTGTAGGCGACTTCCAGGTCCCCTTCTGCAGTTGGGGTCAACATGGTAATGCCCATCCTCATATTGGCTTTGTGGGAAACGAACCACTGGGCATTACTGGCAAATCCAATCAGGTGCCACTTCCCTGCCATCTTTGGAAACATGTAAACAGCAGGAGTAAAATAAAAGCACTATGCATACCCTAACAAGGTGTAGGGAACTTGCAGCACTGATGGCATGTTAGCTTTACACAGTGGACTTTAAATACTTGGGGAAAAAAGTACATTTTCACATTTGTGGATTGTTCATGATGAGAAAAATATGACAAATTCGTCATGTATTACAGTTTGTTGTGGATCTAAATAAAAATGTGGATCCACCAGATTTAATTGATTGCTGTTAAAAAAAAAAATGGCAACCGTAAATCAGGTTTACAGGGCTTTGACCTCAACTGAAAGCAGACTGCTGGACCCTGGGGGAGGTATGCGAGCAAGTGGCTGCTAGTTTGTAATGTGGCCCTCCAAAAGATTCTGGCTCTAAATTGTCCACTGACGCTCAAAAATGTGATGGTGGATTCCTCTCAATTTCCCCCCCTAAATTCAGGATTCTCCTTGCAAATGCCAATGCAGATATAGGAATCTGATTTATGAGCACAGCTGTTTAAATATATTTTCTAAAATGTGTAGGGAATAAAACATCACACTAAAATCCTTGCATTTTCTGATTTAGCCATGCATCTCATCAGACATCATAATCCCCACCTCCCTGCATTCTGAAACTAAAATCAGCAACACATAACTGTCTGTCGTTCTCCCTGTTGTGTGTCTTACCGCCTCTAAATTGAAGTCTGCCTGGGGTAGGACATCAGAAGAAAGCACCAAGGAGCAGAGCACAGCTCCCAAAACCATCGGCAGTAAAGTCATAGCTACTGCTCCAGTCGTAGAAAAATGCAGATGAAGGTCTGGTGGTCTGCTGCCCGGCTTCTGCCTGACCAACCCTTTATATAGTGGAGAGCAGGATTACACACATACACACACATTCGGGAGCTGGGATTGGTTCAAACACATGAAGCTTCAGACAAATGGGCAGTTTCACAGCAACAAGAGAAACTTAGAATCCTGCCAGGAACAGTTCGATCAATCAGCTGTGTGAGAGCTGAATGCTTGACAGGGGACAGAAAGCAAGGGGGAACATGTCTGGAATCAACAACCTGAATAACAACCCATATGTCCTGTGGCATACCAGTAGCAAGAGTTTACATAGCAACATGTTTGATAGTGTAGGTCCATGCTTCAGCCTCCAGGTCAGGAGTTTAAACTGCGAAAACACAGTGGTAAACCAGACAATGGCTGCCTTCCAGGGCTTTCGATCGCAGAAGCCCACAGAATGAAAATCATCCATCAGCAGTTGCAATGATAAAACACAGCAACAATAAAAAGGCTGTTGCTGATTGGATCGCTAACGCGTGCATCAACGTTTGGTGAACTGAAATGCTTCTCTGGGAAACTGTAGTCTCTTTCATGGGTTAGAAATCTAGAAATAACGATCCGTCCTCATCTGTCTTCAAAATGACACAGATTACATTACAGGTGGGTGAAAAGGACAGAGAGAAAAGAAAAAATATATACACAAAGTATTAAGTGAGTGAAACATGTCTCTTAAATCTCTTATTTTAACAGTATTGTTAATAATTCCTGCTGTTTCATGCTCTGAGGAAAATAATACAAGACAGAAGTAAAATTAAGTGTATAATCTAAATCACTGGACACTAAATACATTAACCTTGTATTCTACTGTGCTTAATGCCTGTGGTTTCAGATTATTGATTCAAATCATGATCAATAAATACAAGCTTTTATTGCATATTCACCTAAAACACATTACACACATTATTAGAATTAACACCATCTTTACAGTTTGCAACAAGAAAGCTTTTTGTCCATCTATTAGAATGTAATATTCAAATGTTTGGCATAAGATTTAGCCAGCAGGTGGCGCTATCACTCTGAATGCATATCGGCGGCCGACTTCTATCAATTTCCATACCTTCAGGTGAAACGACAGAATTCCCTGCACTGCCATGACCACACCTTGATGCGATGAGATCACCTGTACTGTTTATTCATTCGGTAAAATCTCCAGGAGCCGTTTGTTAAAATGAAAGCGGGGTTGGCTTTTAACGCGTACATTTTGTTTTCATTGCCCAGGCCTGACGGAGAGAGGAATAATGTAAAAATGCAACTTAAAATAAGATTCAACGGCATATTTAGGACAAACTTTGAAAAAGAGATACAGCTGATTGAGCTGAACAACAAACATCTTTGGCGCAGGTGGTTGAGCGGGTCGTCCTTTACGACCGTGAGGTTGTCGGTTCGATTCCTGGAGTGAATGAATTATGCACAATGTAAAGCGTCTTTGGGTGCCTTGAAAAGTGCTATAAAAAAATCAATGCATTATTATTATTATTGTAAAACTACATGCGCTTCATAAAATGTTTTTATTTTTATTTATTTTTTTATATATTTTTTTTATATAATTAAATCTACTTAAAGATAATTTAAGCCTTGGAGCCAGCTACTGCCATGTGGCTGTAAAACACAAACTGGTCTGAGATAATCACCAAAGACCACTCAGACCATGATCACCGTCTCCAGAGCAAAGGGCATGAAGGTAAGGAGGATGGAGACACCACAAAGGCTTAATAGTTGATGAGTGATTTAAGTGGAGAATAGATATTGATTTAAACAGCCTGATCAATGGCTCCACCCAAAATGGACTTTATAAGAAATGATAATGGGAAGTAATGGTATGCTGAGTGAAACACTGGAGACGTTACAGCGCACAAACTGTTTAGCTTGCTATTTTAAATTCTACATGAGGGTAAAGAGGTTGACTTAAAGTAGTACTTTACAACAAAGGACATATTTTTGGTCTCCAACTCCATATTAATAACTAATATCTGAAATAAACTATAAAACAATTCCTGTATCTCTAAATACATATAGCCTATCCGTGACAATGCTGCTCCTATACCACATGTGAAGAGTTGCTTAATTAAAAAAAAGAAGCTTTGGAGGTCATCAGTTGACATTGATGTGTGCAAAAGTCTTCACACGTGTAGCATTTGTTCCGCTTTCATAAGTTTACAGCAGAGTGTTTATATGAAACTACACCAAGTCAGTGAAGGTGGAGGGAGGAGAAACCGAGGCGTCTGCCATGGTGAGGAACTCGATCCAGTTCTGACAGAAGCCACGTGAATACTCTCCAGTATCAATGACGAGTCCCCAAAGGCGTCTCTGGCCCGCTTTGTTCCTCAGAGCCAGCAGAGACTCCCGCTCCGTCACGTTGAAGCTGATGTTCAGAATCTGTACCACTAAAAGATAAAGCAGCCCACCTGTGACAATGCTGCTGTACCAGACGCATGTGAAGCATAATGCCGTGCTGTAAACAGAAAGAAAAAGTGTGTTTCATATGCAGTATTATAGTGGATCATAAAAAAAAAACAGACTCCCTTACTGAGCAACTGAAAATAGCCAACGTTCCAAGTTAGTGTGTCTAAAAATTAGGAAATAAGCAAAGTGTTATGTGATGCATACTAATAGGACCCCAACAAACCCCATGTGTGATTTTTTTTTAAATCAAATTCTGTCCTGTCTGTGTATTAAATAGTAGTGACTTGCATCCTCTGGCTGAGACACATATCATGTAGTGATGTACCTCGACTGACTGTAGACGGCCGGGCAGTAGAAGAGAGCTGTCATCAGATACTGCCGTGGACAGAGACTGCAAATCACCAAACTGATCCCATACATAGAGGTCACCACAAACACAGAAATAGTCAAGAGGAAACTGCGATGGTTTGCCTGTCCAACACAACTGTTAATCCTACAAGGACAGAAACAATATCCGTCAGAGGAGACTGAAGCAACGACACTCAGCTGCAGCCAAAACGTTAAAGTCAAATCCTCCCACCAGATGCAGTGATGGTCCATCCGCTGGACGCAGGATCCACAGGTCCTACAGTGTCCAGCCCGGGGGGGTCTCATGACTTTGCAAACAGGACATCTGCTCCCTTTTTCTGCCAGGGCCTCTTTTATCATTTGCAACTCTGCCACAGTTCCTGACAAAGAGGTTTCTGATTGGGCAGATGATCCATAAATATGCGTGGGATCCCCGTTGGCTTCCTGGCCGTGATTTGGTGCTTCATGTCGGGAGGCGGCAGCCACCAGTCCGGGGCCTCTCTTGGTGTGAATTAGAGAAAGGATGGTGAAGACCATACCAGCCGTCACAGCACACGCCTGCCCCTGACTAATGTCCCCACGTGGTAAAATCTCTGTTACGAAGAGGTAATACATGTAGAACAGGGAGTAGAGCGCCAGAGTGAGGAAGAAGAGGGTCCGTCTCTTCTTCCGGTGTGTGACGTGGTAGTACCGCAGCACCAATCCGGGCAGAGCTGTCAGGATGAGGATGCCCAGCAGGTAGTGCAGCGCTGCAGCCTGCAGTAGGAGAGGTAGCAGCACCAAGACAGGGATCACGGAGACTTCTAGGTGATCGGTCACGGCTCCGAGTGCAGCAGGCAGGCGTCCACGTTGAATCTGTCGCCCTTTCAGCCACCTGCTGAGAACAGCGGTCTTTAATCGATTATTGTGGCTTATATGAGGCAACACAAATTAATCAACATATATCCTGTCTTACCTGCACTGCTGATTCAGAATCAGAATATCACATCATGGTTAAGCAATTTCATTTGTTACATTTCTTTTTGTTCTTCCTAAGAACACTGTATCGTCAGAAGGAAATAGGCATCCACCTGAGAATCATGTTAATAAGATGCGAGATGCAAACAATAGCGGCATCCTGCCCGCCAGCGTGGAGTCCCCATCTAGTTCCATTGTGTTTGGGGGAAAGCAGGACATCTCACACTTTAACATCATTATTCTTTTTTTTGGGGGGGGGGGCATTGATATTGATGCCATGCGAACGGAATAATGTTGAGATATTCACAAATTGGCTTTCCTTAGTTAGAAAGAAGAGATGTTGTTCTTTTGGTGTTTCACTAAACTGTTTTATAGTCAGAAGATGGAAGCTTTGCAAAAAAAGACTGGACATGGACTGGCTGTCAAAATGTAACAAGCATCGGCGCAAAAGAACCAAACTAAACATAAAATGTAGAATTTGAATTTGCACGAGGGGACTATTTTTTGTCAGACAGATGACTGGCTCTGCCATTTTTGTTTTATGTTATGCTCACGCACTGCTTTTAATTTTAATATTAGGGACTTTACCAAAAATAATCAGAATTTTAAAAGGATTTAGTTGAATAGGTGCTTCTTATATAAGTACAGTATTAACTAAGCCATGCAATACTTTCTTCATACCTGTTAAAGGCTTCATCCAGGTCTTCACAGTCACAGCTGCAGCCACATTGGCAGCCATCGCACTCACAGCAACACATACGATCATCCGGTTCCGGAGGCTTTAACTTCTCCCATTTCATAGTGGACGATAGTGGAATTTACCAGATGTTTTTAGATGTGTCTACTCTTTAACCTTGAACAATAAACAGCAAATTGGGTACAGAAAATGTTAAAATATTATGTAATGTCTGTAATTTAAATTCTATTTTACCTTATATATATATTGATTCCTCTTTATAGATTGAGAAAGTCCATTTAATGTATTTATTTAACTACTTTTACTTAATATCTGTTACCATCAATCTGTCAAGCCGTAGAAGAACAACACAGCATTACACATATTATAGGACTCAACCGTGGCCTGTAATGTACTGCAAGATAAGCGTGTCAGAAAATTAAAAATTGTCAAAATTAGAGGATTGTCATTTCCCAATGGATCCTGATGTAATTTGTTGAAACAAGGACACTGTGTCTACAGAGACAAACTATCTAGGCCAGCAGATCCAACACCTCAATTCTCACATATATCTGAGTTATAGTTCATTGAGGTCTGGTTTGTAAATATGTCATAAGAATAATTAAAAATAACAAGGTAAAATAGACATTTCAGCAAGTTTGCCTGATCAGATTTCTCTCTCAATTAATCTGTTTAGATTATAATAACCAGCAGTATTACACATCCACAGTTACTTATTTTACTACTAATGCGTTTGTTTCAATTGTGTAAAAAGGACAATTCACCGTCACACCATCGGTAAAACCTTTTACCTGTCATCTTACCTTATCCTGAACAAAAAGTAAAAAAATTATATAAAAAAACCTGCAAATGTGCTGAAATGTCAGATTTACCCTCTCCGGGGTAAACGCTTTTGTGATCATCAGCATGAAACGATTCAGATCACCATTTGTCACCCTGTAAATGTCAGGGTGGGTCAAAAGTTAAAAGCCTCCTTTCTAAATAGTCATTTGTGTTGAAAAAAAGAAATCAGCAAGTCTCTGGCCGGACGGTGCTGCACCAACGCAGCCAGTCGGCATCATCAGCGCAGTGGGACGGCGGCCGGTCCTTGAATCCCGAGGTGAGATTGTCCCAACAGGAGGCGACTGACAAGTGGTTTGGTGTAAATGTCATTAAATAGTTCACAACACAAATCACTTCTGCCCCAGACCTCCTATCAGTTGCCCTTTGAAGTTCTAAAGCTGGTATGCTTGGTAAATATAGACACTACCTTGTGTGGTTGGGGCAGTCAGAGCGCCAGGAGCCTTTCAGCTCTTGATCCGTGGGACACGTCGAGGTGATGAATAGTCCCGACAATCCACACTGATGCTGGACCAGTGAATACGAGAAGCATGACAGGCGCTCACGGATGAGAGAGGCAGCGATGATCCACAGGGCAGCCCCGCCCTCTGGGATCACGTTACCTCCCACTCGTACATGCAACGACTTTTCATATGAAATAATTGTCATGCCATGTATTATGGTCTTAATCTGTATTAATCTTAGTGCGCAAACATCTACTACTACTACTACTACTACTACTGTACTTCCGGCTTGTCCCGTGAGGGCTCGCCGCAGCAGATCAACCTTCTCCACTTCACCCTGCCCTTTGCAGGTCTTTAATTGTGCAAAACATATCTCTGATAAATGTCTGCATTTCCCATCAATGACCTCATACGGGATCATATTTGAGTAGTGTAGTTCCCCAACACGGCTGTACACAACCAAAAAGCCATTCATTGTTTCACTGAACAGAGTCAACACAATCATCGTTATTCTTTTCTATGCATTTATTTCAGGGCACGAATATAACTGTAAGACATCTGTTACAACACAACAAACACGAACTTATTCACATTTTTACACATAATATCAAGTATATATTCCACATCACCACAATCACACCAAAGAGGTAAGAGGTGGAAGAATGCCTTCATCGCCAATATAAACAGTGCTTCCACTCTTTGATCCAAGTATTATTCTTAGTGCAAGTACAGCAGCTGGTTCAGGGCCCACTGATTGTACAACATGATCGTGCACTGATCCGTAAGCGCTACTCTGCGAGCTGATGGCGTTGCTAAATCTACAGAACCGTAATCATAAACCATAAATTCAGGTGCCTTAAGGGATCGCAGGATTGCGTTTCTGAAGTGAAATCAAACAAAGGGGAAAAGGGACATTTTTGCAGGTTGTGGAATGTTTTTTAAGGGAACCGGAAACAGAGGAATACGGAGTTCACATAACGAAGGAAGACATTCAGAACAATTAGCCCATTAATGAATCCGCTCTATGCGGTGTTTTCACTGGGCTTTGGATGTTGTGCAGAGGCACCGTGGCAAGAAACTCATTCCTCCAGGGTACGGAAGGAGTTCTGCATGTCCTCTAGCAGCTGGGCCAAGTCTGCCTTGATCTTAGCTTCACCATCTTTCACAGGATCCTGCAGAATAAAACGAGCATTAAGTGGCGACCGATGAATATGAAACACCCCAACGAGGAAGCGGGTACCTTGAACTTCATGGAGCTGATTCTGTACAGGATTTCTCCCATGTGCTCCTTGATAATGGACCAGGTAATTTTGTTGTCGCTGTGTGCCGTGGACTCCACGGCGTGCCGGGCCATGTCGTAAAACGCAATCATGTTGGAGAGGATGCCAACCGTTTTATAGAAAGGGCAGAAGCTGTGGGGATGAAACGTCATTGATTGATAAAGCTCGGTTTCTGTAGGAATGGAGTGACAGTGAGAAACTTCCAGACATCCGTCCAGACCGTGCAGCTGCTTGACAGCCAATCACAGTCCAGCTTGGTAAGTTAGATTGTCAGCTTGCTCTTCTGAGCAAATCCCGCCGAAAGACGGAGTTGAATATGGAAGCTTTCATACGTCGCCTTCATTTCTTGTGGCAAAAATACTATTTTAGTCTTTAAAATTTATTTTATTTTCATTATGGATTTTTAAACCAATAGAGAAGACAAAGCCATTCTGATCGGAGCAGATCTGCTACTTGTGATTGTAAGAAGTTGTGTTTACCGGTCGTAAGGTGTGTAACCATTCTGCTGCAGAAAGTCATCCTTAATGAGCTTAGCAACTTCGAGAGTGATTTTATCCGTCTCTGCCAGAGAAGCCTGTGAGGAAAAAAACAACCATTTTCAGACCATTAAAAATATTAACCTGAGGCCTCTTTGGAAAAAACACAGTTCTGTCATCACATCACAGATCATGTGATTTTTTAGCTTTATCTGATCATGTGATCAGATAAAGCTATTAAACGATCATTTATCAGCCTTTCACAGACGCCACCGGATCTCCCGGGGCCACAGTTTGTATAAAAACACATTTTAAAACCTGAACTGGCTTCACCTTGCCGACAAGCTGTACAATCTCAGCCAGATCCTCTTCCTCCTGGAGAATCTCTTTTGCTTTTGTGCGGAGGGGAACAAATTCAGGGAAATGCTTGTCGTAATATTCATCCAGAGCTCGCATGTATTTGCTGTAGCTAATCAGCCAGTTCACAGAGGGGAAGTGTTTCCTCTGAGCCAGCTTCTTGTCCAATCCCCAGAACACCTATAAAAAAACACACACACCATGTAAAACCATGACTTCAGATTCTGTACGGTGTGTGAGGAAGAACCATTGGCAAGGTGATGAAGGGGCTACCCAGTCACCGACCTGAACAATTCCCAACGTGGCTGACGTGACGGGATCGGAGAAATCTCCACCGGGGGGTGAAACACTAAGAGGAATTTAGAGAATTTGAGGAAAGGTCAGTCAATAATAATAATCTATCAAAAACAACTGCAAAACTGAACATGAGGTCTGATCTTAAGACTTTAGACTCTATCTTTGCACAAAAGAAAGAAACTTGCAATAAAATGTAGATAAAGGGGCCGGGGCAATTCTAGGGTCAGACGTTGGGGGGGGGGAGGCTCAGCCCCCAATGTGGTAGGCTAAAAACAACATCTTGTGACATGTATGTAAACAACAATATTAACCCCGTCTTTGGCTCAATCCCATTCAAGCTCCCTTTTTGACGAATGCTCTAATTCTTTCTTTCTCTTCGGCCCATTTAAGGTCGTATCTAGTTTCTCTTTTCGTTGGTGAAACTCAAGTAGTCGTCAAAGACACGGCAGTAACACAACTAAATGTTCCCCGGTCGGACTGGTTTACAATCATCAACTGAAGGGAATACCAGATCAATAAGTCAAAGTTCAGCATGTTAAATAATCAAATCAATGTGGGACTCACGCTCCTACGATGCTGACGCTGCCCTCTCTCTCGGGATTGCCCAGACATTTCACGCGTCCGGCACGCTCGTAGAACGAGGCAAGCCTTGCGCCCAGGTAAGCGGGATACCCACTGTCTGTGGGACGATGACGGACACAGCTTTAACCGGCTCCGCCGACAATGTCTCCACAGCCGCGGCGCAAAAGAAATAGACAAGCAATCACACATCCGTCTTCAACTTACCAGCGGGCATTTCGGCCAACCGTCCAGAGATCTCTCTCAGGGCTTCGGCCCAGCGAGACGTCGAATCGGCCATCATGCTCACGTTGTAGCCCATATCTCTGAAGTATTCAGACAGGGTGATGCCTGCGAAGGCAGCAAATGCTCAGATCACAAATGCGTCATTTATTGGATTATATGCGCAGCGAAGAAAAAACCAGATAGAGTCAAGACATTTGTCTTAATGTTGGCACCAAGGAGAACAATGTAAAGGGATGCCATGTGAACGGTGGTTACCCGTATAGATGGAGGCCTCTCTGGCAGCTACAGGCATATTGGATGTATTCGCAACCAGGGCTGTTCTCTTCATGATGCTCTCCACCTTCCCATTGACCTCCATAGTAAGCTGCATGGCATGCAAACACACATAATGAGCAAAAAAAAACAAAAACTGGTGTTCCCCCCCCCACCCCCCGAAAAGCTTTCCTTCTCACCTCAGGGAAATCCCGCAGCACTTCGGACATTTCGTTTCCGCGCTCGCCGCATCCGACGTAAATAATGACGTCGCTGTTGGAGTACTTGGACAGCGACTGGGAGATCACGGTCTTTCCACACCCGAAGGCGCCCGGTATGGCAGTGGTGCCACCCTGCACACAACTTATAAAGCACAGACGTCACCGCATTCTCATTTGCAGCTTCAACACTCTACGACACAGCAAACGTGTTAAAGTAACTCATTCAGTAGCAACGGCCGCCGTTAGTCGGGGGCACATAACGACTAGGGAGGATGTAGCTTTTGCTCCGAACGACGCAGGCATGTTCCCGTATTTGATTGGCAGGTCATAGACTTTTTACAGCAGCCACAGTTCAACAGTAGTGAAACAGCCGACGGTACAGTTTTCCTTGAACACGCACGACATGATCCTCGATCACCATCCCGTAAAATACAGGACGGACCCCGTGGTCGAGGAATACTGCAGCCCCAGCCCTACCAGACTCAAGCAAACCTCGTATTTCACTCATACCACAAAGCATAAAGCATGGCAGAGATGAAGGAGACCCTTTTACTACGAGTCCTCCTACAGGCATTCCGTTTTACGGCTTAATTAATGAAACTTTCATTTTTAGAAACGCAGAGATTACACAGCAGTGTATGTTACTATATTCTAAATACATGCTATTAACCCCTTATTTGTTCCTCAGCTTATGTAAACAAGTCTTAAACACAACATACACACTGCAAACCAGCTCTTTAACCTCTGCAAATCAATACGTAATGTTCTCTTGAGTTTGTCGACTTACGGGAAAAGTGCGTCCAGAACTCTCTGACCAGTCAGCAGCGGATGGTTGGCAGGCAGCTTCTCCGTGACTGGGCGGATTTGTCGTACGGGCCACACCTGCACCATGGTGAACTTCTCCTTCACGCCCTCGAATTCAAGCTCCAGAACCACATCCTTGAATGCAGCAAGAGAGAGAGAGAGAGAGAAAAAAAAAAACATGCGTGTGAAACAGAATTATTATCCGAAAAGTAGAGAATTACGCTCCAGGAAAGTCACCGTACAGAAATGTCGTAGTGTCCAGGCGTGGCCACGTAGGTGACGGTGCCTCTGTTTCGCGGTGGAAGCATCAGCTTGTGCTTTATTAAAGAGTTTTCAAATACCATGCCGTAGATATCGCCTCCCGTCACGTGACTGCCAACCTGGAGAGGAGAAGATCGCATGAAATCAGTGAAATCAGACAGGTGGAGGTGAGACAAGAGAAAAATAATCATGAAAAATAAAGATATTATTCATACCCTAAGACTCTGGCTGGGGGTGAATTCCCACTTGAGGTCTCTGTTAAGAGCACCAATGTTTACTCCTCTTGGGATATAGATACTCTGAGTGAGGTCATTGATGTCTTTTAACGGACGCTGGATACCGTCAAAGATGGAGCCCATTATTCCTGGTCCTAGCTCCACAGAGAGGGGCTTCCCCGTCCTGAGGACGGGGTCACCGACAGAAACACCGGCTGCAGCATCAAGTTAGGGAAACGTCAACATTCAGACTCCCATTTTGAAATGAGCCATGTGGAGGTGGCTCATAACCACAGATCACGCTACCGATGCAGGCGGAAAGGATACAGGTCTCCTCATAGACCTGGATGGTCGCCATGTCTCCCTCCAAACGGATGATTTCTCCCACCAGCTCACTGTGACCCACGCGAACCAGCTCGTACATGGCTGCTCCGGCCATCGCTGTCGCCGTCACCACTGTTAATGAGAAGAGTTGGAATAAACAAGTCTCACATGTGCCACATTATTCAAGGGATTTGTGATCGATCCATCGCCAAAGAGTGACATTTAACTATTTAAAGAGAAGGGAAACAAACCAGACCTGGACCGGAGACTCCATGCACATATCCAAACTCGCTTTCTCGCTCCTCATCCCGGATCTTCGGAAGGTTTGACGTGTCCATCTTGATCGTATTTATGTCCAGCAGAATTTCTGAGGTGCTAAAATTAGACATCGATGCGGTCAACTAGCTTAAATGAACAACGACGCACTTCGATAGACAAATCTAACACACACACACGGTGCGTATTATTATTATTATTATTATTATTATACTGGGATACGCGGGCTGTCAGAATGTGGAAGACGACTTTTACAAGCCACCGTCTGCGCTTTGGCTTCATGGAAAATGAACGACAGCTAAATGGCTAACTCGAAGCTGAAAAACCTTAAATGGATTCCATCGTAGAACAAAAACGAGGAGAAGTAAGAGAAACACTTTTTGTTTCTGAAGGTCTACTTGACGGATAAACGGCGTGATCTTCGTGCGCAGAGCTGACGTGTGTCGGTGCGCTAGCTAGCTAGCTAGCTATCAAACACTCGTTTTATCTTCACGTCTACCGTCATCACAAACAGACTGAGATCGATTCACGACTATTTACCCGTTATTTGGTCCAAACGATCCAGGCGAATGCCAAACAACTCTAAACCCAAACGTTTAGATTGTTACACGTATCTCACCAATCCTCCTGGTTCGTCTCCGATCGTCGCTGTGCTAATCACGTGACGCTAAGGAAAGTCAGGTGAAAAAAAAACACACCTCCTCCATCGTGGCTCAGCCTGTTTCCTCTGCGCTGACTCGTTGAGCTGTCCTCTAGAGCCAAAATGGCGTCCGATGCGCCATCATTTCCGCTAGGCGTTCTGCGCATGCTCATCCGGGCGCATTGCTGCCCTCTAGTGGATGCAAATGTAAACGATCATCTCAATTCAAACTAAATAGGACTCCACGTACAAATCTGTATTTTCATCTCCTCAGGTAATGAGGTGGGGGCAGCCACCTGAATGATTAATTTCTACTTTAGCTGCTTGGCTCCATGCTTTACTTGAGTATTAACCTATCAGTTAGAATCAGAATCCACATTTAACATTTTGTTCCTCTCTATCTCATAACAACATAACATGGACAGTTAACCTGTTTGTTTTTATACATATATTTATTAAATTCAGGCCTTCAGTATCAGTAATCTATCAGTAAGTATAAGTAACTAATTGCAAAGTGGGCCCACTAGATAAAATGTTAGGAGGGTGATATGTATCAAAATGTACCTGTTAAAATCAGGTGCACACTCCACCGATTCCGCACAACAAAAATGATAACAGAATAAACTTTGTTATGCTGCTTTGCTACTAAATTATAGAGCCCAGTATTTCTGAAACATTCAAAGGAGGACAATGGGGGACACAATCGCAAGACGATTTTATGACTCTTATTGGAAATATTAGATAATTTATCAACATTTTGTAATCCACTGATAGAAATACTGTGCGACTGTGATCGTGCTGGGGCGATATGAAAGGTCCACCAGGAGGAGCTATCAAATAGAGTAATATATCATCCATGTGCTCAGTCTGACCACTCGTTTTCATCCAGTTCAGACTCGTCTTCAGAGTCGCTGTATTCCACTGCAATGCGTCGAGACAGGATGGTCGCCACGTCATTCCCCACCGGCTCCTGCTTGCTCTGCTGCTCCTGCTGCTCTTGGACTTTCCTCAGCTGGATCCCTGACAGGGGCAGAGATTCAGTATGTTAAAGGGTGACTGCACACGGTTCAGACGCATGACAAAAGCACAGCTTTATAGAATAGTGTCCGCTTTCATTTGACCTGCAGAAAACAGTGGCAAATAAACAGAGCCGCCCCACCTATGCGGATGGCGGACAGCAGGTCACTTCTCGCGTCTCTCACAGGATTCGTCTCAGGTCTGCTGCCTGCTTGACCTGAGGGCACATCCGGAGGAGGGCGGAGTGGAGGCGGGGGACCTGGGGGTGGAGGGAGCTTGCGTGGCCCTGTAGGAGGCGCAGGTGGCAGCGGGTAGCCTCGACCTACTCCGTCATGTAGAGCATCCGAAGGAAACCCGAAGGCCCTTTGGGCCGATGGGATGGGTGGGCCTGGGGCCGCCAGTGGCAGGGGGCAAGAGCTGGTGGGCAGCAAAAGAAGAGAGATCGTGTTTCAGTGACATTTTAATTCTGCTGTTGTCCCAGCTGCAAATGAGCATACTTGTAATCTACAGGTGGGCGTCTGGGACCGGCGATTCGGTCTGCAGCGTAGGTCACTCTTTTGTGGTTCACATCGATGCTGTGGTATTCATGCTCCACGGGCGATGAAGACCGCGCCTTCCTTGACACATAATCACGTGACTTGCCATAATTACAAGCAGCGTGGGCAGGCACTGGAGGGACGGGATAGTCTGGTAGGTCAGGCCTGGATGAATGAGTGAATGAGTGCAATGAGGAAGAGCTTCTCATTCAGAGTAGATGTCAAAGTACAGTACAGAATACAGTATTTTGAGTATTATTCTTACATTTTTAATTAACGTTCATTAAAGTTGCCATCCCTGCTAATAACCTCACAGTCTCTGCTTCAAATGCTGATTCGGCATGAAAGACACATTTCTGCTGTGACACAGAATAAGCACCAACCTGCCGTCTGCGGACAGCGAGCCCTCCGATGACGCCCCTCGCCGGAGAGTCTGTGGACGGCGGTGATCTGGGCGAAGCTCTTTATCGAACGCCATCACGTTCCACTCTTGCCTGCGGTTCCGAGCTTTTCTCACCTTCTTTACCTCACGCTGAAGGGTGCTGGTCTCCATGGATCGCTTCTGCTCCTGGGAGGCAGCAGAACAGAAGAAGTGATGAAACCCCCCCCCCCCCCCCCGTGCTGAATGAACACATAAAAACAAAGCCGTGGTGGAGTGTACTCTCACTCTCTGCCTCTGTCTCTCTTTCCTCTTATCCTCGGTATCCTGGAGCATCTTCTCCTTCCACAAGTCAAAAAAGTGGGATGGGTCTGAGTAGAATCTCATGGCATCAGTGGAATCCTCTCTGTGTTTACAAAATAAATAATAATAATTTAGCCATTTTAACCGGACCTGCATCCAGGGGAGATGCGCGACACTGTGCAGTACCTGAAGGCGGTCAGGGTGCCGAGGGGAGGAGGCCCGTCGCTGCTGCTGTGCATCTCAGCCACTGAGTTTGGGATGCTGTCTTTGGACAACACCTGCTGGTCCTGTACAGTAGAGCTTTGGAATGCCTTCCGCATGTTTATGTCCTGGAGGGATACTAAAAAAAATACAAAAATAAATAAATATATATATATACTGTGTGTGACAATGAACACATATAATGAAATGAACAAACAGGAAGCCCAGTGCGCTAACCCTCCTCCACACTGGAGTCCAGCTGGGTGACCTTGACGGCCAGGCGATCAATACGGTCCTGCAGAGAGTTGGCGCGCCCATAAAAAGTGTTGGCCTCATTAAAAAGCTCCCCAAAAACATTTTCTGCTTGTTTACCTGCAGCCAGGGAGGAAGGGGAAAAAGGGAACTCTTAATAATCCGTCGGCAAGTGGAACAATCACAGCCACATACAATTACTGTACTTAGTAAATACAATAAAAAGGTTGAATCTCCAAGGCAAAGGAAAGAGGAGCAACATCTATTTTAGACATCAGCTAACCTGTGATTTCTGATATAGCAGCACCTTTCTGACTGGCTCTGATTCCAGGTACCATACGTATGTTCAAATTTTAATTGTATGTCAGAAAACAAAGATTATTCCTTAAAAAGGTACAAATCCTTTACATTTGCGTGGATTATACTGTAGCATGAGTGTTTACTCCTGTTAAATGTCAGAATTTCACACGTCGAAGAGCTGAAATCCAGTTAATGTCGGTGCCTTCATTAGAATGTCTCCGCCCCCCCACTCTCTGTCTTATCTGTCTGTGACACAAAGCTTTACGGTAAGCTTTAAGCTCCTGTAACGTCACACACACACACACGCACACACACACACACACATGTCCAGGAGTAAATGTCCTTCCCAAAATAGCCTTTTCCTCACTTCAGCATTTCCCTCTCTAACATTTTTCCGTGCACCACAGGCCCACTTCCACAGCAAACACACACACAGGCGTCCCGACCACTTCAACCAGTCTTCTACACAAACGTTGCTGATCTGAGTGCACAGTAATCAGCAGCGGATGATTGTTTTCTTGCTATGTGCCCATTGTTTTCATATAATCATCCTGCAGGGATGAACAATATTTAATCACTTCTGGCATAAACTAGACGCAGGTCAACGTGGCACTGGTGAATCCTAAGAGAGCCCACGAGGACCTGGCAGAGGTTTGTCTGTCAAGATAACTCAAAAACATTCTTGACAAAACAAGACACTTTCAAATGTTTGTTAACATTGCAGTCATTGTAGGCTGAGGGAGCTCTATCTCACCGCCCAATTTCATCCGGATCAGAACTCACACAGCAAGTATAAATAAACGCCGCAGAAACCTTCCATCCGCTGTTAAACGACTTGTTTTTTTGAACATCTGTTTGACAGCGGGTTTGCCCACTTAGTTTACATGACAAGTGACATTGCTAAATTCACGTGACTGTTTTCTTACTCAAACTGCTGAGCTGACGGATGACGGCGGAAAGCGTGTTGTTGGTTACACATTCCAGCTCGGTGCCAATCCCATCAGGCACTGCACCGTGACACAGGTGCCGGGGCTCGATGTTTCTCTTGACCAAAGGCATGACCTCGTCTCACATCTCAGCTGCAGCACCTGCTGGGTGATGCAGGACAGCTGCTACATCTTCTTGGAACAGTAGGTTTTTAAAAGTTGCACTATTTCTACTGTTTTGGTCAAAGTGGAATTAAACTTCAAGCATGGCTTTTTTATGACCTCCTTTATTGTTTTGATGCAGGAGTCTTTAATACTGCATGTAATGGACAGCATCATAATCAAGGTTTGACCTGTTATGTTTCCCGTGTTGAGTACTGGATAAAAAATATATATATTAGGACACTGCTTTCTAATCTGTGCTGTCTTCAGTGAACCAAAGGTAAAAAAAAAAAACGGGTTAAATACATAGTTAATAATGCTTGCCTGATTTTTGTGAGTCTGAAAATATATATATATTTTTTTACAGAAATACCTATATTCAACAACAGCAAACCCACCCTTCTAAAAACAGACGAGGACCAGGGAGAAAAGGACATCTGCAAAAACGTGACAGCTGGGGTAAGAGGATTGTGTCGCTGGTAAACAGAAGGTGCTTCTGCTCTGGTCCTGAACGCCACTGCGAACCCGTGTGCTCGGTTTCGTGACTGATACAGCGTCTCCATGCAGCCACAGGATGACATCATGCAGAGGCTGTGTCGGTCCATGAGGGGGAGGATTACTACAGTCGTCAGTGCTGTTTATATTAAATGTTGTTTCCTCCACTTGCGTCAATTTAAAAAGTAATAATAATTTAAAAATAATAATAATTTGCAAATAAATACAGTGATGAAGAATGATGGAAACAAACATTTTTTTCTGCTAGTTTGAGGTTAATCGGAGCGCTTTATAAACCAGGACACAACAACAAGGTATCTTACCTTGGCTTTTCTTGTCATTTTATTCTCATCAGCCAACTGGAGCAGGAACAGAACACTTTGCAGGTCGGCTGCTGGACGGAGAAAACAAATCTCTTCAGGCACAGCTTGAGCCATGAGGGGATTTGTGCACCAGATTTACAGCCATTATCCAATCACAGTCTTCGTGCCGGCAGTTTGATATTGTTAGATCAGTTGTATGTTATTTAGCAAACCTCATTAGCTGCTTTCTGTGATTTAGATTTTTAATATGCCTAATTAAATGTAATTAATCAATGCCTCTGTTTTGGTGTAATATGTTAATAAGGGTCGGCTGTTTCCTGCTCAATTGAATTTATCCAGATCAGCAGACCAACATGAAGATTTGGACAGAACTTGTTTTGTCCGACAAAGAGTCTAAATCTAAAACTGATAATTAAATTCCTTTGTCATGCCAGACTTTTGTTTCAACCACCCACTTGGCATGAACAGCAGCCTGTCTGTCCCAGAGTTTCTGTTAATGTCTTCGTGGGGCGACGTGGATTAATCATGAAATGAGACAGCATTCGATTTGAAAGCCACCGCACACACACACACACACACACACACACACACACACACACACACACACGCACACGCACAGACTGTTCTTTCCTCACAGATGGCATCATCTGGATGGACAAACGTAACCCAGATATGAGGGCTTAAATCTTTGTAAGCAGCACGCATGATTCTATAACTCACAGTTATTATAGCAGTGGGTATTATGAAATTAAAAAGTTAAAGGAGAGAAATTGTAGCTTGCAAACAATTATATTTGTGCTTCTATTAAAATCTAAAGTTACAAAGTCTGCTGCAGGAAGAAGAAAGTCGACAAAGACAGAGAGACAACAGCCTGTTTGATGCATGAAGAAGATCAGTGGATGCTCAGAGTACATTTATATTTGCTGTTGATCGAGTTAGTTGGTTAAGCCTAAAAGTCAAATAGCCCCGTGAGGGGTCTTCCATATTTTAGGCAGTGCCATGATCTCATGACCGGCTAAGAGGTATTTACCACAGTACGACACTTCCCCTTCCCATCTTCCCATTATCACCCCCAGTTTCCACCCTATTATGGCTTTAGTCATTTGCCATGAGAGAATGAGGTCAATGCCTTGATGGTTACTTAATGAAAATGGGCGACACACACACACACACACTCACACCCACACATACACACATTTCAACATTTCCCCTGTCTCAACAAAAACACAGGTATCCCAGAGCTTGAATGAATGATCCATGCTGGGGAATAAAATTTAGGATGTCTTTGGTCCTTGTAAATGTAAAATGTAATTTTTTACGAGTTCCACAATTATATGGAAAACAAACATTTCAGTATGACAACTATATTTCCATGAAAATGAAATATTATGGAACATTTCCAAACCTCTGTTGAATATTTTACTTGAATTCATCAAGTTACAATGCACATAAATTATGGTGTTTATAAGTATGGAGTGGATGAATAATGAATAATGCACAATGTAAAGCGTTTTTGAGTGTCGAGAAAAGTGCCAAATAAAACCAATGCATTATTATTATATCCCAATGGCAACAAGTTTTTCACAACATTTTTGTAAATGAAAGAATAAATTAAGTTTAAAGTTGAATCCTCCAGTGCTCTTTCTCTCCCCGCTCAGTTTTCCATTAGTGCCACCTGTTGGTCGTTATTGGTATAGCACATGACATCATCACATCATGCTTTTAAACTTGTCAGCAGAATAAAATATTTGCGCCTTTTTAAAATTCATTTTTACGGTACTTGCACATGGCTTGCAGTAGGAGAATGCAGTCAAAACATCTGTCAGAACACATGATAATAGTGTTATATGGAGGTTTTGTTCATGTGCGTGTTTCAACTGATAAAAAAAACCCCATTCAAATAATTTGTTATTTATGATAAATCAACACCACTTCTTCTCATCTTCATGATACAATCATTACAATCCACCATACCATCTTTATAAAACCACAATTAAATAAGTATCAACTGTTCTCCTCTCCTATTGTTTACAACGGGCCTTCACAAAACACAACATTTTCCCATAGCTGAGCTCAGCACACCACACGACAGTGGGAAAAATAATCAGTCGGAGCTTAGCGGCGTTCCTGAGCGGGCCGCCTTTAGAGGGGGTGACTCTTAGAATGCCTCAGCTTGTTTGTCTCATGGTTTAAGTGGTGCACATAGCCATGGAAAGATCATTAAATCACTGTTTTACCACTTGGTTTAATCCCCACAACAAAAGGGGAGGATACAAAAAGAGAGAAAACGGAGAGGAAAAAGTGCTGCGTGAGATTAAGTGGACGCTTGATGGATCTAAAGTGACGGCTCTGTTGCTGAAGGGAGTTAAGAATCTTGATGCCGCATTTCCCTGCAGGATGCAGAGTGGCCGCTGAGCGGACGTTCCCCTCTTACCTCTGCAGCGGCCAGCTTCGGTGTCCGCTGCCGGGGCCCATCTGCCGGATTACCCAGCAGGATATATTTTTTAAAGAGAGCATCCTTTTCATATCCTGCCTGCAAAGGTTTACATTAAGGTTGAACTCGGGTGCACTTACAATAGCTGATGAAATAAGCTCTGTCCTCCTTACAGCGCCCCTCCCCGTCTTCTCACTGAGGCTGGTAGCGCTGGCTTGAAAGGCGCTGTTTCACCATGGCATGAAAGAGGATCTCATGCAATGCCACTGTCTGCTGCTGATTTGTTTTTTTTATCTTAGCACACTGACAATAAAGTGGTGCCCAGCATGGAAAAAACAATTCCATGTGCCAAGCGTGATTGTTTCTTGTAATAGGCATCAACAGGCCGACTTGTCTGTGTTACCATACAGGTGAACTCATTCCTGGGAAAATGTTTTTTTCTTTCTCAGCCTTGTAGGCGCGATGGCGTCCCCCTTTTTCCTCGGCCTAACGGGATTAGTCGTGCCAGTGCTACCCCGGCTGTCACGGTACTGTCTACTTCCCATCTCTCTTCTGGGCCTCTAATGTGATTAACCCATTCCCTGTGGTCCAAATGGTTCTGGAAGGGGGTGGGGGGGTGGGGTGGCGGTGTCGTGGGGAGGGGGGTTGGAGGGCGGCATCTCCTTGCCATGTTCCTCTTCATGCCTAGCCCGCTATCGTTGGCACCTTTGTCAGGCGGGAAGGACCAAGGTCAAAGGTCCATTAGGAGGAAAAGTGGCCGAGGAAGGAATTCATGGACTCAGGCACTTACAGTGCAAATAATAAACTCATTATCAAAATCAAGTAGTAATTTTTAGCTCACGCTTGTCTTACCAGGCCGCTGTGATCACAATCTATTCAGATACGTCACTCATTAATGAACGTCAGTTTAAGCTGATTTGTATTATGGCTTTTGCTTTGAATATTTACTGCTTGCTTGAGCGGAGACAATAATGACTGCCTACGCCCATCATCTTGTCAAACGTCAGTGTTGTGGGGCTTCGCCTGTTTAACACACCTCAATTTTTGACTCATCTGTCGCAAGTCTTCTTCGTGGGCATCTGCTGCTCTGCAGAGGAACACATGACCTTTGCCACCGCTCACGGGGAGAAGCCTCCAAAACCAACGGGCTGCATAGAAAACCCAGGGATGGAATAACATTTACAGTGTCAAACAGCTGTCACTTAGCATCGTTGCGTGTGTGGTGATGTGCAGCAAACTGTATCTTTGCATATATAAAGGGAAATGCATTAGCATCATGCATGTGAACTATTCATCTCCAGAATCCAATCATTCCGTCAGCACCAGACGTGAAGGGTCATTCATTTGAAATGGAAAATAAACCATTATATTAATCATTTCTGCGCAAAATCCACGTTTTCTGGAAAAGAAAGGAAAATTCTTAGCTGCTCAGAAAAGCCGGGAATCTCAACGACCAAAGAATGCCGCTTCACGTGAGCACACAGCCTCGGTCAGGCGACGGCACGGAG
Organism: Brachionichthys hirsutus; assembly: GCF_040956055.1. Lineage (NCBI taxonomy): Eukaryota > Metazoa > Chordata > Actinopteri > Lophiiformes > Brachionichthyidae > Brachionichthys > Brachionichthys hirsutus. The sequence goes on along the minus strand of NC_090906.1, from coordinate 8,468,677 downwards.
AATTAAGAGTCTTAATGAAGATTTCTGACAAGTCTGCATGTGCTGTTCTTACGTGAGACAATGGCTTGATCGGGGAGGGGTGCGGAGGGTCCCTCAAAACAGCTGCCTGAGATGAAACGAACCTCAAAGTTAGCGCCAAGGACAAACGCAGTGAAGAAATAATAACACTTCATCTTATTGGTGGTTTGTTTCAATGTTGTTGAAAACATTTCTTATTTCTATCTACATTAATTAACTGTATTGATATTTCAGGCATGAAATAGCAAAAAGAAAACAATTCAACATTGTGCGTGAAAAACAATGCTGTGCAGCAGAGGGTTGCAGCCCTTGTGTGGAGATTTGGTGAGTTTCCAATCCTGATATCCATCCCAGGACCATGTAATGGAGGGTGACACTTATTGTATCAGGAGGGGCTAATGAGTGTCTGAAGGCCTGTGTGACTGCGTTACGCTGAGGAATCTCATCGTGTGTGTTGGGTGTTCGGAAAGAAAAGATATTATCTCTGCAGAGTGGACGAGGCCATAAAGTGCAGCCTAAGGAGAAAAGAGTCTCCACTGTCATCCCCTGCAGATCTCAGGAGGCACGCGAGGCCTCTGAAGGTCGCTTCTTAATGGAGCCACAAAGAAAAGATAATGAGCGCCCACATTTTGCTGTTAATTTGTGTCTAAAAATGAGTCAATCAAATAGATTTTCACCTTGAAGCGACACCCTCAGAGTTCCTATACAGGCAACGATTGAAATGAATCACAACAGCATCAAATCTCCTGCACGACTGACTGTTTCCTGTCACGATCTTTGATTCTGTCCTTGTTTTGGGTGCCTGATGTCTCTGCAGGCAGCATTTAATTAAACAGCCGGAGGCAACGTCTGTTTTTATGGACATCATTTGTACGAATATGATGTGTTCTGTTCAAGTTCAAATCAGAGACATATATGTGTAGCATTCTAACAGATCATAGTAGATTTTAGATAAAGTCCAAAACTCTGCATTCAAAGATTATTTGTTAAAATACTTTTTGTTGTTGTCAGTTAGTCAGTTTTATTTTTTAATCAGTTTTCAAATGAGTAATAAACTGACACAAGAACAGTGAGACGTGTCAATGACAGGTGTAGTACTGCTGTGTGTCCACAAGGTGGATAGCTAACTAAATAAATTGGGCATCATTATCAGGTTAGTTCTTTATTACAAAGATTATTTGGGTTATATTTTATTATTATTTTGTTGCTGGTCTAACTCGGAACTTGTTTAAAGGTGGCAAAGAGGGCATCATAAGATGCTTTTATGATGTTTTACATCTTTCCCTGCAGGTTTTTCCCTCCTACACCCGCAAAGTGCCTCGAGATAACGTTCTGCTATGATATGGTGCTATATAAATACAAATACATGGAATATCCTGCACTAAACAGCAACACCGCATCATGGAAGAAACCTGTTCTTTGTCTGTTACTCAGCACCAGCTTGTAATATGGTCTCCTGCCTGAAGGTGGCAATAAAAACCCAGCAGCCAACAGTGTTTCCAGTCATTTCTTTTATAAAGCTATCAATAAATAGATGCTAATAATAATCACATTTCTACATGTCAGTGTTCTCAGCATGCCTTTGTTACACTTTGTTACACTTTGTTTCAATTAAATCTATATTTGGTCAAAAGTCTTAATGTGTTTCTGCAAAAGGGAGTCAAAGTTGTATATATATATTTGACAGAGAGTTAATATGGATCTTGGTTGAATGTAAGTATGTACAGTACATGCTGGAAAGGGGAGGGTGTAATATTAGTAGAATATTTGTTTTAATGCAGACATTAATTTCCCATGAAATCTATTGCAAATTCAACTTTTTCCATTTAATTACATTGAGCCGCTCCTTTATTTCGCAACACTTTTCATTATTCAGGATAGTTCAGTCCAGTATTATAAAATATAACATCTCCTAATGCAACCTTCAGTCCTCAGATGACATAAACAAAGTTTAAGCATCATTTTAAACCCCACCTCCAATCAGATCTGCGCTCTTTCACTGGAACAGGCCTTTGAAAGTGATCGTGCAGACGCTGGAATCCTTGTCATTGTTCTGAATGAATGGTCTAATTTGTTGCCACATCACAAACGCTGCAGGTTTCCCCGATGCTTGCATTGATGGGCGGTTGTGAACAAATAATGTCATCCAAACCAGGAGGCTGTCAACTATCGGCACATGGCCCACTGGAGATATAATGGCATCAAGGAACGGGAATGAAGACAAGCCTTTTAAATGGGCCGGTGAAAGCTTACACTTGGAACACAGGTCAACTTCAGTGCGCTCATCTGGACCTAACTCAGGCTGACACAATTTGACCTCAGCTGATGCCCCTCTCCGCTGCCCTTTATTTTCGCGTTCTCTCCCGGGGAATTGCACTCAATACATTCCTCACAGATTCTAGCAAATTTTCCAGTCTTCTAAGCTCTCATTTCTCAACATTTGCTTTTCTATTATTTGCCAGAAGTCCTTGTCCTTTCGGAATCAGGCTTTGTAGGCCTTTTCTGACGCTGGGGGTCTTACAGAATTGCTGCTTTTGGCTGTCCTTCAAAGGAAGAGCCCCTTTCGATTCTTTAATAAAGAGGCTATTGTTGTTAGCTTAACTTAGATGTTCTGAAAGACAAACATTTAAGAACGTGTCTTATTTAATAAATTAAAGGTAAAATGCGCAGGTGCAACTGCTACTGAACTCTGAAACTGTACATGATGTTGTAGCCTTTTTTTTTTTTTATCTTTGCATGTTTCCACCAAGGCAACGTAAGTTCGGGTGACTCTTATTTGACAATTAAAAACTCTACGAAGAGAATTTTTAAATATTTTAAATATAAATAAACACTTATTTTGATTTTAACTACAGAAACGTGTTCCAGTAAAGAGAGAGAGGGGCGAGAAACCGTTTGGATCATTCCACATATAATCTGATAAACAGGCAATGACGTTTATGACGGCCTCACAGAGACTTTCACAAACACGCATTCTTTTGAACACCGTAGTCTGTCAGTTGATTTACAAATGATTGCATTCGATACACAGCGTTCCATGTTTTTGGAAACAGGATTATAGATCCTTAAATCCTTGAGTTAAAAAGTAAACATAATTATAGATTTGTCCCATCTTCTGTATCTGTTACAGAGTTTCTAGACCGATTCAGATTGTGGAATTCTCTGCCAGCGTTTCATTTGGTGAACGAAGCAACTTTCTGATGAAGAACTTACCCTTAAACAGCTGAGTTTTTGTGTGCACAACAGAAACCGTGTGGGCCGGCTGCGCCTCCATGTTGGAGAATGCAAAGTCCACATTTTTGTTTTTTTTTGAAAAGCCATTTAATTTCTTTTAGGAAGATTTGAATCAACATTCAGGAAAATGCCATCATTCAGTGGTAGCAGGTGGATAATTGTACATGGTCCAGCAGCCACAAATAAAAAGATGCCAGAAAGAGCATTCAATTTGGGAAACGCAGTGTTCTGCATTTCCTCATTAGTGTTTGGACGCTGCTTCCTTGTGCAACATCCCACATTGTTGCAGCAAGCCAACTAAACTGTTTCCATCTTTTCAGGGGAAGCGGTTCTTCTTTATTTGGTGCAGCCTGTTTTCATTTTCGGGCAGTGAATGGGTGTGAGGTGTGAAGCTGTGAATGCTGTGAGGTCAACCTGTCATGATGCTGTTAATACGAACAGGACCATTTGGAAATGAGCGAGGCCACGACCAGCGCTCTATTCAGCCATTTAACCAAAGAAGCAGAACAGGGAGCAGTGTTCCTCCTGAACAAAGATGCACAGAAAAAGAGATGCACTTACAAAAGGCAAAATGAGAGACTAATTGTCATTGATCTCGCTTTTATGTTGTTCAACTGATGGTAGTTTGTAGTATTTTATCAAATCTGTTTATAGAAAGTGACCATAGGAAGCAAATGTGTCCTTAAAGTTTCTTTAAAGGCAGTTTGCTTACATCATATATTTCCAGTACCACATAAAACAACACATAGAAAAAACAAAAATCCTTACATGATAAAACCACCTGGCCATAGGTTGAATAAACAGAATTAGACATTATTGATAACGAACCTTTGTTTCATACGGATCTCAATTTACATGCAGGTGAACAAGCTGATAGGATGGTGCAATTATGTATCATTTTTATAAGACAACTTTCTGGGTGAAATTTGGAGATGACCAGAGGTGGAACTGTGGCCAAGAAGATGTAGTCCAGGAAAATATAAGGATTTAACTACAATGGCTTATTTAAATACACTTGCACCTCACAGTTTGCCCTGTCTCAGCTGCACCTCTCAGAGATGGTCATGCACACAACAGGATTTAACCAGGAGGACATGCGGCTTAGGTTGAGCTGGAGTGAGCTGAAAGAGAGATTTCAACCAGATGTTGATCAAACCAGACGTGTAACTGGCCAACTGCTTATTCAGGTATATTCACGTATAGGTCGGAATGAAAATATATTGACAAGAAGTTTCAGAACCTGTTTTCTATTTTTGCTTATTTTCATCTAAAATCGAGGGAACATAATAGAAGATATGGAGTTGATCATTATTCTCAGACCCTTTCTGCCGGTTGCTGACTCGTTGCAGTTGCACCATTTGTGCATAGGGTGTCGCTAGATAGAGTATAATCCATTTATCTCATGACATGCAGGTTCCATGTGTGGCCTGTTCATTTAAAGTACAGACCTGTTGTTTCTCATGATTAAAAACAGTTCCTGTGGTAATGTGTGTATAGTACATCTCATATGCTTTAATGTTAAATGAAAGGGTGCAAGTGTCTGTACTGATGCCAGGAGAATAGTTTTAAAAGGCATTAAGACAACATCTGGCATTTAATTCATTATTGGCAATAATAAATTAATGCTTGTCCAAAATGTTTTGATGCAACATATCACACTTATCAAAGTTCACCAATTTTAAGTTAAATACTAGAAAAGCACTCGGAGAGCGCAGACCTCCGTCCAGCACTTCAGTCTCCCTATATTGTGATTTACACCAAAAATAATGGCCATGCATTTATTTTATTTATATATTTTTTAGATTCCTTAACCATGGAAACAAACCTTTAGGAATTGATATTATTATTAGTTTAGATGCTGCTTCATTCCTAACGATATGCTGAGAGAGGCTACAGTGAGCTCAGCCTTGTATGACACCTTATCCTACTTGATAAACTGCAGATTGAGTTGATCACCTGGAAATTAGGCTCATCTCTTCAATTGCCAATCAACAAATTCACATAATCTGAGAACCATCCCTTTAATAGTGCAACCTTTAAAGGGATGAGTTGCTATGTTTGTTTGTTTTTATATGTCATGATACATTCCTTCTGCTGCTATGGAAGACATTCCAGCAGAGTAACTACATGACAGTCATGAGTCTGGGAAAAACAAGACTTTCACCTGAAAGAGTTTCATTATTGTAGAGATGATATCACCTCGACTGCTCCTTCGTTACGCAAGGATTTATGAAACAATATTGTTTTAGCAGACACGGTCACCTTTAAATACCTATAGCTGTTTTTAATCCAAATAAAATCAAGGCTAATGCTTCATTACTGAGTATTTTTGCATAATGATCCTCATGCTGCTGCTGTTAATTTTTTTTTATTAGAGCAATTACCGGGGCTCTTAGTGGACGGGGTCAGCGGGGTCTAATTACCCTGCGTCATGCAGGAAAATAGTTGGAGGTGTCTCTTAGCAGGTGGCCCCAGTGGTAAGAGGGAGACATGGGGCATGCCGAGGCGGGCAATTACTGGATGAATTTCACTTTAATAAATGTTGAGCTACATTTGGAAATTCAGATAACAGAGCTTTCTGCCTAATCGGTGCTGCGCTGAGGCCACTTGAGCAAGAAAATGATCTGAAAGAGGGTTTAATTAACAGAAACCACATGATACAGGGAGCGCGTGACAGAATGTTAAAGCGAGGGGGAGAGGGATAATATGAAAATTAGTGAGAAAGGAGGCTGGAGGAGGGGTGCCAAATTTCATTTCACAGGTTTGGAGTTGAACATTTTCTCCTGTTTTGTCACAATGCTCAGATGTGTGAGTTGCAAACATCACCAGTGTCTGTATAACCTGAGGACGTACGTCCATAAGGCCAGTTCCAACCAGAGTGCAGTTCGCTTTGACAATATTAAACTTCAGATTTAATATTTGCAGATCAAGATCATATTTTGCACTATTGTAGCGTAACGATGTCATGTTCAGTTGACGTGGAGGCAGCAGAAATTCTTTCCAAGATCATTTAATCATTTTAACAAGTTCAAAGAGCTGACACAACTGATTGTTCTGACTCTGGTACATGAAGATCTCCATTTGTAGTCCAGCCAACAAACTGACGTCTGACTGGTTCGGTTGTTGTTGGAGGAGCAAGCATTTCAATGGATAACTTCAAAGATCCGAATGGATGAAATATTTGTGATGAAATAAAGCTCTGGTGAATATCAGGCTTGTCACCGTGATCCAAACATTTTCGTCCACATTTTTCACCTGTTCATTCAGGGTTTTCCCATGTCTCTGTTTTATATCGTGTCCATAATGTAAAGATGTGATGACTGGAGAATACATTGTGAACAACCTTGACCTGCAGTTGAAATGACTGCAAACCTGACTGTGAGCTCAGTGTTGTTTGTTGTCGTCGACTCTCTGATGATACATCACTTTCAACCTGTTGTTGACCCTGGCTTCTCCGTACATCACCTGCAGCTCATCTATTGATGGATGCCAATGCATGGATGAGTTGTTATTGAAAGGGGGGGCTAGAAGAATACATGTGCATTGAGTGCCCCAGCCTATCATGCGGTGACATAATCGCATGTTGAAAAGTTACCCAGAATTCAGGCTGCACCTGCATTATGTGTCGCTGAAAGGACTGTTTTGGCCTGTAACTCCTGTCACTGTTCATGTTTTTATTGTTTGCTGCACGAGATGCACTAACAGAGCCGTGCACAGTTCTGCGTTATGTGCATAGAGGACATGGGGTTTTGTTTTTGTTTAAACAGTGTATATGTGTGGTTTTGTGCACGTAAGGTCCTCATGGTTTTATGCACCACGGTCTCCCTCCACTCTCAACCGGAGCTAAAAGCCCCGAAACAGAACGGTAATTGCCCAATTAGGGCCCTCGCTCTGTGGGCCGCAGAGCACTATGCGCCTCCACATGCTCACAGAGTCAGATAATTGAGCTGAAAGCAAATGAACGGATGGCAGACAAACAAGCTACTAGAAAATAATTACTTGGAGTGTTTCTTTTCAGTACCTGTACAGCGAATTTCATTATTGTCAATAGCCTCTAAAGCTGCTCGAAATGGTGGTATTTGTCATTTTCATAGAGACTTGATAATGACATTAATTTGTCTTAATGGGTTGGTTCTATTGTTAAAAATAGTAAAATGAGCAGAAATTGTCTTTCCTCAGCAGGTAGAGAGGACTTCACCACACTCCCGCCAACCATGAGGAGATAATTTGCTGTGCTTGTCAAATTTCCAATAATTTGTTGCATGGAACATGAGTAATGCTAATACCATTAATGTCCATTTTCCTCTAAATTCATTACTGCCCTTTTCCCTTTTATATTTTAATGCCTCTGCTGTTTTTTCTGCAGCTTCAAACGACAATATCAGGAAGGATAAAAACATGCACATTTAGACTTTCGTGTTACATAAACAGACACAGCCGTTAGAAGATCTGTAAAATATATGACTATCAGTCTTCATCCTCAACTCAAGAGTCAACATGACAGCTCATTTAAGGTTGTTAGAAAAGATTGCATTCAAAGAATTAATCAGCTTATAAACAAAATTGTAGGGTTAAAAAAAAACACAACTGGTCACATTGACGTAATATTCTGTAAATTACTTTCAGTTTCAAATAAATATTAAACAATGGAGAATATATGCAGAGATTAAATTCAAGATAATATATTAAATATAAAAATATTTTTAAAACATTATAACACATTTGAACATTTAAACATCAAATATTTAAATAAATATATATTTTTTAAATATATTGACACTGAAAGATTTTCGTATATCAGCGAAAAAGTCATTTGAGAAAGCGATACTAAATTATCAGATGTCATGAAATTTTACGTGAAAATAATAGTTAGAAGTAAATCCAATAACAGAAAAGAACCAAATGATAAAATTCTTGATTAGAAAACTTAAACAATACTCAGTAAGAAGTGTAAAACAAATAGATGAATGTATGAATATATACAACAGAACAAAAAGTACATGAAATGGTAAATCCTGTTTTATTTCTAAAATCCCATTTAAAAGAAAAGCTAGGAAAATGGGATATAATTATTCCTTAATCCTCAAATGTTTAAATGAAACAGCAAAGCAAATAAAGAAATGAATTGAAGCTTGAGGCCACAGAGGCAGCTGCTGGGCAGTAAATCTGCCTCTGATGACTTCTGCCTCCAGGCTGTTCTCCAAGCCTCACTGTCATAAAACAGCATGAGATACTATATTTTTAGTTGCACACACATTAAAATACTTATCTTTTATTGAGCCTCCATTGACACCAGGATGCAATGCAACTTGTGGCAACTTGAAGAAAATTAAGTGTCATGAAGAAGAGCATTTGTCCAATTTTGAAACGCTTATTTAAAGTCATTTAATGAATCTGAGAATCTCATCAAACCCGATGCCGATAATTTTGGTGTCAAAGTAATTTTATATATGTTTTTCTTCAGACTGTAAAAAAATGTAACTTGCATTTTATTAGTCCAGAATCGATAAAACATGCTTATCGTGATTAAGTGGAACTATAGTTTCATATAGTATATATAGAAGGATTTTCTAGTTGTTTTTGCTGTGAAAACGTTTTAATAAATGTCTTTCATAAATTCCGGGTGAACAGTAAAGAGCTCTATTTCTTAGGTGATGCTGCGCAGAGGGGATTCTCCTTGGTGGGAAGTTTCCCCGTTGTGACTTTTATGGCCTGCAGAGGGCGCCGCTGAAAAGAGACACTGATCGAAGTTTGAGAATTTAAATATTGGACTGTGATGAAGGTTAGAATAGGTTCAGTAAGTCGGGCTTTTTAAATTAAGAAAATGACTCAAGACATAAAAATATTTTGATTTTGGAGTTTAAAACCTCATTAAATGTGATGAGAGAAAAGAAAATCCCATTGAAAGTGAATTTCATGTTTCAGTAACGATCATCTTGACTTCTGTTTTTGAATGAATGAATGAGTAAATGTCATTTTCGAACATGTAATAAAAATATGTAACTATTTGAACATACATTTACCGTGAAATAATCGTCCATGTGGTAAAGTGATGAATAAGAAATATTCAAACTGTATATGCTACTGATTTGATGTTGATGGAGCTGATGCGGCTTTTTTCCCCATTCACCTCATTACATCAGCTTTTAATCAGTGATGTTTCATCTTTTTTTAACTTAAATTTTATTATGATTTTTAACAGCAACAGAACATTTGGTACCAATATCATCGTCCACATAATACATAATAAAATATAGTAAGACATCATAAACACATTAAGATTCTTAGGTACAGTTTTTCTATACAATGGGAGAAAATCCAAGGAAACTTAATTAAAGTATCTCATGACATGAACAACCAGAAATACAATACCCTATTATCCTTTTGATTTGTTTTTACATTAACAAGCCTTCTGCTGGACGGATGTTTTATCTTTTTTAAATCATTATATTGTATTAGAATTTTGTTACATATTTTTCACTCACTTTTTCACATACAAGTTTTCTCCATTATGCTTATCTCTTGCATGTACACTATTAAATTCATTCAAAATTGTAAAACTCTCTGATGATAAATTGCCTTTCACATTTCCATCTTGCTCAACATATGTGCATTATTTTAATTTACATATTCATTTTTTTTATAGTTATGCAGAATAATTAATCTGTTTTTTTTAACAATTAACCCATAAATCTAAGATTATTTAGAAATAATTGATTCCAAAACGGTTGTATTATCTATGGCATATTATTTCAAGGTCAGTAACACAACCTATTTTCTGCTCTTTTTTATTTATTTTTTATGATCATCCCTTTTGAACCCCATTTCAGTATTTATCATGGTAAATATTAAATATTCTCATAGCCAAATACCTTAACTGAGTCTAAAATAATAACTGAAATGGCATAATTAGTTTATTATATAGTGTGTCTATGCATCAAGCTGAAAGTAAAATGTGTTCATGTCCATTAAGTCCTACTTCTGTCTGGATTTAGGAGTGTGAGTCTTTCCAAATTGTGTAGAATGCCATGATGTGCAGTCCATTCCAGGGTAGTCCTTCTTTTTTTTTTTTTTTTTACATGACTGAGCTGATGATTCATTTTTTTACAACTTGACTCTCGTTTAGAACTTCTTATGCAACACTCTGTTGGATAATACTTCTAAATAGAGACACTTGTTATCCCTGAGACTGGTGGTGATGTATGAGTATGGGGTATCTAAGCAGAGTGGATATCTTGGGATGGTACTCAGCACCATTAATAAAGCTCATATTTAGATATTTGACTATTGTCAGATGGAAGAAAGAAAATGCGTCTAAATGATTATATTATTATTATTATTATTATTATTATATTGGTGATAATACTATATTAATACATTATTGATATTAATCAACCTTTGCACAAATGGCAATAGAGACACACTAAACAGCATGAACCAAGTATTTAAGTGAAATGATAAAGGATATGCCCGGTGAGTATCTCATTTGACTAATTCATTGATGGTGTATCTCCACCTGCTTGGGCCTCTGTGCCAGTGTCTGGATTTGTGTGACGGTGGTGCTGAATGGTGATGTGTGACACACTCCTGATGAAAAATAACAGCGGCCCTCAGATCTACACAACGGCTGGTGAAGAATCACTGACTTTTATTGGTGCAGAATAAAAGGATGTGATGAAAGAGTCAAAGGCTCAGGGGGAGAAAGAGGGATTCAGAGGGAGGGGCGGAGGAGTGCAAAACAAGGCCCCATCCATCACATGAGTTGAGAAGACACATTCCAGTGCCCTTAGGAAGAGGATACATTCACTCAAAGTCACAATAGAGGGGGGAATCTGGGAGAAGCTGGGAGGGACACCCATCCATACACAACCTCACTCTCGGGCTCTCTCTACGCACAAACTCAATACCCTCCCAGTCTAATTCAGTTCCCTGTATAAGCATGACAAATGTACATTTGAGTTCAGATGAATGTGGCAATACTCAAAACAACAAAGACACAAGAAACAAAGTCTCTGGCTGGATGCTAATATAGTTTAAACCCTCGGCCCATCTTTCCCATCAAACAAGAGTTGGAGATATCGGAGCTGGGGTTGTAGGATATCTCTGCCAGGCAGAGTTAGAGGGAATTCTGGGGTGGAGGGAGCAGGTGATGGCTTTCTGGAGTGCACTCATTTACACTCCTCCCTTTCTCTCGTTGAGCAGCGTGAAGAGGTGGGAGAGATGCGGGGCCGCCTCCTCTCACTCCTGTGAGCTGCACCTGCCAGTGGTGAGGGAATCAATAGTGAACTCTGACCTTGTACCTTCAACAATGCCCAATTATTACCCATACCATGTAAAATATACATGTATACATCATTCATTAGAAATTACTTGTCCGGCATTTAAAACATCACTGTTGTGCAACTGCAGAAACAAATAAGAAGTATAAAAAAGTACATTAAAGTGACCGGACCTATGTTGATGCCTCCATTGGACAATATAAGCATCTAAGAAACACTTAAATAAATAAAATAAAAGGTTCTGTAGGGTTTCACTTCATTCATCAATACTGTGGGTGCTTTTTTCATTGTTCAGTATCTTGTAATTACCTGCTGTGCATCAGAAGGACAAAAGCATTAAAGGTGCATGGAAATGATATAATCTGCCATTAAACTCACATAGATGTGACTTTGCAACAGCAGAGAGCACGGATAAAAACAAAGGGCAACTAGAAGAGCCCTCAGAGAGCGCAGACCTCCGCCGAGCAGCTCGTTCCCCTCTTGACTGGATTTACACCGCCCACATGGTGATCTGGATCATCATCAAAATTGGTATTTGTATCTTTGTACACCAACCATGAAAAGTAAAACGGAATAGGAGTTGATGTTTATTTGTAACAGATTTTTGAATACGTAAATTAGGTTTTCAATGTTAAAATAAAAAAACAAATTCCTAACGTCATTCCGGAACCGATCCAGATGAAATTCGTGCAATGTTAATGGAAATTTCAATATATATTTTTTTAAACCAAAAACATCACCAAAATGTAATAATAATCTGTTCCTGCCAACATTCCCAATAATTTTCATTACCAACAAACAAATTTCATCCAGATCCATCCGTATTGTTTTGAGTTATCTTACTAACAGTCAAACAGACAGACAAACAAACCAACGCCAGCAAAAACACAACCTCCTTGGCAGAATAAGTCTCTAAAACAAAAGCTGTTTCCTAATAGACTCAATGAGAAATCTAGATATGGTCTATGGGGGTAAATAAGAATGACCTGCTGCCAGTTAGCTTAGCACAAAGACGCGGGGAAGTTGTAGCTGAGCATTAACCTGATATAACTCCCACCGTTTCATGTTATGCTGTGCATATAAACATGTTGCAATGGGAGCAGATTATCGAGACAGCTTGAACAAGCTGCACGACAGGACACACATGCAAACTGTTAACTGAGGTAATTTAATTCTGACTGCATGAACATTTTACCATCTTGTGATCGTAATAACAAGAGACTAAAAAAAGGGAGGCCTCTTTATTTATTTCTGTCATGGCATACAAATGGGCTTTATTCAGTGTGCCGAGATCTATTTTGAGTGTTGTCAGGACTTTAGAGAAGTGTGAACGTTGGTGTCAGCGGACCCCTGGCCTAGAACCCGTTGAAAGCATGTGTGTTGGTTTCTATGGTAATAGGGAAATAGCAACTACCTCCTGGCAGTGTCCCGCCGCGTGTTGCCCGCTGAATAGAGCGCATCTGCAGAAAACCAGGGACCCCATCAGATGGGCAGTGACCCGTCATTGCAGCGACTCACATATACGGTCGTAGATACACACTGAATGAACCTAAACCGCTTTTTCACACCGCTTACGTCATAACTCTTGAGTGAAAGTTGAGGCTGAGTCATTTATTCTCTGTTTGGGTGAAAAGCAGTGCGTGAGACGGGGTAAAAAGCCGTCGCAGAGGTCAGTCGGATGATGGTGGGGGGGGGGGGAAGCAATCAAACAAAGGCGGACTTCAAAACACAATGCCTGCAATAGAATTTTGAGAAGAAAAAGGGACATTGGTTATGAAAATCATACAGGGAGTCTGTGCTTGTGTCCTTTATTGGCTTGTCGTGTTGCTGTCACCCTGGAAACAACATCAGAAATAATAATTCTGTGAATTCATTACTTTGACCCTCAGATTTTCTTCTCAGAAGTCCTTTTGGTTTGGCTTTAGAATATTTAAATGTTGTTTCAGAGTTTGTGTTTGCATTCCAACATTCGTTTCCACAGGAAAATGAAAAGCGTCTCCATTCAGCAGTGACGTTCTGAAAGGAAGCTAATGTGAGATGAATGGGGAGGAGATGAGGCAACGGCAGGAGGTCATGAAGGAAAGGAACGCAAACCAGGCTGCTTCTAGAGACAGTTTCCTTCCAGACGCTCTCCTGAAGCTCATCATCGCCCTGTTCTCGAGACAAATACTGAAAATGAGCTGATAATGAAGTGCTGAGCTGAAAATGTGTCAGTAATTTCTGTCAGCCCCCCCCCGCTCTCCTGCTCTAACACTCTGACCTCCCTCCTCCTTAACCCGTAACCCCCCCCCCCAGTGGTTTCCCATGGGTCTCCAATTGATTCAATTAAGCGAACACACACAGACCATATGTTTAAAAATGTGTGTGTGTGGGGGGGGGGGAAACTTCATGGAGACGTATGCAAACATGAGGGAATTCATCCACTTACTTTCTTTCCTTCTGTCTGCTCGCTCGTTCGTTCTCAAGATGCCCTCGAAAGAGACCCCTTGGAAGCATCAGAGAATCGTGGTGATCGTGGTGAAAATGGAGGAGTAGCGAGTCACTGCTAGAAGTTGTGCTTTTGCTTTGTTTTCTGCGACAATAAAGTCTCCATCTTGTTCGCCTACGGCAAAAAACACTCTGTGGGGAGAAGTGAGGCAAGCAGAACATCGCAAAAGGCCGCTTTGCATTCTTTCGCTTTTGTATTTGTGAGACTGTTCCTGAAAGAGCAACAGACACAAAATCGGGAACAAAGGAGGGCAGTGTGGACGAAGGCACCATCACTGACATCCCCAACACTTTGAGCAACTTGTCAGTGCAGACACTGAAGCGACTGCATTCTGTCACATTTGTGTACAAACCCCATGAAAGGGCTGGCTGACCTGCCCGTATCCCTTTATTGGGGTTCCAATGGCGTTCTTTGTGTCTTTGAGAGTTCATTAAATTCATTGGTTTGACCTGTTATTTTCTCGGCCAAAAGTCTGCTGATTTGGAAAAATGTGAGTCAGCCATACGTAATCGGCTACTGACCTCAGCAGGGGAACAAACGCTTTTGAAGAGCATTTCAGGGCTTCTATGTGAATAGGGTGAAAGGGGAAGTTTAAGACATATCTATAGCAGAACCAATGGATTTACATCAAAAGGGAATTTCAAATCATCCAAAGATATTTAGACCTCTAATGGCTCTGTGAAGTTTTTCTAACAATTTATTGAGCAAACACAAACTTCTAACTTTTCATTCATTTCATTCATTGGGAAACATGAAGGACTGATGCTACTTGGATAAAAAAAAAAATGGACATCTGATGGCAAATAGAATAATAGCACTGCTTTTTTTGTGTGTGTTATTCTAAAGTTGGAAAAAAAGGAAGACAAACGTGGCTGTTTTAGTTCCCACAACAGGATTACATTTAGATGTTAATGGGATCATTCAAAAAGCCCGACTGTCTACTTTACATCTATTCCTCATTTCTCATTGTCCCAGACACGACCAGGCCCGCAGCCTGCTCTTTACTGCTACGCACGAACACTTTTAAACCAAGATCAACTTTTGCTGCATCAAATGTATTTGAAAATAAAGAAAAATGTCAAACAAAATTATTATTATCACAGAGGTCAAGAATTGTTGTTTGACATTTATTTA
Source organism: Brachionichthys hirsutus (assembly GCF_040956055.1). Taxonomy (NCBI): domain Eukaryota; kingdom Metazoa; phylum Chordata; class Actinopteri; order Lophiiformes; family Brachionichthyidae; genus Brachionichthys; species Brachionichthys hirsutus. The sequence goes on along the minus strand of NC_090906.1, from coordinate 8,453,524 downwards.
TACATATACATTTTTAATCACTTACATTCATTTGACCAGGCCTATTGTTATCATTGTGTGTAGGGCAGCAAGGAGGTGCAGTGGGTAGCTCTGCTGCCTCGCAGCAAGAAGGTTCTAGGTTCCATTCCTTTTAGGTGCAGAGTTTGTATGTTCTCTGTGAGATTTATACTGATACATTCTGATTGATCTGATTGACTTGCACACAACTGTGGGTATAATTTTGTGCCATTTCTAGAATCAAAGAACGCACATTTTTTTCAGGTGAGACGAGGTCCAGTGGGTTTTGTCCCGACAACAGCATTTGGCTTTTTCACTCTGATTAAAGTGCATGATGGCTGTCGTGTGAATATTCACACATTCAGAGATGGTTTGTGTTGCTTTTCAGTGGAAATCTTTGAAAGCCTTCAAATGTAACTGTAAAGAATTATATTTACTAAACTGAATGATCACATAAGCAAAAAAATAATAATACAATAAAAAAACTATTAGCTTATGGTTCTAGGGTGAATTACTATCAGGATCTGCTTCATATTATCGGTTTCTATTAATTTAGAACTATGGCAGAGATTTTTGCAGCTATTTCTGGAATTATGGATAAAAAGAATATGATAAAAAGTCAGCAAAGTCAAAATCCTATATAAAAGTATTTTTTATTCAACAGATCGCTCTCTGCAGTTGAAAAGAAATGTCACAATTAAACCAAAGTGAATACGGTAACAGTGACCTGAACTTTCAGCAGCACAGAAAAACATCTTAGAGATTTTTCTCTTCTGGAGTTTACTGTTCTGATTTTCATGGACTCCTGACATACACGATAATTGTCGCCGCAGAGAAACTGGCATTGTCCAAAGTCCAGCTTTATCCTTTCACATGAACCAGCCTGGTAATAAATCCACCTCCGGACTTGTCATTCAAAAACTGCATTTCTGAGAACTCATAAAGCTGAAAACATTTTGAAAACTAGTCCATCGAATATAAATGACAATCTCAAGATCTGAATATTTTGTGTGCGTTAACTTCAATTAAGAATAAATGTCATTAGATCTGTTTAATTGGGAATCCCTGCTGTAACTTTTACACATGTTATCATCACCTCAACCCGGATTTCATCACTGAAACGCTCCTCGGTTTTTATCAGTCAACACTTAGTTTAATGAAACACATAATTTAATTCCCTATTTCTCTTGTCATGTCTGCAACAAAAAGACATTTTGATTCCTCCGGTGAACCGGTCCGCTTTCACCTGTAGAGCCTCAGATCTGTCGCATTATAGCACCTCAACTGCCTGCCTCTCTTTTGTCAGTCCCCCCCCCTCCAGCTTAAGGATTCATTAGTCCCTATAGACTCCAGCAGCCTAAACATATTGCACCATTCAGCTGGTACTTATGTGTCATCTGTTATCTATTGGACTGGTGTTTGTGCTGAGCATATGAATGATGATCAGCCCTTTGTGCGCTCATAGAGGTGCAGCAAGAACTGCAGTCTGTGATGTTGCCTCAGGGGGAGATTAGGAGGGGAAGCCGGCCCTCTGTGTCACGTCGACAGTCACAGCGCCCATCCACGGCTGGGCCAAACCCCACTGGGACCTTAAATCCTGTTACACTGTCAGCTAAAACCATCATTTGTATTAGAGGTGTTTAAGTGTGTGTACATATTAAGTAAGGGGGCATAGTGTCTTAAACTATGAATTATTCATACCAAAAAGAAAAGGAGATATTGACTACATCTCCATAAACAGACCGCTCTCTCTTTTTTTATCATCAGGCACGAGATCTTTGGCTATAATTGCATAAAAGCCCCTGAAAATGTGCTTCTCCAACGGCACAGCAGGCACTGGTCAGCGCTATCATCGGGGGCAAACTTGAGTGATGGCAATTGTTCCAATTTAATTCCTTATAAATAATTTACAATTTCAGGAGCATCCCCATATATCAAACATGAACATTAAGAAGCTTTGCCAAGCCCCAGCTGTATAGTTATTGATCACATCCAGCTGAATCAGTCTGATCTTGTGAAGGAAAACAGGAACAGGGATGTGATGATACCCCGGCCTTATCAAGTATAGCTACAAATGCATATTTCTTTTTAGCTTTGGAACAGAGCAAAACTGTAATAGAGTTATTGTAATGTGAGTGTTCCATTCCCCTCCATTATTTATCTCAGTAACAAGTGATTATGGAGAATGGGATTCTTTGCACTTCTGGCCCGCGCCTCCAGAGGGAGGTCAAAACTATTTGTCAGTCTCCAGTTGGGATTGCAAATTAGGATGAGCCTCCCTCCGTGACGACCCACGAAACCTCTATTCCTATCCGCAGGGTGGCTGCTGTACATAATTTGAAAATTAGGGCCTTTGATAACATCTTTATGTTAAGCAATGCATCAAGCTGCCCCCGCCATCCAGGCTGTACCTGCGGGGAAAGGAAAGCTGCGTTTCAGATATAATTATTTTACATTTGGGGCAAAGTTTTAAAAGAATGGTGCATTTTGTCTTCTTTTTTTTAAGCACGCTATATCTGGCGTGATGGAAACACGTTAAATTAATACCCAATTAAGGATCGATATAAATAAAAGCAATATATTTGCATTTACAGCTTTCAGAGCGTGAAACAAGACCGCGGGACAAGTTAGTGGATAATTCCATTTTGGAATAAAAAATAATGAAGAAATGAAAATGGCTCATATATATATATAAATAAAATAAAATAACATGTATTTAATATTTTGTCTCGTTCAGGGTTTAACTACTAATTTGTACCTGACGTAGTTTAAAGGCACAGCCTGATTACAGGTCCAGCCCTAATGGAGGATTAGTGGCGTGAATGGGCCCATTAGGCCTCTTTAATGAGGACGCAGATAACCTCACGCCGCGGTGTGTCTGAAGCTGACGCGCGAACCTCATTACCGGGACCTGGCTGTTTACCGGAAAGAGCACGGAGCTGTCAAACAGGTAACACGAATAGATAATAAATCCACAAGGGTTCGTCTCAAAAAGAATAAACTACATGGAGCTGCGCGTAATAACTTTGCGCGGAAATGTAACGGCTTCAACCGGAGCTCGCGCGCACCTGGATGTCATCTTCATCTTCGTCAACGCACTATATTCTGTGGAAGAGCATCTATTCGGATGAAGAGAAATCATACTCCACTATTTACTCACACATTAAGGTCCCGGTCCCTTTGAAGGTCTTGTTCGGCGAGCATTAAAGTGAAAGAAAATGTTTTCTTATTGCTTAATTCAATCAGAGCGCGCATGGAGGAGGGGGGGGGGGGCTTTACGCGCGCTGCGCGTCGGGCTTCTCTATGACAGAGTCGCCTTTGTTGCGTCTATCCGCCGCTGTCACACACTTTAATTCGACTCTCTTTCTCTCTCATTGAAGCCCCTCCACAATGACATTCAATAAGGGCCGCGGAGTGAAAACCTGGTTATTTTTACATATTCTTTCCCCCGGACTCGGCAGGGGCCCGAGCAAAGGAATTAATCAGTCCTCTTTAACAGCCACTGCCTTCAGGCAATGACTTGTCCTTTTTTTTTTGTGCCCGCAGAAATGACACGTTAACCTTAAAATGGATATGCATAAACTTTACATTCAGCTGTTCCATTTGTGTTTTGCGCAAAACTGTCAGTGAAGTTATAGCCACACCAGTGCGGAGGACTTGTCAGCACACGCACATAAATAAATCATTATCAGCTTTACCAAAATCAATATAAGGATGGCTGTTATAATAAATGTGGTGACAGCTCATCAAAGGCATGTTTGTTAAAATCAACATTCTGTAATTTACCTGATGTTATTGATAATGAATCTAAACTTAATCGACTTTTCACGCAGGCAGGCAATTCTGTCCCGACTTTGACTTCATGCGTGCGCGATGCCTGCAAGACAAAAGTTGAATAGAGCTCCTCCGCATCTGACAGAACCTTTTTCTCTCTGAAATCTAAGCTCTGTTCGATGATAAAAATGAGAGCGATGATAAAAGGGAGAATGGGGCAGCGCCGCGCCTCTTGCGGCGTGGGTGGGGCTGACACGAATAGACTGCATTATGCAGTTCATTTAGTTAACAAGTGAAATAATGGGGAAGCGTGCAGTGGGAATGCCGAGAGAAAGGCACAAACCCCCATTGAGAGCTCTTGGCCGCTTGCAGCGTAGCCGTCACATGTTCCGAGCAGCGTGCGCGGCGGCTATTTAAGGAGCGTCGGCGCGCCTTCAGCACCACTTCGCTGTCCACCGTCCCGAGGAGAACCTGCAGGGCTGCCACGACGACGCGCGCTTCCACTCTAACGACACGCTGATCGACACGTCCGCAGACATGCCGAGGTCTTTTCTCGTGGATTCCTTAATTTTAAGGGAGACCAACGACAAAGGGAACGAGAACAACCCACCTTTATTCCCGTACGCCATGCACTCGGCGCACAACGGGATACCGGGCGCCTGCCACTCCAGGAAAGCCGGGCTGCTGTGCTTCTGTCCGCTGTGCATGAGCGCATCGCAGCTCCATCCGTCTCCGCCGACGCTGCCGCTCCTCAAGGCGTCCTTTCCTCCGTTCGGCTCGCAGTACTGTCACTCGGCCCTGTCGAGGCAGCACTCTTCATCCAACCTCAGCCACGGACCTGCGATTTATCAAGCCGCGTACTCGGTCCCTGACCCGCGGCAGTTCCACTGCATCTCCATTGGTGAGTATAGACGCTCCTTTTGCGTTTCACTGTGTGAATAAAGACACACCTCGCCTGTTTCAACAATTTAAATCACGGCTAACATGACATTAACCTCTTTTATTTCTCTCAGAAAACTCCAACGGCAAACTTCAGAGCAGCAAGCGCATGCGCACAGCCTTCACCAGCACGCAACTTTTGGAGCTGGAGCGAGAATTCACCTCCAACATGTATCTGTCCAGACTGAGGCGCATCGAGATCGCCACATACCTGAACTTGTCCGAGAAACAGGTGAAAATCTGGTTTCAGAACCGCAGAGTGAAACACAAAAAGGAGGGCAAGAGCAGCGGCCAAAGAACTGGATCACACAGCTGCAAGTGCTCGTCCCTGTCGACCGCGAGGTGCTCGGAGGAAGAGGAGGATGACAGTCCCATATCTCCCTCCTCGTCCGAAAAGGAGGACGTGGACCTGTCCGTTTCCCCATGAACTTTGCCCTCGCATGCCTCCCCTTTTGAACATAGGCAAAAAAAAAAAAAAGAGAGAGACTGATTCACAAGTATTCAGTGTTCTGTAAATAGAAAGACAATATTTATTCAGGGTGTTCCACTGAATTATTGTATAGCTGTATACATGTTCTACGTTTTGTATCTATAGTTTTTTTTTTCTGCCAGTCCAATGAGTATGGCGTATTTGCTTAAAAAAAAAAAACCCAAATGAAAAAATTTATAGCAACAATATTAATAATTTGGGGAAAAATATTTTGTATACACGGTTAATGATTGTGATTCATTCTATGTTGATGGGACTGTGACTTAAAACATGAAAAGTCACTCTGAAATTCTATCTTCAGTGTAATTGAAAAATATTTATCTATTTAAAAATGTTGATACGTAAATAAAAATATTTCTGAGCGGCAGAAGTTGTCCTGTGGCTTAAATGTTTTGACCTTCGCGCACTGGGCGCACACGGGGGGGGGGGCGCGTGTAATGCCGGATTGATTTAGAAAATTAGGACTTTAGATGGAAGTTTCATTTGAAAAAGATGTTGTGTTAGTATTTTTTTGCCAAAAAGGATATTATTGATCACATCTCCACATAAATACTTTTGCCTTGCCGGCTGCATTGGCTGTGGCAGCAACCACATGCACTATTCATGCGCATGCATGGCTCAATTTATTTCCGATGTGAAAATAGTGTTTCATTTTAAATGACAGAAAAATTGCCAAGATGTGCTTGATGTCGAAACCCATGAGCCTCTCTATGGTTCGTGTATTTTCTGAAAAGTCCAATAAACAAATTTGCGTGATAACTTTCAGACTCTATCGTGCACTGCAGGCGAACTAAATGCGTTTGTCTTGGAGGAGCTCATTAGACCACATGAGCTGCTCTCCACCATGGAGGAGTGAATCCAATCCTCACTCGGCTTTATCGCGTAGAGGTGATAGATATGGGGTTCCTTTATATTTGTTTCCCAAGGGGACACTCAGCCTCACTGCGTCGCCCATCGGATCCCTATTCAGCTTTCATCCTGAAACGATCTGCCTCGTGCGACTGAGTTAATAATCACCGTGGGGTGTATAAATGTGCATTAGTGATGTGCATATCTTAAGATATCGATCAAACATGAAATTTAATGAGGAAAAGGCACAGTCTCGCGCCCATGACCCATATTGTGGTTATTGTTATCGCGTCCGCGTGGTCAGGTTTATTGTTTAATGAGCTTCTCGTGTGTGTTTCTTTCTTTCTACCGGACTCTTCAACTCAGACAATATTATTATGATTTAAATTAAAACACAATTACCAATTAGCATATGATTTAAATTTGATGGCCAATCGTTATTTATAGAAAATGAAATAGCATGCCAATATAAGCGCAATAATACGCAGCATCTTTAAGTACAATTGGAGTGTTTTGTAGAAGTTATTTTTTGGTCATTCTGGTTAAACGTTGTATATAAAAGAGTGTTATATTCTAAAAGCATCTGTTCTCTAACACATCTCCAAAATAGGACAAATGGAGTTTCGTGTGCCTGAGTTCCATGTTCCTTTACGCACCGCAACACAGCTGCTCCGCGACGACGCGCTGGTTGTTAGAGCTACATTCATTATCCTGAATAGGCTTTAAATTGTATTTTTCGCCTTGGATACGTAAATGGCGACTTTTTAAAGGGAGTAAAAACAGTTATTAAATTGTTTACAGTACGTCATCTGCATCAGTGTGCCCTTTTTGGACGTGAAGCTTCTCTTGTAAACTTTCATTTAATTGTTCACTTATCCATTTTAACTAAACTCTTGCATTTGTTAAGATATGGGATTAGACCATTTTGTTAATTGTACCAAAGAGCCCATTTTGCTCACATCGGTCCTTTGCAAAGCGCCCTTTATCCATTCAATAGCCCGGGGGGGTACGCGCCCTGGGGGAGCTTATACCCTCGGTGCTCCAAATGCTCAATTTATTTATTCTTAATTTTGTGCCGATCAATTCATTGAAGCAAAAAAGACTACGGTGTCTTTTTTGTGAAGAATAAAGGGGGAACTGTGGACGTAACCTTGACGGAGCTGAGAGAGGGCTCCCCTGACGCTGGAGAGCCGCTTGAGTCAACAGGCGCCCATCTAGCAGACTCGCCCTTGTCTTTATTCCGGCTAATTTTTTATTTACGGCTTTTCTTTGACATGTCTCTTATCTATCAGATTAAAAGAACAGCTTGTAACAAATCAGTCTGCACGATTTACAACAGCATTTAAAGGGGACAAAGGGAGCAGGCAGTCAGTACCTGAGAGTCTGGTAGACGGCGCGGCGCTGCAGCTGATTCGATGGTTTGAAAATACGCACGAAACAAAATACTTGAATCCTGAAAAAGGGCCTTTGTACGTTTCTTTAGAAATCAAGCAATTCTGCATGACAAAGGACAATTAATAAGCCGTCTTTTCACGACCAGCAGCTGGTTTCCCCGTCAAGGAAAGTTGGAAAAAATTCAGACTGAATGCGCGCAAAAGCCCCTTTGCGCGCAGACAGCAACCCAAGGTGACCCATTTGGCACAGTTAAAATAACCAAGCCGGGGTAAAAGCGAGGGAACTGTCAAAAACATTTAAGCTGAAATATCTTGAAATTGCAAATCCCTTTATGTGGAGGGACGCTACCGATGTGGGTTAGTGGTACAAAGGAGGTGGTTAAGTTGGAGAGGCTTTGGAAACGGACACGTGGCTTCTCAATGAGAGCTCCTTTGGACCCGCGTGGTTTGCTGTGGCACTGCACATCCAGACTTTAAACTTATCCAGCTTGGTAAATATAGGTGCAGTAAACCCAAAACGTGAACTTGATATCTTTAACAAAATAAACTTTTAAATGGTTTACTGCATTTATAACGCGTTTGTTTACTCACTTTAAAGGACCAGCAGCTGCTCCAAGCTTTCCAGTCTCCCTTGTAAACGCAGAAAGGTTTACAAGAAGGAAGTCTATTCTCACAAGGACACCTTTAATAAACATTTAATGGTTCAGATTTTTATTTTCACGTATCATTTAGTCCGTGGTTTCTGATTGATTTATTTTATTTTGTGTGTGTTTTAATGAAATGAAATAGATATAATATCAAACGGGTAACCATGTTTGCGTGAGTTGAATATAGTAAAGATTACTTTTGCATAAACGTGAATGTACCAAACTTTTAATTCTTTTTAAGAATGATTTCCTGTTAATAATGGTGCAGCTTATACGCCCTGCCACTCAACCTGCAGTGATGGGCTGGAAACCCTTCCAGATGCTCTTGGTGATTATTTTAAAGATGACTGCTGTTAAGGTGGATAAAGTTGAACAACAACGTGTTAAATGATGGAACTTTTAAGGCTGACAGATCGTGCTCAGCCTACTGAAGTGGCGGTGAAGGAAACCAATGCCTTGAACTCCGACCGTCTTCTATTGCAGCCGAACTCATTCAGCCCCATATAATCTGTTTAACAGCTAATCAGTAATGTAAGATGAAGGGCTGGCACGCAACTTCACTTTTTCTCAGTTCCCCCCTGTCTAATTGAATATTCAACGCGCGCACGGTGCTCTGCTTGCCTTTTTTTCAGTGTGCTATAAGAATGCGCCTTTTTTAATGCTCGGCCCAAACACAAGCTGTGGCAAAGGTCGGGAAATAATGAACTGCGCAGAACATGGAAGTGACCTCTGTCTGCGCCATCAGATTGAAGGCGCTTGAATGGGATTTTCGTCGAAATGTAACACGTGACATTAAGATAAACTTCCAGTGGACTTTTTTTCCTGACAATCTTAATATTTTGACACCCTAAATGAGATTCAAACGTAATAAATATTATGATGACGAGAATCTAAAACGTGCGAAGTGGTAAAAATAAGAAGCTCGACTGATCACTTCCTCTTGGCATTCGCTATCTTTTGAATTTCTTCACTTTTGCCTTGTATATCATGACTTGGCAGCTCTTACGCCGAATGCATTGTAAAGATGTCAAATGTGAATAAGGTTGCAGGATGACAGCGCTTTGACGCGCTCAGTTTAGAGTTGGACTATCAGGAAGACAGAGAATGCCGTGCGTAAAAGCGACCTTCGCTTATTGTACACGCGCTAAAGTTGGGAAATGGACCGGTTCATGAAGCGGTGAAGAGAAGTGTTGTTTCCCAGCCGTAGTATATGTGAAGTATTGGTAGTACTTAAGTATCTGATGCACGGTGTTCTCCAAAAGGTCTCTGTCCTGCAGCTAAGTGATGCGTTCAGATGTGCCGTGTAGAGCAGGAGCGTCATCTGCTGGCAAATACCTAAACCTGCGGATAAACATGAAACTGTATGACCATGCTGTGGCCATTTTTGACAAAACACCCTGTTTTGTAAATAAATAACTTATATCCTATAAATACAAATGTAAACTACGTATGAGCACAGAAGCCAGCGTGCTGTCGGCCTAAAGGGTTCAAATACCAACTTGATGCAGAATCACAAATGCTCTGCAAAGGGTCCCATCAGTCTCTGGGCCCCCCCTTTAATTCTCCTCATTCACACAGCAGCAACACAGTCTCTTTTATATCGCCCCACTCAATGAGCTGCTTTATGAAGGACTGTATGAAAGTAACGACCTCCTCTGGACTATGAGGAGAAATTGAGGCATTCCCATAATTACATGTTGTCATTAGTGTGTCATTTGGAGTTGAGCTAACAAACCAGACATCCATCTATTTGGGCCACATCTTTAAATATGTGTAACTCCTTCGACAGCGTTTCCATAGGTATGAGCTAAAATACACCAAAGAGAGAGTGGCAGGGCTCAATATCTGAAAGAAATCCTCATCTAAAGACTTGAATGGATGGAAACAAGAGGAGGAGGAAATGTCCTCCAGGAAAATTAATTCTGTTCCTCAAAAATTGCCAAATGTAGAAAAATGCATTTGCATAGCAAAACCCTGAGATTCATGTACTCCCATAAAACTGTTCAAATATTTTAATCCTATGCTATAAATTCTAATAATAATTTCCAGATGTCATCAGTGTTTTTTTAATAACCTGGCATGTAGTGACTTCCATTAAGCCACTGGAAGCACATAGTGAAGAGCAACATCTGTTTGACTCCAAGAAACATTCAACAAAGTAAAACTAATTCATAGTTAGATTTTACAGGATGGCGATGGTGTACTGAAAACCATGTTTCACAAATCATGTGATTTTCAGATTGTTTTTTATTCTCATAGTTTTCTGCCGTAAACTCATCAAGTGTCTTATTTACATTACTTCAGACGCCCTTATCAGATAATTGAGGCACAACTTTCATTTCATTTCTCTATGAATACTGTCCAGTCAATCATTTTCAGTATCAACATGTATACAAAACAAACAAGGAAAAAATATCTCATAGTTTTGAATAAAAAAGCTGTTATCAGTCATCATATTCATCCAAACTACAATATGAAAACACTCTGCATCACGCCTCAGTAACATCTGCATCTTTAAAAGATATACCACAAGCTCCTTCATCATGTAAAACATTTTCTGCTTCTTGGCTGCTCAGGAACAAACGGAGCAGAAGGTATATAGAAACAATAGATTCTGTGTTTGTAAAATGTAACGAGACAAAACCCTGGAGAGACCATCATCTAACTTTGACTTAGAGCACCGTCAAACCTAAATATGTGAAAAATACAGTCAGCGTGCACACACTCAGACTCCAGTTTACGTCACAGAGCATCAGGCGGGACGGCTTGCTATACTCTCCTACTCCTCATTGCTAAAAATCAGCATAACATAAAAACAATGCAATTACAGAAAATAGATACACATGGGTTAAAGGTCATCCTTGGGTAAATACTGTTGGATAAGTTGGTGATATATATATATTAAATCGCATTAACATCAGCTTATCACAGAGATAATAGCTACACTGAGTGTATGCAGTTAAAGAAATAAATAAACTCATCTATATGATCTAATTACTTCCTGTTGAGATGTTTAACAGGTTTATTGTCTGTTCTCCAGTTTTCCATTTTATTATTATTATTATTTTATTTTTTTACAGTTTACTATACAGCTTTGTTGTCATACCTCTTACTGTTCAGGGATATATTCATTCCAGATGTATAACTTGATGTATTGTTGAAATCATCTAATTATTTCCCACAAGCATGAGGCGCAGCTCTGGGTGGCGTTGCGATTTAATTTCATCCAGATCCCGAGAGAACTGAGAGTGGCGTGGAAGATATCAAATCAAAATATTAAAAATGAGAAGCCACTGAATTGACAGAAATTTCCAGTGACTCACTGTTGACCCGGTGACCCATTAGCTGTAAACGTGCATCTGCGCCACGAAACACATTGATACGCTTTTATCCAGACTAACCTCACTTACAGGGGAAATGCAACTTAAAGCATACAATCATTATTTAACTCTAAATGGGATCATAATGATCAAAAATGTAATTATTGCCTGGCATCTCATTAGAAAGCTCCTTAATAAGGTAATAATAAACCTGTAAACTGTGGCGTCTCCCCCTGCTGGGCATTAGAAAGAATGCAGTTTTTTTCATAATATGGCTCATCTATTTTATCCTGCAAATTCTCGATAATCACTCAAAATCCTTCACGACAGGGCGACAGTTTAGCACCACACACAAGGTGACAGGGTAAACTATGATTTACTGCAAGTCGGCATGAGTTAATTTATTACCTTCAGGTCAAATAGATTAGTGAGCTGACAGGGAATTAATTGTGATCAATCATTTGTTTAAATGTATGTGAAGCTAAACTAGTTCCTTGTGAATGTTTAAAGTCTGTCAGTGAACTGAATATCTGATGTCCGAAGAAATGAACTCGACTTCTGTAAAACTCTAATGGACAATTGTTCTTCTTTTCTTTCCCTCAACATTTTTGATCCTTCATATATAAAACAGTTCTTCACTAAATAAAGAAACTAATCAGCAGATTAAGGACTAATGAAAAAAATCATGACTCGCAGCTCCAGGAAACAGTCAGCAATATTAACTGGCGCCTCATGACGGCCTCGGCTTCAAATACTTCTTTCATTTACAAGAAAAAAAAAAA